>NW_027186304.1:3701970-3844757 GCF_028583685.1 Petaurus breviceps papuanus | reverse complement strand
CTTCCTTCCTTCCTTCCTTCCTTCCTTCCTTCCTTCCTTCCTTCCTTCCTTCCTTCCTTCCTTCCTTCCTCCTTCCTTCCATCCTTCTTTCTCAGGCTGATTTGATTCCAGTCCTTCAGGAATGGCACAAAATATACCATCTCCTTTTTAAAGTGGGAACTGTGTTTGAGGATATTACTGATGAGAAAGTAATTTGAAAGAGCAGTTGGTATTTTGTGCCTTAAAAAGTAACATGACTGGAGCAGACTAAAAGGAGAAACAAATGCATTAAGATAGCAGAGCATTTATTCAAAATATGTTTGTGTTACTCAATGGAAAATTGTGATTAAATCCAGTCTCTTCCTGAACTTCAATTATGAATGCCCTTCATTATCCATATATGATGGCTACCTAAGATGTAGTGATGGACCAAATAGACTGATATATATGTATATATATATATATACAAATAAACTATGTGATATTCAGAGTAGAAGTTCACTCTGAAGATCCTTATTACATATATGACTTTCTGGAAGTCATTTCACTTCCCTGGGATGCAGTTTTCTCACCTTGAAAAGGGGGAAAGTCTGAACTACTTTATTGCCAAATTATCTTTCAACTCTGAATTTAGGAGCCTCATAATATCATAAGACTTTGTCCATCTATACATTGTTTTTCTTTTTATCGATTCTTAAAATGATCCCTTTTGAGCAGTAATTAATTTGTACAGATTATATAATGTATTGAGGTTTTGATGCAATTACCAAATTATAATTCACAAACATGCTTAGCTCAAGGACTTTAGCAACTCCTGGAAACTCTGCTGGTGCAATAAATCCTCTATGGAAGGCAGAGACAAAATTGAAGAGTGAAAGCACGAACTCACCTGAACTTCTTTGTGAATTCCTGGTTAAGTATAAAAATCTATCATGCCCTACAGTGACAAGGACTGGAAAGGAGAAAGAAAAATGGGGGGGGGGTGTTAGAAAGGAGGGAAGAACTGATAAGAGAAAGGATAGTAAAAGGGAGGGGAACTGATAGGGAGGAAATGCTAAAGGAGGTGGTGGTCCAAAGGAAACCTCTTAAGGGTGTGAAGGGAGAAATAAAAGCATAAACAAGGGAGGGAAGAGGATAGAGGGAAAGACACAGACAGTAATCATAATTGTGAATGTGAATATGATGAACTCTCCCATAAAATATAGGTGGATAGCAGAATGGATTAAAAACCATAATCCTACAATATGCTATCTACAAGAAACTTTTGAAATTGAGTGATACTGTAATGACAAGCACAGAAATCGTTCACACCTTTTTTCAGCTATTGAACTAACACTTGGTTTCAGATGCAGTTTATTTTGAGCCTTGTATCAAGTCTATTAAGAATCAGAATGTGTGAACCCCACAATTTGTGAACCCTAAAACTCCTGAACTCCTGCAACAGGAAGGGGAGGAGCTAATAACCATATTTAAGGAGAATTTGCAGGCTACAGGCAGCAGAACTAAGAAGAGAACTCTTGTGCTGGTAGAGTCAAGGAGAAAACTTGTGGCATCCAGGCACCCTGTTTGTCTGCACTGTCTATGTTGATGTTTGTTTGTGATACTTTTTACAAAAGCCCTGGGACCTTATTGGAAGCCCTGAAAGAGGATTTTCTTGTTATATGTTTACAGAAGTCCTGGAGGAGGGTGTTTGAAGACCTGGAACTTTCCTGATGATTTGTGCTGACCTCTTGGACATTGTGGGTCTGTTTTGATTTCTATGTTGAGGATTTGTGTTGAGTTCTCAGGCTTAGTTGTTGGGTCTGAGTTGATTTCACAGGCAGATAGTGAATTGATTACAATACATTGTCTTCCCAGAAAAAGGAACTGTGAAGCAATAGCGGTAGACTGGACAATGTGAACTTCAATATGAAATAGATACTAGACAAAGAACTGGACAAGGAGCTGGGCAAGGAACTGGGAACTGCCTGTCTTTGAAACCAGGTGACAGTTGGAGTTGGGACCATGGAAGAGGAGAGCCACCCTTGATTCAAGCTGAAAGAAAACATTACTTGGATACTGTGTACTGACTGAGATTATGATTTACTATGACCTAGGGGGGAAGAACTTTGACTTTTGCACTTTGTGATTGAATTAAGGATTTTGTGATTGACTAAATGAATTACTTTATTTAAAACTATATGACCGCTTTGGTGAAAACTATATGGCCATTTTACTGATAAGGTATTGAGTTGTGACATGGTGAATGCTGTATTTTGATTTTCTGTGATAAGTTATAACATTGTGAATACTGTGTTTTGATATCCTATTAATGTTTAGGTCTGATTTACTATTGAATACATATGGAGCTCAATATAATATCTAATCAGGACCTTGAAAGCTGTTCACAGCAGTAATCCTTTGGAAAGTTGCTCATGCATAGCTTGACAGATGCATATAGGGTAAATATACAGATTATATAAATATAAACATAAAGATGCATATAGGGAAAAGAACATATTATGCTTTAGCTAAAGTTAAAAAAGAAATCAGGAGTAGCAATCCTTATCCCAGGTAAATCAAAAGCAAAAATAGATGTAATTAAAAGAGAAAAGGAAGGAAACTATAACCTGCTAAACTCACCATTAATAATGAAGCAATATCATTACTTAACATATGTGCACCAAGCAGTAAAGCATCCAGATTCCTAGAGGAGAAGTTAAGGGAGTTAGAGGAAGAAATAGATAGCAAAACCATACTACTGGGGGAACTCAATCTACCCCTCTCTTAACTTGAGAAATATAACTTCAAAATAAACAAAAAAGAAGTTAAGGACGTGAATAGAATGTTAGCGAATGTAGCTATGATTGACTTCTGGAGAAAATTCAATGGGGATAAGAAGGAATACACCTTCTTCTCAGTGCTTCATGTCACATACACAAAAATAGATCCTGTACTATGGCATAAAAACCAGTGCAGAAATGCAGAAATACAAAATGCATCCTCTGATCATAATGCAATAAAAATTATATGTAATAAAGGGCCATGGAAAGATAAACTAAAAATTAATTGAAGACTAAATAATTTATTCACGAAGAATGAATGTGTCAAACAAAAAATTATAGAAACAATCATTAATTTCATTCAAGAGAATGACAATAAGGAGACAACATGCCAAAACTTGTGGCGTTCAGCAAAAACAGTTCTTAGGGAAAGTTAAATTAAATCTCTGAATGCATATATGAGCAAAATAGAGAAAATGGAGATCAATAAATTGGACATGCAACTGAAAAAGCTCGAAAAAGAAAAACTGTAAATCCCCAATTAAAGACTACATTAGAAATACTGAAAAACAATGGAAAGATAAATAATAGTGAAATTAAGGAAACTATTGAATTAGCAAATAAAACTAAGATCTGGTTTTATTAAAAAAAACAATTACACTGATGGAACTTTAGTCAAAAATAATTTTGATAAAAAAAAATTAAAGAAGGAAAGCAAATGACCAGTATCAAAAGTGAAAAGAGTGAATTAGCCTCCAAGAAAGATGAAATTAAAACATTAATTAGGAATTATTTTTCCCAATTGTATGAACATAAATTTTATTATCTTAGTGAAAAGAATTCCAAATCCTATCAAAAATTTAAAGAACAATGGTTTTTACAATTTTATAAAGTATTTTTAAAATTAATTTGTTTGTTTCCTTCTAGCTTACAAGATTCAATTCCACAATTCCTTGAGTTTCACATTTTGTCCCCCTCCCTCCCCTTCCCCCCATGGCTGCATATAGTCAACTATAGGATCTGTAAATACTTTCATGTTATACATTAGTCAGGTTATAAAGACGGATTGTATCAGATGGAATGAAAAATGGTAAAGAAGACATAAAACGAAACAAGAGAAGGAAAGAGATCAGGTATTTTGCTTCCACCTGGATATAAAATCAGTTCTTTCTAGTTCTTTCTCTGGATGCACATATTTCCTTCTATCGTGAGCCTTTTGGGATTGACTTATATCACTGCATTGCTGAGAAGAGTCCAGTCTATCAAAGTTGGTCATCACACAGATTATTTCCCAATTTCCCACCTCCCTCGTAATCTTGGTTATTTGTTTGTACAGAAGTTTTTCAATTTCATGCAGTCAAAATTATCCATTTTACATTTTATAATGTTCTCTAATTCTTGTTTAGTCATAAAGTCTTTCCCTCTCCACAAGTCTGACAGGTTAATGATTGCTTGTTTTATGAGACTGCTTACAGTATTGACTTTTATACCTAGATCATGAACCCATTTAGACTTGATTTGGGTATGTGGTGTTAGATAATGGTCTATCCCAGTTTCTGCCATACTATATTCCAGTTTTCCTAGGAGTTCTTGTCAAATAGTGAGTTCTTATCCCAAAAACCAGAGTCTTGGGGTTTATCAAACAATAGATTACTATAGTCGTTGACTTCTGAATCTCGTGTGCCTAAACTATTCCATTGATACACTCAATTGATACACTCAATTGATACACTCCTCTATTCCTCAATCAGTACCAAGTAGTTTTGATGACTTGAGTTTATAATACAGATTGAAATCTGATATATCTACTCTACCTTCCCTAGCATTTCTTTTCATTAATTCCCTCGAAATTCTGGACCGTTTATTCTTCCAAATGAATTGTTACTATTTTTTCTAGCTCTATAAAGTAGTTTGTTGGTAAATTAATTGGTATGGCACTAAATATATAATTTAACTAAGGTAAAATGTTCATTTTTTATATTAGCTCGACCCAGCCACAAGCAATTGATATTTTTTCCAATTAGTTAGATCTGACTTTATTTGTGGGAAAAGTGTTTTGTATTTGTGGTCAAATAGGTCCTGGATTTGTTTTGGAAGGTAGACTCCCAAATATTTTATAATGTCTACAGTAACTTTAAATGGGATTTCTCCTTCTATCTCTTGCTATTGAATTTCATCGGAAATATATAGGAATGCCAAGGATTTATGTGGGTTTATTTTATTTCCTGCAAATTTGCCAAATTTATTTATCTCAAGTAGTTTTTTACTTGATTCTCTAAGTATATCATCATATCATCTGCAAAGAGAGATAGCTTGGTCTCTTCTTTGCCTAATTTGATCCCTTTTATTTCTGATGATTCTCTAAATGCTACTGCTAACATTTCTAGGACAAGATTGAATAAGAGGGGTGATAGTGGACACTCTTGTTTCACCCCTGATCTTATGGAAAATGCTTCTAGCTTCTCCCCATTACAACTAATACTTGCTGATGGCTTTAAATACATGCGACCTATTATTTTGAGGGAGGCTCCATTTATTCCTATACTTTCTAATATTTTTAATAGGAATGAATGTTTTATTTTGTCAAAAGCCTTTTCTGCATCTATTGAGATGATAATGTGGTTTCTGCTAGTTTCATTGTTGATATGATCAACTATAGTGATGCTTTTCCTAATATTAACCCATCCTTGCATTCCTGGAATAAATCCTACCTGATCAAAATGTATTATTCTTGAGATAAGTTGCTGTAGTCTTTTTGCTAGTATTTTATTTAGAATTTTTGCATCTATATTCATGAGGGAGATTGATCTGTAATTTTCTTTCTCTGTTTTATCTCGTCCTGATTTAGGTTTAAGTGACATATTTGTGTCATAAAAAGAATTTGGTAGGACTCCTTCTTCACTAATTTTCCCAAATAGTTATTAGAGCATTGGAATCAATTGTTCTTTAAATGTTTGATGGAATTCACTAGTAAATCCATCTGGCACTGGAGATTTTTTCCTAGGGAGCTGACTTATGGCTTGTTCCATTTCTTTTTCTGAGATGGGGGTATTTATGTAATTTATTTCCTCTTCAGTTAAACTGGGCAACTTATATTTTTGCAAATATTCATCCATTTCAGATGATTTTCAAATTTATGTGCATACAATTGGGAAAAATAATTCCTAATTATTGTTTTGATTTCCTCTTCATTGGAGGTAGATTCACCCTTTTCATTTTTGATATTCATAATTTGGTTTTCTTGTTTCTTTTTTTATCATATTGACTAAAGGTCTATCCATTTTTTTGTTTTTTTTTAATAAAACCAGCTCTTAGTTTTATTTATTAATTCAATAGTTTTCTTAATTTCAATTTTATTAATCTCTCCTTCAGCTCTCATATTTCTCATTTAGTATTTCATTAGGGATTTTAATTTGTTCTTTTTCTAGGTTTTTCAGTTGCATGCCCAATTCATTGAACTCTCTGTTCTCTACTTTAATCATGTATGCCCTCAGGGATATAAAACTTCCCCTAAGAACTGCCTTTAGTGTATCCCAGAAATTTTGGTATGTTGTCTCGTTATTATCATTCTCTTGAATGAAATTGCTGATTGTTTCTATAATTTCTTGTTTGACCCACTCATTCTTTAGGATTAAATTGTTTAATTTCCAATTAGTTTTCAGTCTGTCTTCTATGGCCCTTTATTGCACATAATTTTTGTTGCATCATGATCTGAAAAGGATGCACTTAATATTTCTGCCTTACTGCATAGAATTGTGAGGTTTTTATGCCCTAGAATATATTTAATATTTGAGTATGTGCCTTGAACTCCTGAGAAGATAGTATATTCCTTTTTATCCCCATTCAGTTTTCTCCAGAGATCTATCTATACCTATCCTCTCTAAAATCCTGTTCACCTCCTTAACTTCTTTCTTGTTTATTTTGAGGTTAGATTTATCAAGTTCAGAGAGGGGGAGGTGAAGATCTCCCACTAGTATAGTTTTGCTATCCATTTCTTCCTCTAATTCCTTTACCTTCTCCTCTAGGGATTTGGATGATATACCATTGGTGCATTTATGTTAAGTAATGATATTACTTCATTCTCAATGGTGCCTTTTAACAGGACATTTTTTCCTTGCTTATCTCTCATAATTAGGTATTTTTTTTGCTTTTACTTAATCTGAGATGAGGATTGCTACTCCTGCTTTTTTTTTTGTACTTTAGCTGACGCATGGTATGTTTTACTCCAGCCTTTTGCCTTTACCCTGTGTGTATCCCTCTGTTTCAGATGTGTTTCTTGTAAACAGCATATTGTAGGATTATGATTTCTAATCCATTCTGCTATCCATCTCCATTTTATTGGAGAGTTCATTCTACTCACATTTACAATTATGATTGTTATCTGTTTCTTTCCATCCATCCTTTTCCCGCCACTGTTAATATTCATATTTTTCTGCCCTTTTCCCTTCCCTGCCTTGATAGTTTTCCTTTTCACCACTGCCTCCCTCAGTATTCCCTTATCATCCCCCCTCTTTTTGCCTACCTTTTATCCTTACTTCTTCCCTCCCTACTAACCCTCCCCCCTTTCATAGCACTTTCCCTCTCCTACTGCCTGTAGGATATTTTTATACTTAATGAAGTATGTTATTTCTTCTTCGCACTGACAGGAACAAATCTCATGCAAAGCTCCTCTCCCTCCCCTCTTTCTCTCTAAAATGATATTTTTGCATTACTTCTCCATAGAGTCCTATGCTTAACTGGTTGTTTTTCCCTCCAGCACCAGAACCAATGAGGGAAAAGCTCATATGATTCCCATCTCCCTCCCTTCTTTCCCTCTGCTATACAGTTTTTATGCCTCTCTGTGTGGCATAATTTACCCTTTTCCACTCATTCATTCCCTTTCTTCCTTTGAAGTCCCTTTGGAGCCCTTAATAAGATTTTTTTAATTGTGATTTTGTGTATTTTATACTCATACCCTCTACTTGTCTATAACCAGTTTGCTCTTATCAAATAACAGGGTGTGTGTGTGTGTGTGTGTGTGTTTTCCTTGTTTACCTTTCTATGTCACTGTTGCATCTCATATTTGAAGGTTGAATTTTCCTTTGAATTCTGGATTTTTTATCAAGAAGGTCTGGAACTCTGTTATATCGTTCAATGACCATCTCTTTGCCTGGAATAATATACTCAGTCTCGCTGGGTATGTGATCCTTGGTTGTAACCTGAGCTCTTTTGCCTTCCAGAAAATTGTATTCCACTGCCTCCGATCTTTCAGTATAGAGGCTACCAGATCCTGTTTGATACTCACTGTGGACCCTCAATATTTGAATTGTTTCTTTCTGGCCCCTTGAAGTATTTTCTCTTTTACTTGGTAGTTCTACAGTTTGGCCACAACACTTTGAGGACTTTTCAGTTTGGGATCTCTTTCAGCAGGTGTCCAGTGGATTCTCTCAATTTCTATTTTACCCTCAGGTTCCAATATCTCAGGATAGTTTTCCTTAACGAGCCCTTGGAGAATGTTGTCCAGGCTCTTTTTTTGTCATGATTTTATGGTAGGCCTATGATACTCAGATTATTTCTCCTGGATTTGTTTTCCAGGTCAGCTATTTTTTGTTTCAGGTATTTTACCTCTTTTTCTAATTTTTCATTCTTGTTGCTTTGTTTGACAAATTCTTGGTTCCTCATAGAGTTATTTGTTTCAATTTTGTTGATTCTAGTTTTTAGAAAATCATTTTCCTTTGTTAATTTTTGGAGCTCCTTTTCCATATCATACATTTTCTTTTTAGAGAGATGTTTTCTTCATTGTAATATTTTTCTAATTCTGCTATTTTGGTCTAAAGAGAATTATTCATTTTGTCTTCTATCTCTCTCATTTTGTTTTCAAAGTTCCTTTTGATCTCATCTAGGAGAGCCTTCTGTTCTTGGAACCCATTCCCTATTGATTTTTCAGCTGTGGGTGTGGAGTCCACATTGTCTCCCTCTGAGTTTTGTTCCTCCCTCTGAGGATAGTAGGATTCCAGAGTCTTTGTCTTTGTAGTCTGCTTTCTACCCATTTTAAGGATGGGCCCTAGCCAAGCCCTTCCTCTAAGGTTCCCAAGCCTTTACTCTATAGGGTTTTGCCCTGTGTCAAGAGTTACTATGTTTTCAGGGTTGGAGGGGGGTTTGAAGCTAGTGAGGTTCACTCTGTCATCCTGGTCTATGGAAGTACTGATAGCTATTTTTTTTTTAATTTCTTGTCTATGAAGTGTTAGCCCCAGGAGTATTTGCTGTCCAGGACCAGGGTCCCTGAATTTGCTTCTTTTCTTGTTCTTTCCAGTTCCAGCCTTTTGGTGATAGGCCTAGTAGTGGCATTTGTGGTTGGTGGGAAGACTTGCCCTCCGAGTTGATTAGGCTCCTTCCGGGCAAGCCTCTGTGTCTAGATTCAGAAGAGACAAAACAAAGAAAGAAAATTATAGACCAATTTCCTTCATGAAAATAGAAGCAAAAATGTTAAATAAAATATTAGCAAAAAGACTACAGAAACTTATCACAATAATAATACACTTTGATAAGGTAGGATTTATTCCAGTTTCAATACTAGAATGTTTCAATATTAGGAAAAGTAATATTATAATACATCATGTCAGCAACAAAACTAGTAGAAAACATACGATTATCTGAATAGATTAAGAAATAGCCATTGACAAAATACAACAACCATTACTCTTTAAAAAAGTAGAAAGTATAGGAATAAATGGATTCTTCCTTGAAATAATAAGATTGGAGGTGAAACAAGGATGTCCACTATGACCCATCTTATTCAACTTGGTATTAGAAATGTAAGCTATAGCAATAAGAGAAGAAAAAATAATCAAAGGAACTAAATTAGGCAAAGATGCAGATGATATGATGATACACTTAGAGAATCCAGTAAAAAAAACTTCTTGAGGTAATAAGTAAATTTAGCATAGTTTCATGATATAAGATAAACCCACATCAATACTCAGCATTCCTATATATTTCTAATGAAGTTCAACAGCAAGAAGTCAAAAGAGAAATTTCACTTAAAGTTGTGGTAGAAACTATAAAATATTTGGGAATCGACCTGCCAAAACAAACACAGGAACTCTATAAACACAATTATGAAAAACTTTACACAAAAATAAAGTCAGTTATGAATAATTGAAAAAAAAATATCAGTTGTTCATGGCTAGGGTGAGCTAATATAAAAAATAACAATTTTACCTAAATTAATTTACCTATTTAGTGTCATACCAATAAATCTACCAGAAAATTATTTCATAGTTCTATAAAAATAGTAACAAAATTAATCTGGAAGAACAAAATGTCCAGAATATCAAAGGAATTAATGAAAAGAAATGCTAGGGTAGGTGGCCTAGCCATATTATAATGCAGCAGTCATCAAAACTACTTTGTACTCAATGAGGAATACAGTGTTGGATCAGTGGAATAGATTAGGTACACGAGATAGATCAGTCAATGATTGTAGTAAAATACTGCTTGACAAACTGAAACATCATAGCTTCTGGGATAAGAATTCACTATTTGAGGGGCGGCCAGGTAGCACAGCGAGTAAGAGTACCAGCTCCAGTATCGGGAGGACATGTGGATTCAATCTGGGCTCAACACTTATTACCTATGCAGAAACACCTGGCTGTATAACTTTGAGCAAGTTATTTGACCCCAATTGCTTAGGGGCAGCCAAGTGTCTCAGAGAGTAAGAGCACCAGCTCCAGTGTCGGGATGACCTGGGGATCCAATCCGCGGTCAGATACTTAGCACCATACCCAGAAATAACTGGCTGTATAACCTTGAGAAAGCTACTTAACCCCGATTGCTTTTTTTAAAAAAAGAATTCACTATTTGAAAAAAACTGATGGTTTTTGCATGGCAGAAACTGGGATAGACCAATATCTTATACCACATACCAAAATAAAGTCTAAGTGGGTTAATGATCTAGACATGAAGGCTGAGACTGTAAGTGATCTTGGAGAGCAAGGAATAGTATACCTGTCATACTTATGGAGAAGAGAGGAATACATGACCAAACAAGGGATAGAGAGCATTACAAAATGCAAAATGGATAATTTTGATTATATTACATTGAAAAGATTTCACAAAGATAATGTCAATGTAACCAAGATTAGGAAGGAAGAGGAAAAGTGGGAAAGGATTTTTAAAAGGTGTCTCTGATAAAGGACTAATTTTTAAAATATACAGAGAATTGAGTCAAATTTATAAGAATACAAGTCATTCCCCAATTGATGAATGGTCAAAGCATATCAACAGGCAGTTTTCAGAGGAAGAAATTAAAGATATATGTAAATGTAAGAACAAAAAGGCTCTAAATCACTATTTGCAAGAGACAAATGCAAATCAAACAACTCTGAGGCACCACTCCTCACTGGTCAGATTGGCTAAGATGTCAAAGAAGGAAAATTATAAATGCTGGAGAAGTTGTGGGAAAATTGGAACACTAATGCATTGTTGGTAGAGTAGTGAACTGATTCAACCATTCTGGAAAGTAATTTGCAACTATGCCCAAAGGGCTATAAAAAGTGCATTCCATTTGACCCAGCAATACCACTTCTAAGTCTGTATCCTAAAGAGATCATACAAGTGGGAAGAAGACACATTTGCACAAAAAATATTTATAGCAACTATTTTTTTGGTTGCAATGAATTGGAAATCAAGGGGATGCCCATAAATAGGGGAATGGCTAAACAAGTTGTGACATATGAATGCAATGGAATACTATTGTGCTATAAGAAATGAGAAGTAGATAGACTTCATAATAACCTGAAAATATTTACATAAACTAATTCTGAGTGGCGAGAGTAAAACCAGGGGAACTTTGTACACAATGAAAGATGTATTGTATCTGTGATGACTAATTTTCATAGACTGGGCTACTCTCAACAATGCAACACAACTCAAAAAGACTCATGATGGAAAGTATAAGCATGTCTCGAGAAAAGAACTATGGAGATCGATAGCAGATTGAAGCAAACTACTTGCTCTCTTTTTTGTTTGTTTAGTTTTGTTTCACTCCTATCTTGTTCACTTCATTGTTTATAATTCTTTAAAACCTGACTTATGCTTAATGCAAAGGTATTTGTAGAGCCTATATTGGATTGCATTCATCTATGGAGGAGGGGTGGCAGAGCAGAGGATGGTGGAGAAAATTTGGAATTCAAGGAATTGTGGTACTGTGTGCTGGAAACTAAAAGTAGATAGACAAATTTAATAAAATAAAAAAATAAATCCTCCATGATAATGTTAATACATATTGCTGAGTATGCTTCTTCATATTTTATACCTCACCAGGAAAATGTCATTTAACATGTATTTGCATTAGCTATTTCATTGAAAACAGCATCAAATTCACAAGGTTGTTTTAGGCATCAAATGAAAAAAAAAATTGTCAACTTCTAACAAAGTCAGTATCTGGCACATAATTGAAGTTAAATAAATGTTTATACTTTCTCTCCCTCTTTCCACCAATTAAACAAAATTTCTACTTTTGTTGCCTTTTTCTTTTTTATAATTAAATATAATATTTTTTTTCCAAAAATATATATGTAATTATGGAAATTCATTTTTCAAAATTTTGAGTTCTTAATTACTTCTCTCCTTCGTTCACCTCCTTCCTTCCTGAGATGAGATGCTGAGATGGCAAGCAATTTCACATAGGTTATACATGTTTTGATTCAAAGCATATTTTCATATGTTGTGAAAAAAGAGAACAAAAATGGAGAGAAAAATAAAGTTTAAAAAATATTCTTCACAATAACACAATACTTTTCACACAAATAAAGTCAGATCTAATTAATTAGGAAACCATCAGTTGCTCTGGGGTAGACTAAGCTAATAAAATAAAAATGATAATTCTACATAAATCAATTTACTTATTCAGTGTCATAACAATCAAAGATTCAAAAATTACTTTTAGAGGTAGAAAACATATAAAAATTCATCTAGAAGAACAAAAGGTCAAGAATATCAAGGGAATTTATGAAAATAAATGCTAGGGAATATAGCCTAGCCAAAACAGATCTTAATTTGCATTATAAAGTAGCAATCATCAAAATCACTTGGTAGTGACTAAGAAATAGAATGGTAAATCAGTGGAATAGGTTATATACACAAGACATTTGAGTCAATGATTATAGTAATCTATTGTTTGATAAACTCAGAGACCCCAGCTTCTGGGATAATAACTCACTATTTGAGAAAAACTGATGGGAAAACTGGAAAATGTGTATGGCATAAACTGGACATAGAGCAATGTTTGACAAGAATAAAGTGCAAATGTGTACACTATCGAGGTTTAAAAGGTGATATTCTTTTTTATCTTAATTTTATTTTTTTTTAGTTTACATCATTCATTTCCACAAGATTTTGAGTTAAAATTTTTATCCCCAATTTTCCCCTACCCACCACCCCAAAACATCAATCCCACTGAATATCCCCTTCCCCAATTTTCTTTCTACTATGTCTTCCCCCATTTCCCCTCCATCTTTCCAATAGGGCATGGTGGATCTCTATGCCCCAGTGCTTGTATATCTTTTTTCCCAGTTACATGTAAAATAATAATAATAATGGTAATAAAATATTTTTAAACATTTGATTTTAAAACTTTGAATTCCAGATTTTATCCCTACCTCCCTTGTCACTTATGCTTACTGGGAAGACAAGCAATTCAACATAGACTGTACATGTGTAGCCATGCAAAACATTTCCATAGTGGATATATTGTGAAAGACTGACTATATTTCCCTCCATCTCATCCCACTCCACATTTGTTTTTTTCTATTTTGATCCTGACCCTTTTCAAAAGTGGGTGCTTCCAATTTCCATACTCCCCAGCCTGCCGTCCCTTCGATCATACTCCTTTCATCCCCTTCCCCCCTACTCTCCTGTAGGGTGATATACTATCTATGTATGTCATTCCCTCCCTAAGCCAAATGCATTGATAATAGGGTTGACTTATTCCTTTTGCCTTCCTGTTCTTGCCTTCCATTGTTACAGTTTTCCCTTGGCTCTTCTAAGTGAAATAATTTAGCCCATTCTATTTCTGCCCACCTCCTTTCATTATATTCCTCTCTCACCTCTTAATTTCACCTTATAAGTATCATCCCTTCCTATTCAACTGCTCCTGTACCCACTCTCTATATATACCTGTACACATATATACAAATTTTCACATATGCATTCATATGCCCATATAGACTCATATAGATATATATGTATCTATACATATACATATGTGTGTATAAAAACACACACATTTCTATTCCCTTAATCTCTTCTCATGCTGAAAAAATTTCATAAGTTACAATTATAATTTTTCCAAGTAGGAATGTAAATAGTTCAACTTTGATAAATTCCTTATGATTTCTTTTTCCTGTGTACCTTTTCATGCTTCTCTTGCTTCTTGTAATTGAATGTCAAGTTTTCTATGCAACTCTGTTTTTTTTTTCCATCAAGAATGCTTGAAAGTCCTCTATTCCATTGAATAGCCATATTTTCCCCTGAAACATGATACACAGTTGTGCTGAGTAGGTGATTCTTGGTTTTCATCCCAGCTCCTTTGACCTCAGGAATATCATATTCCAAGTCCTTCATTCCCTCAGTGTAGAAGCTGCCAGATTCTGTTTTATCCCTGATTGTGTTTCCACAGTATTCAAATTGTTTCTTCTTGGCTGCTTGTAATATTTTCTCCTTGATCAGGGAACTTTGGAACCTGGCTATAATATTCCTAGGAGTTTTGTTTTTGGGATCATTTTCAGGAGGTGATTGGTGCATTCTTTCAACCTCTTTTGCCCTCTGTTTTTAAAACATCAGGGCAATTTTCCTTAGTAATTTCTTTAAGGATGATTTCTAGATTCTATTTTTGACCATGACCTTCAGGTAGTCCAATAATTTTTAAATTGTCTTTCCTGGATCTATTCTTCAGGTCAGTATTTTTTTAAATGATATATTTCACATTGCCTCCTATTTTTTTCATTTGCTTATATCTGTTTAATAGTATCTCGATTTCTCATAAAGTCACTAGCTTCCATTTGCTCCCATCTAATTCTGAAGGAATGATACTCTTCAGTGAGTTTTTGAAATTCTTTTGAAATCTGGCAAATTCAGGTTTTTAAAGCATTCTTCTCCTCATTGCCTTTTGGAGCCTCTTTTGCAATTCAATTTAGTCTATTTTCTAAGGTGTTATATTTTCAGTCAGGTTATTGGCTCTCATTTTACAATTTTCCCTCGTCATTCTAATTTTTCTTCCCAATTTTTCCTCCACTTCTCTTATTTTGTTTTCAAAATCGTTCTCAAGCCTCCCCACACTCTGGCAAAGTGGTAATGCTCCCCACCTCTACCCTAGATCACAATCCAGAGCCAAGCAGGTTAAAACAAGAGCTATTTACCCTCAGATTGGTTGCTTAGTCTCCCTACAATATTCAGGCCAGTGAGATGAAGCAGCGATGAAGTGGCAGTTTCATGGCCACCATGCCTCAGCCTCTTCCCACCATGGGGGCAAAGAGTGACTACACTCCTGAATTTCCAGGTCCCAAAGTGCACACTGCAGTGACCTCTCACCTTGTCCTTAGGAACTATGGGTTGATAATTCTGCAAACCGCCACAGCTGCTTTTGATCTGATGTCCTTCTAGCCAGCATCTGGTTGTGGCCACCCTGAGGCTAAAATCTCTGCTCCACACGGGGCTGGGCTTGGTTCCCAGAGTGGTGCGGGGGGCCCTACCTGTCAGCCTGCTGGACTATCTTTATAAGGAGGTTAGCTTCACTCTGTCATTTTGTGGGTTCTGTAGCCAGCTCCATCCAGTCCCAGCCCTGCAGTGATAGTCCTGGCAATGGCTCTTGTGGTTGGTGGGTCAGCATGACACCACATTGATCAGATCTCATCAGGGCATCTGCACCAGTCCCCATCATCTTCTGGTCCTCAGCTAAAGGGTGATATTCTAAATAAATTAGGGGAGCAAGTAAGAGTTTATCTGTCAGATTTATGGAAAATGGAAGAATTTATTACCAAACAAGAGATAGAGAGCATTAATAAATGTAAAATGGATAATTTTGATCACATTAAATGGAAAATTTTTTACACAAAGAAAGTCTATGCAAGCAAACTTAGGAGGGAAGCAGAAAATGGGGAAAGAATTTTTACAAACAGCTTCTCTGATAAAGGCCTTATTTCTAAAATATACAGAAAACGGAGTCAAATTTACAAGAATACAAGTCATTCCCCAATTGATAAATGGTCAAAGAATACAAACAGGCAGTTTTCAGAGGAAGAAATTATAGTTATCTATACTTATATAAAAATGCTCTAAATCACATTGATTAGAGAGATGTGAATCAAATAGTTCTGAGAAGCCATATCACATGTATCAGATTGGATAACATGTCAAAACAGAAAAAAAAGATAAATGTTGGAGAGGATGTTGGAATGTTGGGACACTAGTTCATTTTTGGTGGAACTGTGAGCTGATCCATCAATTCCTTTTTTTTAAATTTCTATTAGGTGTGATTTCTTGTAATCACTTTTTATGCATATTTTTGAAATGGTTGTCAAAATATTTTTAGCTAACATCATTCATTTCCACATGATTTTGAGTTACAAATTTTCTCCCCAATGTTCCCTACCCAACACCCCAAAACAGTGCTCCCACTGAATGTGCCCTCCCCAAATTTGTTCTCTCCCATATATTCCCCGAATCCCGCTTTGACTTTCCAGTATGTCACAGTGGATCTCTATGCCCCATTGCCTTTATATCTCATTTCCCTGTTACATGAAAAATATTATTAATAACATGCATAAATATTTTAAACATATGATTTTAAAACTTTGGATTCCATATTGCATCCCTTCCTCCCTTGTCACCCAGCTTCACTGGGAGATAAGCAATTCAATATAGGTTGTACATGAGTAGTTATGCAAAACATTTCCATAGTGGATATATTGTGGAAGACTTACTATATTTCCCTCTATCATATCTCACCCCCCACTTGTTCTATTTTCTACTTTGATCCTTTCCCTTTTGAAAAGTGGGGGCTTCCAAATTCCCTCCCGCCCCAGCCTGCCCTCCTTTCCATTAACCCCCTCTCTTCCCCTTCTGCTCTACTTTCCTAGAGGGTGGGATACCCTATTTAGTGTGTATGTCATTCCCTCCCTAAGCCAAATTCAATGAGAATAAGGTTGACCCATTACTTTTTGGCTTCCTGTTCTCCGCCTCCATTGTAACAATTTTCCCTTGCCTCTTCTATGTGAGATAATTTGCCCCATTTTGGCTCTCCCCATCTCCTCATTATAATCCTCTCTCACCTTTTAATTTCACCTTTTAAGTATCAATCCTTCCTATTCAATTGGTCCTGTGCCCTCTGTCTATGTATACCTGTAGGCATATATACACACACTCACATATGTATTAATACTCCCATATGCCCTCCTACATAGACATGCATATGTATGGATACACACACATATACATACATACATATACATATATATACACACACATATACATTTCTATTCCCTTCAACTATTCTCATACTGAGAAAAGTTTGATAAGTTATAATTACCATTTTTCCATGTAGGAATACAACTAGTTTAAATTTAATAAGTTCCTTATGGTTTCTTTTCCCTATTTACCTTCTCAAGTTTCTCATGCTTCTTGTATCTGAATGTCAAATTTTCTATTCAACTCTGGTTTTTTCATAAAGAATGCTTGAAAGTCCTGTATTCCATTGAATGACCATGTTTTCCCCTGGAACATGATACTCAGTTTTGCTGGGTAGGTGACTCTTGTTCTTAACCCAAGCTCCTTTGACCTCCAGAATATCATATTCCATGCCCTTCAATCCCTCAATGTAGAAGCCACCAGGTCTTTAGTTATCCTGGTTGTGTTTCCACAGTACTGAAATTGTTTCTTCCTGACTTCTTGTAATATTTTCTCCTAGATTTGGGAACTTTGGAACCTGTCTATAATATTCCTAGGAGTTTTCTTTTTGGGATCTTTTTCTGGAGGTGATCATTGGGCTCTTTCAACCTCTATTTTGCCCTGTGGTTCTAAAACATCAGGGCAATTTTCCTTGAGAAATTCTTGAAGGATGGTTTCTACATTCTTTTTTTGATCATGTCTTTCAGGTAGTCCAATAATTTTTAAATGATCTCTCCTGGAACTATTTTCTAGGTGAGTGGTTTTTCCAATGAGATATTTTACATTTTTGGATCTGTTTAATAGTATCTTGATTTCTTATAACGTCACTAGCTTCCATTTGCTACAATCTAATCCTGAAGGAATGATTCTCTTCAGTGAGCTTTTTAAATTCTTTTTCCATCTGACTAATTTGTCTTTTTAAGGCATTCTTCTCCTCATTGGCTTTTGGAGCCTTTTTTGCCATTTGAATTAGTCTATTTTTTTAAGGTGCTGTTTTCTCCAGTCAGGTTGTTGACTCTCATTTCATAATTTTCTTGCATTGTTCTCATTTCACTTTCCATTTTTTCCTCCACTTCTCTTATTTTATTTTCAAAATCCTTTTTCAGCTCTTCTATGGTCTCTAACCAGCTTGAATTTTTCTTGGAAGCTTTTGTTGTAGTATTTCTGACTTCACTGTCTTCCTCCTGTTCCATGCTTTGATTCATTTTGTCCCCAAAATAGGAGTCTAATGTTGGATTCCTCTGTTTACTTTATTTCCTTTGTCTACTCACGTTGCCAGTCAATTACTTGACTTTGGGTTTTTTTGTCACAGCAGAACTCAGCTACCATAAATGGGAGCTTTATCCCAAATGTTGAGGTTTTCTCAGCTGCCAAAGTTATTAGTTGGGTGCACTCTCTGAAGCCTCCACATACTCTGGCAAGCTGGTCACACACCAGAGGACCTCCACCCTCAACAGCAATCCAGATACAAGCAGGTTAAAGCAAGAGTTATTACCTCTCACACTGGTTGCTTGATCCCCCTTCAGTCTGCAGACCGGGAGCTGAAGCTACCACGAGGCTTCTTTCCCCTGGGGGCAAAGGCCTGATCACTCAGAACTCACAGGTCCCAAAGTCCACACTCCACAGACCTCTCACTTTGTCCTAAGCAACTATGGGTTGTTAATTCTTGAAACTTCCACAGCTACTGGTGATCTGAAGTCTCTCCAGCCTGTGGCTCCTCATGGTGCTAAGACCTCTGGATTGAGTGTGGCTGTGCTCAGCTCTGAGAGTGCTGCACTGGCCACTTGCTGCTGGCCTGATGGGCTGTTCTCAGTAGGAGGTTAGCTTCTCTGTGTCATTTTGTGGGTTCTGTAGCACCAAACTTTGTCTAGAGTCACTATTTACATGAATTGGGGGAGGTGGGAGCCTGAGCTGTGAGTAGGTCCTGTTTCTTCTCTGTCATCTTGGCTCCTCCCCTGATCCAACCATTATGCGATGCAATTTGGAACTATGACCAACAGGTTATAAAAAAGTGCAATTGACCCAGCAATACCACTTCTAGGGCTATATCCTAATGATCTCATAAAAATGGGAAATGGAACCACATGTACAAAAATATTTATTGCAATTCTCTTTGTGGTGGTCAAAGACTGGAAATTGAGAGGATGTCCATCAATTGGGGAATGGCTAAACAAGTTGGGGTATATGAATGTAATAGAATGCTATTGTGCTAAAAGAAATGAACAGGTTTACCACAGAAAACTGGTAAGACTTATATGAACTGATTCTGAGTGAGGCAAGAAGAACCAGGAGAACATTGTACATAGTGACATCCTCGGTGTGTGAGGACTGATTTTTATAAACTTAGCCCTTCTCAGCAATGGAAGGACCTAGAATTATTACAAAGAATTCATGATACAAAATGTCAGTCACATCCAGAGAAAGAACTAAGGATCTGGAATGCAGAACAAAGCAGACAATATTCTTTTTTTGTCTTATTTTATTCCTCATGGTTTTTCCCATTTGTCATAATTCTTCCATGCAACATGAGTAAAGGGAAAATGTGTTCAACAGGAATGTATGTGTAGAATCCATATCAAATTGCAAGCAATTTTGGGGAGGAAGGATGGAGGGGGGATAAAATTTAAAACTTAACAGAAGTAATTGTTGAAAACTAAAAATAAATAATTTAATAAAATAGAATACACAGAAAAAAATAAAAAAAATATTCTTTAATCTTCATTTAAACTCAATCTGGTCTTTCTCTGGAGATGAATAGTATTTTTGTCATAGCAGTTTTGATATTGTCTTGAATTATTGCATTGCTGAGATTAGCAAAATACTTCACAGTTAATTATCATACAATATTGCACTTACTATGTAATATGTACTCCTACTTCTTCCCATTTTACTTTATTTCAGTTCATATAAATATTTTCACATTTTTCTGAGATAGCCATGATCATCATTTCTTATATAATAATACTATTCCATCACAATCATATTCTACAACTTGTTCACCAATTCCCCAATTAATGCACATGTACTAAATTTTCAGTTCTCTGCTACCACTAAAAGAAATTGTGTGTATATATACATATTTCATACAGGTTCTTTTCCTTTTTTGAAATAATGACATAGTATTGATATTTCTTGGTCGAAAGGTATACATAACTGTATTAGTCTATGGGCATAGTTTCAAATTGATAACCATAATGACTGAATTCGTTCACCCACCAACAGGTGTCTCAATAGTTTGTGTCTCAATGTTTCAATATCCTCTCCATCATTTCTAATTTCACTTTTCTGACATATTGATCAATCTGATAAATGTGGAATCACACCTCAGAATTATTGTAATTTGCATTTTTCCAATAAATAATGATTTAGAACATTTTTTCATGTGACTATAGCAAGCTTTGATTGCTTCATCTGAAAACTCTCTATTCACATCCTTTCACCATTTAGTATTGGGAAATGGCTATTATTTTTATAAATTTGACTCAGTTCTCTATATATTTGAGAGATGAGAACTTTGTCAGGGAAACTTGCTATATTTTTTCAGAGTTATGAAGAGTGTATTACTGTCCATTCTATTTCACCCTTTTTATTGTATTCTCCATCTCTCCTTTTGCCTTGCCCATTTGCAAAAGTTAATTGCTTCTCCCTTCTTTCTATCATCCCCCTGCCTTTTCTATCCCTTTTGGCTCCTACATTCCTGTAAGGTAAGATTGATATATATATTCCCAGATGACGGTATATATTATTTCTGCTTTGAACCCAATGTCAATGAGTATAAGGTTCAAACTCTCTCACCACATCTCCCATCTTCCCTTCCCCTGTAAAAACTCTTTAATGACTCTTTCATGTGAGATAATTTACCATTCTACTTCTAACATTTCCATTCTCCCAGTATATTCCTCATTTTCACCTCTTAATTTGATTTCTTTTGTTTTTTTTTTTTTGCTTTTTGTAGGGGAAAAGCAGGGGAAATGGGGTTAAGTGACTTGTCCAAGGTCATACAGCTAGTAAGTGTCAAATGCCTGAGGCCAAATTTGAACTCAGGTCCTCCTGACTACAGGGCTGGTGCTCTATTCACTGTGCCATCTAGCTGCCCCCCTCAGTCCTCATTTCCTTAACCTCACTACAGATTTTGACACAGATGATCAATCTGTCCTTGATAATCTCTTCTCTCTAGGTTTTCAAGTTACTTCACTCTCCTCATTCTCCTCCTTACTATTTGTCTTTTCTTCTCAGACTCTTTTGCTGAATATGCCTACAGATCATACACTCTTAACAGTAGGTGTTTTTTATGTTTCTGTCCTGGGCCCTTTTCTCCTCTCTCTCTGTACTACTTCATTTGATAGTTTCTTTAGCTCCCGAGGGCTTCATTATCATCTAAATGCTGATCATTCTAAAATCTATCCATCTTACTTCATCATCTCTGTTGAGCTCCAGTCTTGAATCCCCAACCACTTTTCAGACATCTCAAATTGAATGTCCAGTACACATTTTAAATTAAATATATACAAAACTGAACTGATTATATTTCTACTTAAACTTCACCCTCCCCTACATTTCCTAGTACTGAAGAATGTAATGCCATCCTCCCAGGCTTTCACTCCTGCAACATAGAAATTAGCCTGTTTGCTTCACTATCTCTCAACCCCATAGCCAATCTGATGACAATGTCTATTAATTTCACCTTTCCTACTTATCTTAAATATGCATCTTTCTGTCCTCTGAAACAGCAGCCACTCTGGTATAGAGTATTATCACCCCATACCAACATTATTACAATGACCTGTTGGTGTATCTTCCTGCTCCATTTGGCCACTTAAAGGTATATTCTAAAAATGTAGGTGTTTTAATGTTTTGTCCTGTCCCATTCAATAAACTCCAGTGATTCCATAAAAGCCAGGATTAAATAAAAATCCTATGATTTTCATTGAAAGTGTTTCATAATCTAGAACCCTCCTACCTTCCCAACTGTTCTCCTTGTTCTATGACCAAGACTATCTCTTAGATCTGGATTTTTTTTCTGACTATTCTCCACATCCAGAATTCTCCCCCTCTTCAAATCCTCATTTTGCCTTCCCTTACATGCTTTAAATCCAAAATAAGGTCACACATTTCACAGGAATTTTTTTTAAATCTCCTTTATTTACCTCCATTAATTTATTTACTATTTATTCTGTATAAAGTTTGTATAAATTTGTTTACACATTTTCTTTCTCTTTATATTTTAACTACTTGGGTATAGGAACTGTTTTCTTCCCTTTTATGTATTCCTAGCACTTAGCACGGGGTGTGTCACATAGTAGGCACTTACGAAATGTTTATTAATTGATATATTGCCTAGGCTAACTTGATTAAAAGGATGATTGTAATATTTTCAGAACATTTCAATAATCATTCACATTCAAGAGATATTGTCCCATCATAGGCTAAAATGATCTTCATCATGGGGGAGGAGCTGTGTTTCTCCCTGTGATTCATAATTAGGGATATGTATATCCAATTAAATATGTTTTTGATTGTCTTTGGGAGTGTTCTGAAATCTCACTATCATGTATTTGCTTCTTCAAGGATAAATGGTTAACCAACTATCCATTTTTTGTATCATTCTTGTGTCTTGCTTTTCCCATAGTATATGCATCAGTATTTGTGTAACTCATTTACTCTAGTAATATAGCAACTCATTCATAATTACAAGTTGTTAAAAATATAATTCTTGGGGTGACTAGATGATGCAGTGAATAGAACACTGGCCCTGGATTCAGGAGGACCTGAGTTCAAATCCTGCCTCATACTTTAACATACTAGCTTTGTGACCCTGGGCAAGTCACTTCACCCAATTGTCCCACCTTACTGAAAAAGCAAAAATGTATGCATATAGATAGATAGATAGATGATAGATAGATAGATAGATAGATAGATAGATAGATAGATAGATAGATAGAGATAGAGATGATATAGATATAGATAGATATAAACATTGACATAGACATAGATATAGATATAATGTTTAGTGGTAAGGGCTGTCCCCAAGGTAATTCACAGCCCCTTCTTACTCCCTCCCC
This sequence comes from Petaurus breviceps papuanus, assembly GCF_028583685.1. Classification (NCBI taxonomy): domain Eukaryota; kingdom Metazoa; phylum Chordata; class Mammalia; order Diprotodontia; family Petauridae; genus Petaurus; species Petaurus breviceps. The sequence goes on along the minus strand of NW_027186304.1, from coordinate 3,821,530 downwards.
TAATCTCCCTCTCAGACTCTTTGCAGTTTACAATTTCTCCCTTCCTTCTCCCCTTTCCTCCCCTCCCCTCCTCTCTTCTCTCTTTTCTCCTCCCTCCTTCTTCCTGTTCTTCCCTCTCCTCCTCGCTCTTCCCCTCCTCCCCTACCCCCATCCTTCCCTCCATCCTTTCTTCTTTGTCCCTTCCCCAGCCTAGACGATGCCATTGTAGAGAGGGCCAAGGAGGCCACAGCCAAAAAGCATGTTGAAGTAGACATCAAGAGCTGTTCCAGGACATGTTCTCCAAAATGGTCACATACCAGATGAGTGAGCTGACAGACACCAATGAAGACTATAAACTTCTGGAAAATATGAACAAACTGACAAGCTTGAAGTATCTAGAAATGAAAGACATCGCAATAAACTTAAGTAGAAACCTAAAGGACTTAAAACAGACATATACAGCACTTCAGCCTTATCTGGATCACATCGATTTAACTGAGCTCTAGCAGGCAGCTTACAAGTTGGATGCATATTCAAAGAAACTCAAAGCAAAGTGCAAGAAGTTACAGAGGTGATGAAAGAATTCTTTAGCACAAGACTTTAACTACAAGAAGGTGTTATAAGTGCTGAAATAAGAGGGATGGAACTTACCTACTAAGTTTCAGCTCCTAAATGAAATCAGTGCTGCTGATCCAAGGAGAATCCCAGCCCCTACCTATGGTTCAATGTGTAACTTTAGGCACCCCTGTCACATTCCTATATCTGTACCTCAGGAACCTCATCTTATCACGTGCTTCATTGTGTTCCCTGAACAAAGACTCAGAAATCAGGATCAACTCTGTCTACAGCAGACACAGATGAGAAGCTATCATCTCCCTGTTTCCTACCTTCTTCCCTCTCTCCTAGGCCCCATCCCACCCCCTTGGTAACCTGTTCTCAAACCTAAATAATGAATGAAAATTTACAACATTCAAAAAATATAATTCTCAATGGCTTCTGGTACTCTTCCATGGTGACTGAAGATACAAAAATCATTTCCATTAGACCAAAATCTATTTTGTATATTCTTAGTTTCACAATTGCCAAGGACATAAGGAAAAAAAATGTATCTTCTTTTTTACAATTTACCAGTGTTAATCCACTTCATATTTAGGTGTGCTGATACTTAGATAAATAATGGGTACTCACTTTATCTACAATTTCAGTCTCACAATTTCTAAAATTTGCAAGAGCACATTTTTTTAAAGAAAAATCATTAAAAATTCCAAGTAACACTAATGTATTTCATTTGATAGAATTTCAAATCAAAAGTTCTAAAATATCTTAAATGGCTATTTTCATGATACCTTTTGTTTTAAACTTTAGCCTTTGTACAATTATTGTTTAACATTGATATTTTCCCCCAGGGAAGAGTATTGGGCAGCTCTGATATTCCCATTTGACAATAATTTGGGTATTCTTATTCTTTATTAGAACATTTAGCCTTTATTTGCATATTATTTAAATTATGAATGCATCCTTTTTGCTACCTGGTAAATGATGCAATTGCAAAAACTCAGTCAGATCCTTTATCCACCCCCCCCAACATTACCATTTATTAATCCTGAAAACCAGAAAAAAAATCTGAAAAACTAAGAAATACCCTTTACATCTGTTCCATTCACCTGATGTTGAGATAGGTTCCTGCCAAAGGTGGCAACCATAATTGGAAGACAAGACGATATTCTTATTTCTTATGAGAACTCTCTATTTAGTGAGTTAAATTAAAAAAAATCTTGTAAGTGGAAGTGTACAAATGAATAGCTAGTTTGGTGATATTAAGAGGGAATTCTGTCTCTAAACATTTTTATTACATGTTCAGGAGAGGTCAGTTGGTCAATGTGACTATTGGGGTGCAAACTAAGCTAATTTAATGATATTTTCAATCACAAAGTGATAAATCAGTTCTGGTTTCAAGTGTGATGTGTCTCAAATATCCTATTCCCCTTCAAGGCAAAGGCTTTTTCATTTTATGGCTTGAATAGAGCAATAATGTCACAGACTGCCAGGGCAGTGAAATCAATCGATGAGCTGAGTATGTAGTGGAGGCCCCCTGGGATTTGACTGACAACTGATGAGATATCAATCATTTTCTCTTCTTCCTTTACCGAGTCTCTATTCAAGCTTTTCAATAGAAGATCCAGCAGAGTACAGAGCAGAACAAGAAAGGGAAAGGAAGGAAAATAAAGCAAACTTCAAAAAACACAAGGAACAATGGATGTGAACTGCCTGACCTAATAGAAAAAAATAATAAATTTTGATACAATGTATGGCATGAAAAAAGCTTTATAGGAACAAAGAACAGAGTTTATTTTGGCAACCAGTCATAGTTACTTATACATCCTCCTTGGCAAAAATTCTTCACATATGTTTTCCCCTTTTTTCAGTATAAAGTCCTGGCATTATGAGAGTTCAACAAAGATTTTACTCAATTTTCGGACAAATTATATTTCTTAAGATGGTGATAGCATCACACATAAAGAGCTGTGCAATTTTGGGAATCATCAAGTAGAAAATAAAATTCATTGGCTTAACTCTCAAAATGTTTTAAAGTTTAAAAGAAATAAAATGCAAAGAAGAAAGAAAAACAATCTACATGACTGTACTACTAGAATTACTAGAAGTATGAATAATTTTTTCTTAAGCCTAAAATAATAAATACTATTTGTATTCAATGAAAAATTAGTCTTGTGCAAAATTATTATCTGAGATATCTATTCAGCAGTTGTTTTTTTTTTTGCTCTATTATTTTTGGAGGGCAATTGGGTTTAAGTAACTTACCCAAGTTCACAAGGTTATGTTTTTTTATTTGTTTGTTTGTGTGTGTTAAGTGTCTGAGGCCGGATCCAAACTCAGGTCCTCCTGACTCCAGGGACAGAACTCTACTCACTGCGCCAGTTAGCCACCCCTGAGCAGTTTTATTTTTAAGTCATTTTTAGGAGGGTTGCTTTTGTTAATTTTTAGTTTAAACATTCATTTCCCCAAGATTTTGAGTTACAAATTTTCTCCCCATCTTTCCCCTACCCATCACCCCAAAACAGTGATCCCACTGAATACCCCCACTACAAATCTTCTCTCTCTTATATCCTCCTCCATGCTAACTTCAACTTTCCAGTAGAGCAAGATGGATCTCCACACCCCAGTGCCTGTGTATCTTATTTCCCAGGTGCATGTAAAATAAAAATGATAATAATAATGATAATTTTTAAACATTTGATTTAAAACCTTTGAATTCCAGATCCTCTCCCTTCTGACCTCATCACCCACCCTTAATGGGAAGATAAGCAATTCAATATAGGTTGTACATGTGTAGTTACACAAAACATTTCCATTGTGGATATATTGTGAAAGACTGATTATATTTCTTTCCATCCTATACCACACCCCACTTATTCTATTTTCTAATTTGACCCTCTCTCTTTTAAAAAGTATTTGCTTCTAACCACCCTCTCCCCAAATCTTCCACCCCTTCTATCATACCCCTTCTTATCCCCTTCCTCTCCAATTTCCTATAGGGAAAGATAAGCAATTTAGTGTGTATGCTACATTACCCTCCTTCAGCCAAATCCAAAGAGAGTAAGGTTGACCCATTCCCTTTTGCCTTCCCATTCTTCCTCTCCATCGTAACAGTTTTCCCTTGCCATTTTTATATGATAATTTACTCTCTTCTGTCTCTACCTATCTCTTCTCATTTTATTCCCCCCTCACCTCTTAATTTTATTTTTTGGATATCAACCCTTCCTATTCAATTGATTCTGGGCTCTCTGTCTATGAATACGTGCACACATATACACACTCACATATGTATTCATATGCACATATAGCCTCCTTTATATTCCCTTCAACTATACTCACGCTGAGAAAAGTTTCCTAAGTAAAAATTATAATTATTTCATGTAGGAAGGTAAATAGTTCAACTTTGATAAGTTCCTTATGATTCCTTTTCCCTGTTTACCTTCTCGTGCTTCTCTTGCTTTTTGTATTTGAATGTCAAATTTTCTACTCAACTTTTTTCATCAAGAATACTTGAATGTTCTCTATTTCAATGAATGACCATATTTTCCCCTGAAACATTATACTCAGTTTTTCTGGGTAGTTAATTCTTGGTTTAATCCTAGCTCCTTTAACCTTTGGAATATCATATTCCAAGCCTTTCAATCCCTTAAGGTAGAAGTTGCTATGTCTTCTGTCATCCTGATTGTGTTTCCATGACATTCAAATTGTTTGTTCTTGGCTGCTTGCAATATTTTCCCCTTGACCTGGGAACTGCAGGACCTGGCTATTATATCCCTAGGAATTTAATTTTAGGGATATTTTTCAAAGGGTGATTGGTAATTTTTTTCCATTTCTATTTGGCCCTCTGGTTCTAATATATCAGGGTAATTTTCTTTGAGAATTTCTTGAAGGATGATTTCTAGGCTCTTTTTTTTATCATGCCTTTCAGGTAGACCAATAAATTTTAAATTATCTATCCTGGATCTTTTTTTCCAGGGCAATGGTTTTTCCAATGAGATATTTCACATTGCCTTCTATTTTTTTCATTTGTTTGGTTTGTTTAATATTACCTTGAATTCTCATAAAGTCATTGGCTTCTATTTGCTCCAATCTAATTCTGAAGGAATAATTCTCTTCTGTGACCTATTGAAATTTCTCTTCAATCTGGCAAATTTGGACTTTTAAGGCATTCTTCTTATTGTCTTTTTGGGCCATTTTTGCCATTTGAATTAGTCTGTTTTAAGGTGTCATCTTCTTCACTCAGGCTGTTGACTTGCTTTTCGTGATTTTCTTGCATTATTCTCATTTCTCTTTCCAATTTTTCCTCCACTTCTCTTACTTGATTTTCAAAATCATTCTTGAGCTCCTCCATGGCCTGTGGACAATTCATATTTTTCTTGGAAGCTTTTGCTCCAGGAGTTCTGACTTCATTGTCTTCCTCCCATTCCATGCTTTGATCCTTTTTGTCCGTAAAATAGTAATCTAAGTTTTGATTGCTGTGTTTGCTTTACTTCCTCTGCTTGATCATATTGCCTGTCAATTATTTGACTTCTGAAATCTTTGCCACAGTAGATCTCTGCTTCCAGAGAGGAGGGCTTTGTCCCAAATTGCTGGGGTTCTGCATCTGCCAGAGCTATTAGTTGATTGCCCTCCCTGCAGTTCCCACAAGCTCTGACCCATTGATAACATACCACAGGACTTCCACCCAAGACAGCGACCCAGATCCAAACAGGTTAAAGCAAGAGTGATCACCCTGTAAATGTTTGCTTAGACCTCCTATGATCTGTAGGCCAGGAGCTCTGAAGCAGCCATGAGGCACAGCTGCCGTGATTCTGCTGCTTCTTGACCCAGGTGCAGAGTCCAGACCACACTCTTCCATTCCCCCAGTTCCAACAGAGTTCTACACTGAACTTTTACTTGTTCTTTGGCCTTTATGGGTTTAGAAGTCTGGAAACTGCCACAGCTACTAGTGATTCACTCTCTTCTAAGTCATTTTCTTTTTTTTTTTTTGGATGGGGGAAAATATGACAATTGTGGTTAAGTGACTTGCCTAAGGTCACACGCCTAGTTTGTATGTGTGTGTGTGTGTTAAGTGTCTGAGCCTGAATTCGAACTCAGTTCCTCCTGACTCCAGGGCCAGTGCTGTCTTCCCTGTGCCACCTAGCTGCTCTAAGTCATTTTTTTTTAATTAAGGAAATCAAGTTGTGAATATTAGAATAAAAGCAAATGTCCTCCACTAAAAAGGAAGATATTGTATTTTCATTAATTTAAAACTGTTAATAAGTGTGTGCTTCTTTGTGATTTACAAAAATTGAATTCAGTTGCTGTATGTATTTATGGATGTGCTTATGAATGTGCATGAAGGCAAATGCATGTGATATATGTGTGTATACACATATTTGTATATGTATTTACATGTACACATGTTTGAGTGTATCTACTCATGTATACATGTTTGCACACATTTCTATTTGCAATGCATGTATAATACATCTTGCCCTCTCACCTCCCCTAATTAACATTTTCTTTTTATCTTTGGGTTCTAAAGATTTCAAGAGAAAGTTTAGTAATTGACAAAGGAGTTCCTCATGAATCTGGAAAATGAGAAAGACTGATGGTCCTTCTCCTGGGCATCTCTGGGTGTGTGGAAAAAAATGGGCAGTGATCAGGAAGCCAAGCAATAGTACAGAGGAGATGAAAGCTGTTGAAAGAAAAAAAAAATGACTTTCTGTTTTCTTCCAAGTAGGTGCTATTACCATTCTCAGTTTATAGATAAGGAAACTGAAGTTCAAAGACTTTAAATAACATGCCAAAGGTCAAAGCACTGATCAATGTCAGTGGCAGGAGAGAGTCAAACCTTAGTACTCATAATTCCATACTTAACATTCTTTCCTAAGTTATTTTTTGCCTCCACATAATTATGAGATAAACTCAGTCAAGTTCATAAAGCTTCTAAATATCCAATTTTACCAAAAAAAAGGAAGAAAAATTGAAGTCTCAATATGCAAAATGTCAACACAGTTTAAAGAGGTGATAGAAAACCTACTTTGATCTCCTAACATTCAGTCTTCATCAGAGCCCTCTGAGTCATTCTTCACTGATTCCATTCTCACACCTATATGCCTAATTTGCTCTCTGGTGTGAAGACATTAATGCTATCTTGGCACCAATGCAAGCATTCAGAGGAAAGGGTCAACTATGCTAAAACAGTGTTTATTTCACATTTTCTGTAAAATTAAATGCTGCAAATAGCATCTGAAGCTACAGACTAAATAATTACTTTATGTATGTGGTGTGAAAAGAAGGTATCATTACTAGTTTTAGCCCCTATAATGAAAAAAAGGAACAGAAAACAAAACATGGAATAAAAAAGATGATTGAAATAAGGTTTATTTCACTCTTAGAACCGATAGTATAGGCCAGGACTTGGAGGGTCACACATGACCTCAAGGCTGCAGATTCCCCACCCCAAAAAAATTTTCACTCAAATGTATTTTTTTCCCTTCAGAAATAGTTTCTAAATAGTGTCTCGGTCAGAAGGTTTTCATCCTGGCCCTTACTTTCTGGTCTCCCAACAATTTCTAAGCCTCAATCTCTAAAGACAGACTACAATTTTTTATACCTCACCTTCTAGTGTTATTTGGGAATATAAATTCTATAACTAAAGTGGAACATGAATTAAAGGATGGTTATTTTTGTACGTTTGTTGTTGTTTTAACTGGACCTGCAGTTTCATAGATATATACAGCTTCCAAGGATAAACATTCTCTATCAATGCAAATCAGCATATTCTCTGAAACTTACAGTATTCAAGAATTTCCAAGGGCACTAAAAAAGTTAAATGATTTTAGTTAGACATTCAGTATATATTATATTTGAACCCAAAATTTTGAAATTCATGGTCAGCTCTCTCTAGAGTTCCTCACAATAATAAGACAAAATTTTGTATAAGACTATGAATATCAGCAATTATGGATTTACTTAATAAGTAATCCTGCCAGTGGCAACTTGCAGGCAATTTACAGTAAATTCATTCTATCTCATCTTCTCCTTTCCCAAATGAGGAATCTAAGGCCCAAAGAAGAAGAATAATTTGCTTACTAATACATAGCTAAGAAGTGACAGAGCCAGCAACCGGATCCTTATCCACCAACTCCAAATCCATATTTACCAACATTATTTTGCTAGGGGGTCATGTGAGATGAGTATAAGATAAATAGGAAAATTTATGAAGCATTTTCATTTTACTGTTGCTGTACAGTCATTTTTTCATCATGTCCAACTCTTTATGATCCTATCTGGGTTTTTCTTCACAAAGATAATAAAGGGGTTTGCCTTTTGCTTCTTCAACTTGTTTTACAGAATAGAAAACTGAGGCAAATGGGGTTAAGTAACATTCCCAGGTTCACACAGTTATTATCTGAGGCCAGATATTTTACTCAGGTCTTCTTGACTCCAAGCCAATTGCTCTATCCATTGAGTCATGTAGCTACTTATTTCATCTTATTACAGATTGAGTCTTTGTTCAATTGTCTTATTTTTAAGAGAGAGACTATGCTTTTCAAAAAGGTCAAGGAAACTCCAAGTATCTAAAGTGTGAACCTATTAGAGATGTTTAGCACTTATATTAGTCCTTGAGCATTTTGTGTGGTTTTTATTACTACTCTAGAAATCATGGACCATGAGAGTAAAAATATTGAAGCATTCTTTCCAATTGGCTTTAACTTATGTAAGCATGTATGAACTAGCTTGCAATTTGCTTCCTGAAATATCAATTAAAGATTAAATTCATTTAGGGGCTTTTTTTCTTTTAATCACTTATTTTGAGGTGTTCTTTAAGAAACATTGCCATGCATTTCTGTATTTTTAGAATAATTTTAACATTCATGTCAAATTGAAACTTTCATAAGTAGCATTAATATCAAAGTATATATTGTGAAATAGGACATTCATGGAGAAATTAAATAGGACCATTATATTAAACCCCAAACCACTATGACTCCTAGAAACAGACAGAACTGGAAGTAACCTAAGAAATCATGTAACTCAGTCTTATTTTATAACACAATGAAAAGTCTCCCACAGAGATGAAAGACTTGACCCAGTTGCCAGAGGTGATAAATGAAAAAGGTGGCATTGAAACTCAGATCCTTGGATTCATAAACCAGCATTCTTTCTACTATTAAATACTCATCACAAACACACACAGATAACACACACACACAAACCTATATGCATATATAGAAACATATGTCTATTTATGTACAATATATGTGTATTTGTGTACAATATATGTGTACTTACTTAACTGTGAAGATACAATATGATATACGCTATGATGCAATGCAATATGACACAAAAGCATAGTATAAAAACATGGTACAATATAATATAACAAACAATATATCTTATTATAATATAATATACAATACATACCAAATATAAGGGAGAAATCTTATTAGCTCTTTTCTTAATCTAACTCTAATCAACTTCTTACCTTTCTGTCCCATTATTCCTCTTCATGAGCCTTCTGGTCTGTTTGTTTTTTTGATAATAAGTTCTTAAAACATTTTTTAATTCTTATATAATGGAATAGCATTATTAGTCAGCCTTTCATTAATTTTAATCAATAAGAGGTATGTGATAACAAAATTGGTCCTGTTTATACAGCATCCATCATGTTAAGCTTCTCTTAACTTAATTCTGTAGTGGTGGCCTGATGGTCAACTTACTAATACTTGCAATATTGCCAAGGATGCTGACATTTTTCATGCTGAAAAATATGGACTCTGTCCAATTGGGTTCATTTTTTATCAACTGATTAAAATCCATATTTCATCTACCAAACACATTGTGACCTTTCTGACCTCTGAGTTTGGGCTAATATAATATTACATACCTGAATGTCCTCTCCTTTTCCCTTCCACCTATCCAAATATAATCCATCTACCAAGACCCAGTTTAAATCCTAATTTATTGACAACGGAATAGTTTATCATATTACCTTTAAAAGCCATAGATTCTTGTTTCCTAATCCTTAATTTTAAGATTCTATCTCTTAATGCTTGCAGAAGACTGGTTCTTTTCTAATAACACTTCATTACTAATTGTCTTTTCCTGTGAAGATTCTCCCTTCTCTTATTCTCTCATCACCTTTGTCTTAGATGAGTAGTCAAAATAGCCTTTGCTTCTATTGTCACTTCCAAAATCTCGGTTTTCTACCTTTTCTCATTAACATTTCATTTTTGCATTACATCCAAGGAAAATACTTCACCTAATCATTCAAGTCATCCCTTTTCATTTCTCAAGGAGATTCTCTTCCTCTTTTCTCAGTTAATGACCTTGTCTGCATTGACAAGTTTAACATCCATGTATAAGTTCTTTCAAACTTTCTAGTCTCTCCTTTAAAAAAATCTTTTTTTCATTTTCTATTCCTTCACTGCACCTCAAGAAAATATAAGGATAATCAGCAAAACTACATCTTGTCATTACTCATAAGTTCTCTGCTGCCCTAATTAGAAATGCTGACAATCCCAATCTAATTATAATATGTCTTTCCTCCTCTCCCTATGCTTCATCCTTCTCCACACTCTTTACCTTCATCAAGACCACTGGTGCTTCAAGCTTTAAAATCTGAAAAATTTAGTAGTCAACCTTCATTCTAGAGAACAGATACAGAAGAATACATTCCACCTCATGATAGAAAGAAAAATCACTAATTTGAAAATTAGACATATGGCTTTGCAAATGTCACTGTAAAAATCTGTTTTCTTTGATTGGACTTTTATTGAACAACTTTTATGTATTTTTCTTAAATCTATTTTTACCCTAATGGAAAGGGAAATGAACAAGAGAAAGAAGAAAAATGATCAACAATTAAAGATATCTATCCATCCATTCATCTATCTACCTATCTATCTATCTATCTATCTATCTATCTATCTATCTATCTATCTATCTGTCTGTCTGTCTGTCTGTCTGTCTGTCTGTCTGTCTGTATCTGTCTATTTAAATTTAGGAATTTCTCTCTGCTAAGATTTGACTCTCTTACCTCACCTCCCTTAGCATAATATCATTTATTCATCTATTCAAGTTGGTGATTAATCATATAAACCATTTTGGTGCTTTGTCAATTAATTTTTAAAATAATTGTTTTATATTTTTTAGGTTTATCTATTGTTTTATTCATTATGGTATAATTATTTGGGAATATAGTTTATATCTTATATTTCTTTACATCTCTAGTAATGTCTTACTATAAGCCTTACATATAGTTAAAATACAGTGCATATATATATTTATTAGAAATTCAATTCTAACAGTTATAAATTCTATGAATGCTGATATGACTTCTCTTTGCAATGATAACTGGATTCTTAGGTAGGTTTTAAAGATAAATCTTTTCCTTCATGAAATGTTACAAACAATGATAAAAGTGGACATCATTTAATAGGGAAAATCTATTGGGGATAAGTACAGAATGTTCAATGGCCTCTTTTCTTCTTATTTCCTCTTAATTTGTTCAAACATTCCTGTTTCTCTTTGCACAAATCAGAAGAACAGTGAATTTGTAAAAGAATCAAAATATTACAGATATTTCAAAAATTCATTTATGCTGGAAAAATTATAATATTTACCCTACGATATTTTCTTATTGTTGGGGAGTTGGCACTACTCATGCAATTTTCCATGTTAGAAATCTGATTTTAATTTTCAGATTTCTTTAAACATTGATTCCAAATAAATACACAAAAAGTATACTTTGGGAATTTCAAAAACATTAAAATTTACCTCTTATCTAATTATTTTTCAATCTAAAAATTTCACCCTTTTAAGTTGCATATTCTTGCTTTTCTAAATAGAATCCATCTGACAAAGGTCAGAAATAAAGAAAAAACTTAGAGTTGTCCAATTCCTGCTAAAGTGAATTTTCTCAATTCTGTAGAAGGCTGTCAAATGTTTGCAAAAAAAGGAAAACAAGAGCGAATATTCATTCCATTAGAAGAACAGTAAAACATCCTTTCTCCATGTTTAAACTACCTTCATCAAAATGGTAAAGAAATGAAAATAAATCTTTTGCATTATTCAATTCTACTTTCTGCTCTCATTTATTTCCTCAATATTATTTCAATTTCCTCCACTGGTGATAATATTTTCTTGTGACTGTTTCTGAATTATCATTGACAACAATGAATACTACAGACATATTATGTCCCATTGTGAAATCTATTTTTAATTTCTAAAATTTAAAGTTGGAACTCTGAAGTTCACTTTCAGCTTGTTTGTCAAGTGATGAATAAACAATATGTGGTTAATCAAGTATGGAGGCTTAGGTAGTTGATGGCATAAGTATCTGTAAAGATTCTGAGAGATAACTCTAGAAATTAAGAAACAGCTACACAAAAATATGTTTGCAATGCTTTTCAAACAGAATGCACTCTCACTGATTTTCCTGATGACTTGGATTCATAATTTTGCATTGAAGAATACCTCCTAACAAAAATATATGTGCATGTTTATCTGTGTAGAAAGACACACATGAAGGAGTACGTACATTCTGTCAGATATGTTTTATGAACTTTCCCATATGTTCCATGAATATATTTCAAGGAGATCTGTAAAACTGCATAAATAAAAAAAGAAATTAAAATTAAACTGAAATTTCCTTCAGTTATTTAAAACCTATTACAAAAAAATGATACATGACATTAAAAGAAAAAAGATTGAGACCTTCTATGATGATGTTTAGCTCTAGCATTCTGTAAAACTCTATAAACTGGTACAAGTCAGAACCAATGAGAAAAAATCTCTCCAGGATTAATGAAGTAAATATTTAGGGTGGAATTTCTAAGTAAAACTTAAAAAAAAATCTGTTTCAAATAACCCTAGTTATACTATAGGTCTCCAATGCATTCTTGCTTAGTAACCATGTAATTATTTTATTAAAAATATATATATTTTTACAATCTGGCTTAGCACACAAAACCTAATTACTCACAAATCTCATTTATTTTTAGAAATTTTCATTTCGTTTTGTTTTCTGACCTAAGATATATTTAAAGCTTTACAGAAAATCCATCTAGATGGAATATATCAGTCCATACTCCATCAAATGTGAATTTATGGTAAAAAAAAAAAATGATGGAAATACCGTGATGTAAAATGATGGAGCTAGAAACAGCTTAGTTTGAGTTTAAAAGAGGTATTTGATATTTTTTCCTTAAAATTTACATCCCCTTGGGATGGCCAGGTAGCACAGCGAGTAAGAGCACCGGCTCCAGTGTCAGACGACCTGGGGATCGAATCCAAGCTGAGACACTTAGCAACCACCTAGAAACACCCGGCTGTGTAACCTTGAGCAAGTTACTTAACACCAATTCCTTAGAGGCGGCCAGGTGGCTCAGTGAGTAAGAGCACTGGCCCCAGTGTCACGATGACCTGGGGATCAAATCTGGGCTCTGATACTTAGCACCACACCCAGAAATACCTGGCCATGTAACCTTGAGCAAGTTACTTAATTCCGATTGCTTTAAAAAAAAAATTTACATCCCCTTTAATCAAGCTGTTTGATCAGGTATATAGTCTTTAAACTACCAGAGGGTTGCTAGGGAAAAAAAAATGGGAAACAAAAATTATTTTATTTTCTGTCATGCATTCTTAGAGTATAAGAGCAGGCACAAATACAATAGAATATGGAATAGTGACATACAGGATTAAAAAGGAAATGAAGAAATGAAAAAATACTTTGGCTAACCAAATAATTTGGTGATTAAGGCTATAAGTAAAATGTATTCAGAGTATCTCAAAATAGTGTCATTAATATTGTCCTTGTCACTAAGGAAAATTTCTATTTAAAGTGAATTAAATGTAGTTTTTAAGACAGTCTTCTTTCATTAAATATTTTATTTTTTTTATTTTTTGGTCTTTATTAATTTTTGTTTACTTTTAGTTTACAAGAAAAAATTCCACAATTCCTTGAGTTTCAAATTTTCTCTCTCTACCTCCACCCCCCCACACACACACCCCCTCCCCATGGAGGCATACAATCAAGTATAGGATTACCAAATACTTTCACAGAGCGGGTAGTTTGCTTCAATCTGGATTCAAACTCAGTTCTTTTGCTGGACATAGACATCTCTCTCCATCACGAGTCTTTTGGGTTTGACTTAGAGCCTTGCATTGCTGGGAAGAGTCCAGTTTATCAAAGTTGGTCATTACAAAAACATTGTGTCTGTAATTGTGTACAAATTTGTCTTGGTTCAACTCTTCTCACTCAGCATCAGTTCGTATAAGCCTCTCCAGGTAAAAATAAAGTCCATCTGCTCCTTGTTTCTTATAGCACAATAGTATTCCATTACATGCATATACAATAATTTTTCAGCCATTCCCCAATTAATGGGCACCCCCTTAATGTCCAATTCTTTACCACCACAAAAAGAGCTGCTACAAATATTTTTCTATATATGGGTCTTCCTCCCACTTCTATGATATCTTTGGGATACAACCCCAGAAGTGGTATTGCTGGGTCAAAAAGGATGAAATTATTTAGAGCCCTTTGTGCAAAATTCCAGATTGCTCTCCAGAATGGTTGGATCTGTTCACAAAGCCACCAGCAATGCATTAATATTACAATTTTTTCACATCCTCTCCAGCATTTATCATTTTTCTGTTTTGTCCTCTTAGCCAATCTGTCTGGTGATATGTGGTACCTCAGAGATGTTTTGATTTGCATTTCTCTAATCCCTAGTGATATAGAGCACTTTTTCATATGCTTATAGATATCTTTAATTTCTTCCTCTGAAAACTGCCTGTTCTTATCCTTTGACCATTTATCAACTGGGAAATGACTTGTATTCTTATACATTTGACTCAGCTCTCTGTATATTTTAGAAATAAGTCCTTTATCAGAGACATAGGTTGTAAAAATTCCTTCCCAATTTTCCACTTCCCTCCTAATCTTGGTTACCTTGGATTTGTTTGTACAGAAGATTTTCAATTCAATGTAATCAAAATTTTATCCATTTTACATTTTATAATGCTCTCTAATTCTTGTTTGGTCATAAAGTCTTCCCCTCTCCACAAGTCTGACAGGTAAACTATTCATTGTTTTCCCAGATTGCTTACAGTATCAACATTTGTACATAGATCATGCACCCATTTAGACTTGATTTTGGTATATGATGTTGGATAATGCTGTATGCCCAATTTCTTCCATATTGTATTCCAGTATTTCCATTAGTTTTTTTTGTTAAATAGTGAGATCTTTTCCCAAAAACTGGTGTCTTTGGGTTTATCAAAGAGTAGATAACTATACTCATTGATTGCTGAATCTTGTGTACCCAATCTATTCCATTGATCCTCTACTCTATTCCTCAGCCAGGATCAAGTAGTTTTTATGACTTCTGCTTTATAATTGTATCAGCAATGCCATATTCACAATGCCTATGGAAATTACAGATATGCTGATATAATTATCCATCACATAATACATCAGGCTTGCCATATGGGGGAACAAGCTAGAAAAGTTATTAAAATACCAAAAGACTGAGTCCCAAACCAGAAAGTGAAAGCCATCAGAGTAGTTATGAAATTGGCACAGATAGATAAAGTAGAAAGCATCCACATTCTCAAGCCTTTAAAACAGAACAGGCTACCTCAGGCAAAGGTCCTCCTCTCCCCAGTCACAGGAACCAAACAGCGTTCAGGAAGTGTGCTCCCAGCAGCTCCGGCCCCTGGCAGTCCTCAGGAGGAGTCCTTAGCAGAACTTCTGGCTGACTCAAAAAGGGCTGCGTGCTGAAGCCGCCGCCGCCACTGCCTCTGCTGCTGCTACCGCCATCACCGCCACCACTGCTAGCCACCACAGGAACTCTAGTTTGGCTTCCGCTTCCTCTTGCTCCTCCCCTTCCTGCTACGTCAGCAAGTCCAATGGGGCATGGAAGATCTTTTAAATCCCATAATCCTTACATTTGGCCCCAAGATCTTTCATGGCCCTTACTTGGCAAAAATACAGTAGGAATAACTGGTGTCAACAAAATTCCATAACAATATAACAAGAATAGCACACAATAAACACAGAAAACCATATTTTAGGGTGGGGCTTGAACACAAGCTACCCATCATTCTCCCCATCCTGAACAAATGGGGCCCCAAAATATTCTGGAAAGGGGTAAAGGTCTCTTCTTCCATGGCTACTTGCTGCTGAAATCAGATGTAGAGCTGTCTCTGTCCTAAGGGGTCCCATTTCAGAGGTCAGTTCTTAATATGCTTGATGCCAGGTCCAATGGTGACACATCACAGTTGCAGACAGAGGGTGACATCCAGTTTAAGCTATCAGGGATCTACAGGTGGAGGGTACCAAGCCTTCAGAAACAAATCTAGCAAACAAGGTGAAAAGACAAAAAATCAAGAAGAAGGGAAGAGACAATAACCAGACTATTGTAGCCTCACTTACGGTAGAATAAATGAGTTAAGGGTACAATTTTGTAATCATCTTCTCCAGAATAAACAATAGTTACAGTGTTATCTCTCCCATGTGCTATAATCTCTGCAGCCTTTGGAACATCATCTGGCTTCCGTTTTACCCATACTTTAGCTTCTGATTTTATTCTCTCAGTAGAATCAAATTCTTCAGTTCCTCTGACACTTATTTTGGAAGGAGGGTCAGTTTTTATGAGTGGTATTGTTTTACAAGGAACGATAATCACTTGAACTATCCTATCATTTTTGTGAATCTGTATGGGCCCTTCACCTAAATTATGGAATGTTACAACAATTTCTCCTTGATAATTAGAATATATTACTCCAGCCAATACATGTATTCCTTGAGCTGCTAAACCTGATTTGGGTAAAATCTGTCCAAAGTGATTTTTAGAGATTCTTATACATATCCCAGTGGAGATTTTTCTTATTTCTTTTCTGTCCAACCAAAGGTCCTCTAAACAATGTAAGTCATACCCCACCGAACCAGGTGGTCCTGGGTACGGTGCTGGGACATCTGGCCTCAAGGTCCAATACACAATATTTGGGATCTTATGTGTTTGTTGTTTTCTAATTTGCAGATTGGGGGTCATCATTCTGGCTAGAGGTGTACTTCCTCCCAATGGTCTATTATTCAAATTACACAAAGCCATGAACAAATTATCCTTCCAATGTTGATATGAATTATTGGAGCTTAACTTCCTCAACTGTTCTTTCAGTAATCCATTCATTCTTTCAATTAACTCAGATTCTTCTGGATAATATGGAATATGATATATCCATTCTATATTGTTTAGTATACAAAGGTCTTCATTTCATTGTCTTTGAAATGTGACCCATTGTCACTTTGAATCTGCATTGGGGTTCCATAATATAGACTTATGTGATCTAGAGTTTTACAAGTGTTTTTCTGGGTTGCATTCTTATAAGGACAAGCTACTAGTACACCTGAATAGGTGTCAACACAAGTACATATAAATCTGTATCCTTTATCCAGTGGTAGTGGACCAATATAATCTATTTGCCAGATTTGGGCTGGGACTTTTCCTCTTGCTATCTCTTCAGTTACTACCCGAGGAACAGTGCTCTCCTTTTCCAATTGACATATATGACATTCTTCTGCTATCTGTTTTAACGGTGAATGAGAGATACTAATACCTCGATCTTGTGCCCACTGGTGTGTGGCCTGGACCCCCAAATGGCCTGCTGTTTGGTGGACCCATTTTGCTAATACCGGATCATCAGTTGTTGTCAAAATAGGGACAATATGTTCAGTAGCAATCTTTGCCAGTCGATCAGCTTGAGCATTGTACTCACGTTCTGGTGTGGTGGGGGCCACGTGAGCATCTACATGAAAAACTGACAAGTCAGTGACCAAAGACATGTTCCAGATATCTTCCCATAATTCTTTGCCCCAGACTTGTTTACCATGAATTTCCCAATTTTCATTTTTCCACATTGGCATCCATGTAGCCAACCCATTAGCTATCGCCCATGAATCAGTGAATATATGACACTGTCCTCCTTGTTCTATTTTGATGGCTTGATATACTGCCATAATTTCAGCATATTGGCTATTTCCACCTATCCCAGTACTTTCCAAAGTCCTTCTAGTACATGGGTTATAGGCCACTGCTTTCCAATGTCTTTTTTGGCCCAAATATTTTGCTGTCCCATCAGTAAAGCATGCATGTCTCTTTTGTTCCTCAGTTAATACATCATATCCTTCATTCCATTTTACAGTGGACTGTACCACCTGTTGCTTTGGCTCAGGGGGTTTGTCATTCCTCTCAATTTCTATGTTTGCTACAGATTCATGTAGAGCAGAGACTCCACTTATCCTGTTTTCACTCTATTTTGAATACACCACTTCCAATTGATTATACTATCCTCTTGGGCATGTCCAATTCTGTGAGAAGCTGGGGTAATCATTACCCAGATTATATTTGGGATTCCAGGTCTTAATATCACTTCATGGCCCAGAGTCACTTGTTCAGTCTCCACCAAAGCCCAATATGCAGCTAACAACTACTTTTCCAAAGGCGTATACTGGTCTCCAGATGAAGGGAGTTTCCTACACCAAAATCCCAAAGGTACATTTCAGCTTTGTTGTTTTTGCCATAAGCTCCAGTTTGTATAATCATCTTGTACAGTCACTTGCATTTCCACTGGACCATTTTGCATGGGCCACAAATAAAGGGCCAATTATATGGCAGCCTTGGCTTCTTCAAAAGCTTTATTTTGCTCAAGTCCCCAGTTGAATTCATATTTCTTCCGTGTGACTCTATGTAAAGGTTTTAAAATCTGTTCCAAATGTGGAATGTGGTGCCTCCAGTATCCAAACAATCCTATGAAGTTTTGGGCCTCCTTCTCATTGGTAGGGGTAGGAAAATCGTGAATGTTTTGTCGGGCTTGAGGAAGAATCTCCCATAGACCTTTGTTCCATTGTATACCCAAAAATTTCACATTTTGAGCTGGTCCTTGAACCTTTGCAGGGTTAATTTCCCACCCTTTACTTTGCATATGCTCAATTAGAAGGGTCAAACTCCTTTCCACTTCTTTCACATCTTTTCCCTGTATCATGATATCATCAATGTAGTGGGTAAGCTGTAAACCAGGTAGCTTTAATTCATCCAACTGTTCAGCCACAATCCTGTGACAGATAGTGGGGCTATGTATGTACCCTTGTGGCAAGCGGGTGAAAGAATATTGTCTACCCTGTCAAGTGAAAGCGAATTGGTCCCATAGTTTAGGGTCTATTGGAATGGTGAAGAAGGCATTTGCCAAGTCAATAACAGCATACCAAGTCCCATCATATTTCTGAATCTTTTCTATTAAGGTGATGGTATTTGGAACAGCAGAATACAAAGAAGGAGTCACCTTATTCAACTGTCTATAATCCACAGTCATTCTCCATGTCCCATCTGATTTTCTTACTGGCCAGACAGGATTATTCCATCTTGTGGTTGTAGGGACTAACACTCCTGCTTCAACATATTCCTTTATAGTAGTGGTAATTTCATCTTGCCCACCTGGCACACGATACTGTTTTAAAGTAATTACTTCAGAAAGTTCAGGTAAAGTGATTGGGTCCATTTTTAGTTTTCCCACTAAAACTGTATTAATTCCTATCTTCCTCACAGCAAATCGGTATCTCCCTTCAGGTAAATTCAGAGTCATGCCTCTCAACACATCTATTCCAATGATGTATTCAGGAATGGGTACAACATCCACAGTATATTCTTTCTTAGGTAACTGCCCAATTTTTATTGTTATTTTAACTTGTCTGACTGATATTTCAGTGCCTCCTAGACCTGTGATGGTAATAGGAGTTCCATGTTTAAACTTATCAGGGTTTCCATAGATAAGTGTGGCCTCAGCCCCAGTATCAAGCAGTGCCCTAGTCACAGTAGTTGATCCATTCTTCCAATATATTGTTAAACCAATATGGGGTCTGCAATCTCTTCTGCATATTTCTTTTATCTGGGCTGGGGCTTGGCCTATCTCCTATTCCCCTTGAAGGTGGGGCAAACTTGGATACAAAGATTCAGATTCAGAAATACCTGCAGGGGTGGTTCCTGCTTCCCTGTTCCTTCTAATGCTAAGTACCTTTTCTTGGTACAGCTTATGCAGCTCTTCAGTTGGAATACCATCTATTCTTCTAAAGTCCACCCCTGCTCTTAATAGAGCATTAAACAGTTCCCTTCTTGTTGGTCTATTTTGTCTCTGAATCCTCTGGCTGTTTACTCTTCTCTCTCCAGGCAATGTGTTTTTTCCCATTCCCCTAAATTGCTCAATTGTGAAATCTTATCCAGCACCTCTGAAAGAGGGTGCCCTATTTCTCCAATTAATAGAGTCAGAATTAGGTGCTTATATGCAGGAGGAGCTGTCTTCACTATGATATTTGTATGAGGAATTTCTAGGGGGGTATCACAATATGCATTTGCATCTCCAGTCATGATAGCAGTTTTCATTACCTGCTCCTTTAGGTTTCTCATACAGTCTCTAAGTGAGTACCAGGGTCTGTCTCCCCTAGGCCACATATATTCAGTAGGATATTGTTATTTGCATCCCTCTGCAGCTAAGGCTAGCAGATTAGTTTTTTTGTTACCTCCCTGCATATGGTGATCCCCAAAAGCTTGGTGTACAAAAGGATTCTGACTGATACTTATGAATTTTAAACAGTCCTCATTGTCCAGTGTTATTCCTCCAGCGCCTTCATCAGCTATTCTTATTATCCAAGACACTAAAGACTCCCCCATTCTTTGGGTGAATCTACTCAATATATCAGTGATCTCCTGTTGAGTGAAATCCTCAATTATCTCCCTGGACTCTGTTTTGCCCCAGTGGTTCTCCTGTCTTCTTCTTCCTATGGGGAGAGCTTCTATATTAGAAGACTCCTCATCTAACCTTGCTCCATTCTCCTGGAAGCTGTCAGGGCAACTCTGCCCAGCCTGTACAAAAGCTGCATGCACATTCCTTCTGCTAGTTTTTTGCTTCCTTTTGGCTACATGAACAGTAGCTTGCTCCTGGACCACATGAGTCCCTCCAGTTTGCTCTTCTGAGTGCTGTGACACAGAAGATTCCTCAGGCAAACCAGCTGACTCCCTAGCCATCCGAGCTCTTTCCTCCAGCAGCTTATCCCTACTTTTTCACATAAGGCGACAACTTGTTAGCAGCACCCAGCCTCTCCTGCACACTTCTGCCAGTTCTTTGCCTGGTTCTATGGATATTCCTTTCAAACATCTTTCCAAATCTCCAGGTTCTCCCTCTTTTAGCCTTGGTTCTCAGTTTTCACAGGGCCCTGTACTTTTAGCCCATTCTCTGGCTAGAGAGGAATAAGGCAAATCCTCCCATCCTGGAATAGCCATTTCTCCCTTTAAAACCCCACTGCTTCCAAATAGAGGCCTGACATTTTGTGATCCCACCCTGGTTGCCAAATGTATCAGCAATGGCATATTCACAATGCCTATGGAAATTATAGATATGCTGATATAATTATCCATAACATAATACATCAGGCTTGCCATATGGGGGAACAAGCTAGAAAAGTTATTAAAATACCAAAGGACTGAGTCCCAAAACCAGAAAGTGAAAGCCATCAGAGTAGTTATGAAATTGGCACAGGTAGATAAAGTAGAAAGCACCCACATTCTCAAGCCTTTAAAACAGAACAGGCTACCTCAGGCAAAGGTCCTCCTCTCCCCACTCACAGCAACCACCCAGCATCCAGGAAGCGTGCTCCCAGCAGCTCTGGCCCCTGGTAGTCCTCAGCAGGAGTCCTTAGCAGAAATTCTGGCTGACTCAAAAAGGGCTTCACGCTGCCACCGCCGCTGCCTCTGATGCTGCTGCCGCCGTCACAGCTGCCATTGCTAGCCACCGCAGGAACTCTAGTTTGGCTTCTGCTTCCTCTTGCTCTGCCCCTTCCTGCTACATCAGCAAGTCCACTGGGGCATGGAAGATCTTTTAAATCCCATAAGCCTTACAATAATACAGATTAAAATCTTGTATAGCTAGTCCAGATACCCTAGCATTTATTTTCATTAATTCCCTTGATATTGTGGACCTTTTGTTCTTCCAAATGATTTTTGATACCATTTTTTTCTAGGTCTATCAAGAACTTTTTTAACTAATTTTTGGTATGTCACTAAATATATAATTTAATTTAGGTAAAATGGCCATTTTTATTATATTAGCTCTACCCAGCCAGGAGAAATTGATGATTTTCCAATTAGTTAGATCTGACTTTATTTGTGAAACATGTTTTGTAGTTGTGATCATATGTGTCCTGGGTTTATTTTGGCAGGTAGATTCCCAAATATTTTATAATGTCTACAGTAACTTTAAATGGGATTTTTCTTTCTATCTCTTGCTATTGGATATCATTAGAAATATACAGGAATGCTGAGGATTTATGTGGCTTTATTTTATATCCTGAAATGTTGCCAAATTCATATATTGTCTCATATAGTATTTTACTTGATTCTCTAGGATTCTCTAAGTATATCATCATATCATCTGCAGAGAGTGATAGCTTGGTCTCTTCTTTGCTGAATATGATTCATTTGATTTCTTTTTCTTCTCTAATTGCTCCTGCTAACATTTCTAGTACCAGATTGAATAAGAGGGGTAATAGTGGACAACCTTGTTTCATTCCTGATCTTATTGGAAATGGTTCTAGCTTATCCCCATTACATATAACACTTCCTGATGACTTGAAATAGATGCTACCTTTTATTTTAAAGAAGGCTCCATTCATTCCTCTACTTTTTAGTGTTATTAATAGGAAAGGACGTTGTATTTTTTCAAAAGCTTTTTCTGCAACTATTGAGATAACCATGTGTTTTCTGCTAGTTTTATTGTTGATATGATCAACTATACTGATGGTTTTCCTAATATTAAACCATCCTTGCATTCCTGGACAAAATTCTACCTGATAAAAGCATATTATTCTTGTGACAAGATGCTATAGTCTTTTTGCTAATATTTTGTTTAATTTTTTTGCATCTGCATTCATGAGAGAAATAGGTGTATAATTTTCTTTCTCTGTTTTATCTCTTCCTGATTTAGGTTTCAATACCATATTTGTGTCAAAAAAAATTGGGTAAGACTCATTCTTCACTAATTTTCCAAAAAAGTTTGCAGACTATTGGAGTCAATTTTTCTTTAAATGATAGAATTCACTAGTAAATCCATCTGGCCCTGGATTTTTTTTCCTAGGGAGTTAAATGATGACTTATTCAAATTCTTTTTCTGAGATGGGGTTATTTAAGTAATTTACTTACTCTTCAGTTAATCTAGGCATTTTATATTTTTTCAAATATTCATCCATTTCACTAAGATTGGCAAATTTATGTGCATACAATTGGGCAAAATAATTCCTAATTATTGTTTTAATTTCCTCTTCACTGGAGGCAGATTCACCCTTTTCATTTTTAATACTTATAATTTGGTTTCCTTCTTTCTTTTTTTATCATATCAACTAAGGTTCTATCAATTTTATTAGTATTTTCATAATACTAGCTTTTAGTTTTATTTTTTACTTCAATAGTTTTCTTAATTTCAATATTACTAATCTCTCCTTTGGTTTTCAGGATTTGTAATTTAGTATTGCATTGGGGATTTTCAATTTTTCCTTTTTCTAGCTTTTTCAATTTTATGTCCAATTCATTGACCTCCCTGTTCTTTAACTTTTCATGTATGCACTCAGGGATATAAAACGTCCCCTAAGAACTGCCTTTGCTGAATTGCACAAATGTTGGTACGTTGTCTCATTATTGTCATTCTCTTGAATGAATTTACTGATTGTTTATGTAACTTCTGGTTTCACCCACTCATTCTTTAGAATTAAATTGTTTAATTTCCAATTAGTTTTTAATCTATGTTTCCATGGCCCTTTATTGCATATCATTTTTATAGCATCATGATCTGAGAGGGATGAATTTAATATTTCTGCCCTTCTGCACTGAATTGTGAAATTTTTTGTGCCCTAACACATGGTCAATGTTTCTGTACATGTCATTTTGTGCTGAGAAGAAGGTATATTTCTTTTTTATACCCATAAAATTTTCTCCAGAGATCTATCATACCTACCATCTCTAAAATTTTATTCACCTCTTTAATGTCTTTCTTGTTTATTTGGAGGTTAGATTTATCAAGTTGACAGGGGGAGATTAAAATTGCCAACTAGTATACTTTTGCTGTCTATTTCTTCCTCTAATTCCCTTAACTTCTCCTGTAGGAATTTGGATGCTATACCACTTGGTGTTTATATGTTGTCATGATATTTCTTCATTCTCGATGGTGACTTTTAGCAGGATATATTTTCCTTCCTTATCTCTTTTTATTAGATGTATTTTTTCTTTTGCTATATATGAGATAAGGATTGCTACCCCTGCTTTTTTTTTTTTTTACTTTAGCTGAAGTATAATATATTCTACTCTGGCATTTTACCTTTACCCTGTAGATATCCCTTTGTTTCAAATGTGTTTCTTGTAGACAGCCTATTTAAGTATTATGGGTTTTAATCCATTCTGCTGTCCTTCTCTGTTTTATTGGAGAGTTCATTCCATTCACATTCACAGTAATAATTACTATCTGTCTCTTTCCCTCCATCCAATTCCCTCTTCTGTTTGTGTTTTTGTTTCTTCCTTCTCCCTTCCCTGCCTTAAGAGTTTTCCCTTAAGGGTTTTGACCACCACCTCCCTCAGTGTTCCCTCCCTGTGATCCCACTTTTTTTTACCTACCCTCTCCCTTTACTACTATTTCCCTCCTTTCTAATGCTTCCTGCTTCTTATGCCCCTTTACCCTCCTACTACCTATACAACACAATAGGTTTTTATACTTAACAAGTCATGTTATTTGCTTTTTCCCCAAAACCAATGAGGATAAATTTCACACAGTGCTCCTCTCCCTCCCTCATTTACCTCTATTTAATGAGTTTTTGTGTCTTTTCACATTACAATTTTAAACTTAACTAATTATGTTGATCCCTCTTTGAACAAGATCCAGTGAGAATAATATTCAAATGATGCTCCTCTCCCTTTTTCCTTTCCCTCTACTATAGTATAGTTTTGTGCTTTTTTATATGGCATAATTTAACTTTTCTGCCTCATCCTTTCCTTTTATCCCATTACAGTCCCTTTGATCACCTTAATAAGGTTTTATTTAGCATCAGATTAGTTCATTTATACCACATCCTCTATCTATGTATATCTCTTTTAAAGGTCATGATAATCATATAAATTTCAATATCGACAGTTATCAGCTATTCATATAGTGATGTAAATTGTTTGCTCTTATTCCATCCCAAGTTATGTGCATGTGTGCATGAGTGTGTGTGTGTGTGCATGTGTGTTTGAGTATGCGTTTTCCTTGTTTACCTTTTTATGTCTTTCTCGAGTAATATAATTGAGTGCTGACTTTACCATCAGGAAAGTCTGGAAGTCCCTTATTTCATTAAATGACCGTCTCCTTGCCTGAAAGATTATGCTTAGTTTTGCCGTGTAGATAATCTTTAGTTGTAGTCTTAGCTCTTTTGCCTTATGAAATATCAAATTCAAATCCCTCCAGTCTTTTCACGTAAAGATGCTAGGTCCTGTGTAATTCTGACTGTAGTTCCAGAATATTTGTTTTGTTTCTTTTTGGCTGCTTGCAATATTTTCTCCTTAATCTTGTAATTCTGAAATTCATCTACTATATCTCTTGTAGTTTTCAATTTGGGATCTCTTTCAGGTGGAGGCCCGTGAATTATTTCAGTTACTCTTTTACCTTCTGATTCCAGGACTTCAGGAAAGTTTTCTTTGACAGTGTCTTGTAGGATGTTGTCATCATGGCTTTCTGGTAGATCAATAATTATTAAGTTATCTCTCCTGGATCTGTTCTCCAGGTCAGTTGTTTTTCAGGTGAGATATTTTACACTTTCTTCTAATTTTTCAATCTTCATGTTGTGCTTGATTAACTCTTAGTGCATCATAAAGTCCTGATCTTTGATTTGACATTCTTAGTGAATTATTTTCTTCAGTTAGTTCTTTAAGGTCCTGTTTTTATGGAGGCATTTTCTCCAGTTAGTTCACAAATTTTACTTTTTAAGAATTTGTTTTCTTCTGTGAGACCTTTTTTCCAATTTGGTCATTGTAGATTTAAATTTATCTTCTACCTCCTTAATTTGGCTTATAAAATCTTTCTTGAGCTCCTCCAAGAATACTTTTTGGACTTGAGAAGCATTCATATTTCCATCTGTGGTCTCAGGTGTGGACATGGCGCCCATGGTGTCTCCTGAAAGTGATTCTTCTTTTTCAGAATAATAAGATTCTATTGTCTTTGGTTTTGGCCTTGTAAGTATCTTCTGGCCCATTGTAATTGCCTATTTCCTGTCCTTTAAAGGGTATTTCTGCTCCCGGAGTACAGAGGGCTCTGACTCAAGCTTCTCAGGCTGGGAGCTAGGAGCCTGACTGTTGGCTTTGCGTGCTGTAGCCTCTCAGTGTCTACATTGAGGCCAAGGCCAGGACTCTCAGTGTTCCCCCCTGAGTTACCCTGAGGCTCAGAGACTAAGCTGTGGCCAAGGGGTGGTCTGACAGCTTCAGATTTCTGACTCTCTACCCCTGGGCTACAGCTCAGGTAGGTTTTTGCTGGTCAGGTGAGTTGTGGGTTGTTGGGACCCCTTCCACCCTTCTCTTCAGACTCCTTACTTTCTCAATTGCACCCTTTCTCTGTGGCTCCTAAACCTGAGGCTAATTCTCCTATATCAGGATTTTACTCTGGATGGGAAGTTTATCTCTGGATGTTCTTGGTCAGGGAGGGGGAATTGGAGCAGACAGAGTTGACTTTGCCATCCTGGCCTCTAAAAAATCAGGCAGGTGATTTTTAACTTTCTAGGTTGTGGGCTGATAGCCCCAGAAGAAGCTGCTGTCTCTGCTGTGGGCCCTGAGCTTTCTTTTACCCAGCTCTGACAGATCCTCCTTTCCCTTGGTGAGAGGGATGCGAATTGCCTTTGGGGTGGGTGTGTCTGCTAGCTGGGGCTCCTTCTCTCTCTCCTGTAGTCTGCTCTCTGCGCCAAGATGATGCAGCCCCTGCTTTCTCTGAGCTCCCACTGCCCACACCCACGTGGTCACTTTCCTGGGCTGGATTCTGCCACTCCATCTCCCAGTGGATTCTGTCACTCCAAAATCCATTAAGATTCATTTTTAAAATTTAGTCTAAATGTTACAATTCTTAATAAGCAAAGCATCATTAATAGTCCTGATATAGTCTTACTACCATGTTCAAATAAGCTAACATATTAAAAAGATCATCAATTCATATTAGCACATTTCATATTCTAGAATATTTTATTCATGCTCAATGAAAGAGGAAGAGAAACGAGAAATGCAGTGCTAAAAATTAAGCAAAATTTTAATGCACTCTATTTTTCATGCCTATATATATACATATATATATATACATATATATATATACATATATATATATATATGCGTATATATATATATATATATACATATATTCAGAGCTATAGACAAAATGGAGCAGGTGCATAGAACAATTTCCCCTGGCTATTTGTCCATGCAGACTTAGAGACATGTTTCCATTTATTCACCGGAGTTGGTAAGTCCTGCTTCTTTCCTCAGGTGAAAGGAACCTGACAATCTCATAAGAGTGTATGGGCACTAGGGGATTGAGAATAACACCAGATGGAGGAACCTGTCTCCTGTCATAGCGAATACAATCACTGCCAAGAATTTTAACTGAGCATTGTTTTTCACTAATTCCTTTTCCAAAGAGGCTTTTTCATTAACAACATCTCTTCTGTCTTGCCACTAGATGGAGAAATCTAAAGATGACTTTGAGAAGCACTTTCAGTTAATTAAAATGTGCCTTGTTCATGGGTGTGCTCCTCCATCCAGATGTCACTGCCAAAGTGTGAAATGCCAGTCATTTCATTCAGGGCTGTGTATAAATGGAGGTTGGGATTCTTCTTGCTCTCACAAGTACTATGAAGTGTCATGTCATTAAAATGTAGTCCAAGATCAGTTGATGCTTCTCTGTTTGGAGGAACCTTCAAACATTAATATCTTTAAGTTGAGAAATAGCATATACAAGGTTACTATTCAATATCAGTACCATTGATACTTAGTATCAAATGGTTTCCTACAGTACACTTTTGATAAGTTCTATTCATTTTCATGCTTAGTTTTTTTTTTTTAAGCAATTGGGGTTAAGTAACTTGCTCAAGGTTACACGGCCAGGTGTTTCTGGGTGGGTGCTAAGCGTCTGAGCCCGGGATTCGATCTCCAGGTCTTCTCAACACTGGAGCCGGTGCTCTTACTTGCTGTGCTACCTGGCCGCCCCTATGCTTAGTTTTATTAGTTCTATTTCTTTGATGTCCAAGAAACACACAAACTATATTGTTTGTGTAAGAGATAAGACCTTTTATATTTCTTCTGCAGATTAAATTTTTCAAAAAGAAGAAAACAATATGGAGGTAAAATTGTCTGTATCTAAGGTTCCTTTGGGCCTAAGAAAGGTGTGTGCATCTATCAAAGGTAGAACCAGGTTTTTGATGCTGGAACACTTAATTCAAAGTGATTAAATCAGAGTTATACACATTAATTTTTTAAATGAAGACTGCTTTCCTGTATTCAAAATTCATGTTTTCCCCCCCAATGGTTAGTGATAAATACCTTTATTTCTGCCCAATAAATTATATGACTAAGCATCTTGTACAATGCAAGACACATTTTTAAAATTTGAAACAGTTTTACCAAATATTTGATTTTATGATAAATTTTTAGGGATATTAATTCTAGGGTATTTTATTTCCCTTTGTCGGTCTCTTTAACTTTCAAAAGAGATGAGCACTAAAAATTATAATAAGACATGTGTTCTACACAGTTCTGATAACTATTCTTAGTCCCCAGCAATTTGAAAAGCTTCAGTCCTATTTTCAAATCCATCCTGTCTGCAGCAAGCTATTGACAATTGTTTCTGCTCTCTTACTCAAAAGGACCAACTTTCCAGTTATTCCAATTTTAGCAACACTGTTTTCTTAATTACTTTTTGTCAATTTTCACCTATGAGGAGAGAGTAGAGGATTTCAGACCCTTGAGAAAACACTGCTATGGCCTTCTGATATACTCCATGGATGATGACTTGGAGGCCTGCTCTTTCTCAATGACTTGTTTTCATTATTTACTCTTTGAAGTGTCTAAATATGATTATTATTGTCTTCCTGTAATCTTCCAAGTCATTTCACTTTTCTTTTTCAGTGAGAAATCTAGGTCCTCCTGACTCTATCTTGGGCATTATTTTGTCTCCAATTCAAGTCCCTCTAATAACAAACTTTCAATTTGCCCTGACCATGAATCAACCCAATTATCTAAATTGTTAGTATTCACAATAACTATACTACCACATAATTTTCTATAGTTGAACTCACTTTCCTGTAACCCCCACAAACTTCATATCTTTCTTTGACCACTGCTACCCTATAAATGTGGACATCCCCATTAGGATATAAGCATTGCTTTTACTTTGGTTTATTTGTTCAGCATTTAACACATTTTGTGGCATACTGTGCCAAGCAAGTTTGATTCACTCAATAAATGCAAAGCTATTTCATTATTCATAATAAACTTCTAAAGGAATAAAACCTCTTCCATGAATGAAGTTATAAGACTGAGGGTTGAGCAAACAATTAAAGGTAACACAAGCCATGGTATGGTAGCTGCTAAGGTTTATCAGCATCTCTGAAATGCTGGTTAGTTCCACCTTCGAATTGTTCTGACTTGATGGATTAACACATCAGTCAAAGTTATATAAAAGAAATGATTAAGACAGCATGTGGATGCAGTGTAGTTGTATTTTAAATTACCAGAATGATTATGATTTTGACAGGGAGAAAAGTGGAATAAGTGATACACTTTTGTGTTTTGATTACAAAAGACTGGAAAAGAAAACTACTCTAGTATCTCTGCTAAGAAAATCCCAAATGAGGTCACAAAGAGTCAGACACAACTGAATTGACTGAACAACAGAAAAAGACAAAATTGCAAAAGAAGAAATTAGCAACACAAATATCCCACCTGCTGGATAAGCTTTAATGCAGAGGGCATTAAACAATAAAATGTAAAAATTTTGAGTGTGCATAAAACACTTTGAAAATATAAATGTTTTCATTATGTTACAGAAGTAGATAATAGTAACTGTTGTTATTTTTATTATTGAGATAAAGAATAAACAATTATGTTTTTTTCAGGTTATAAAGAAAGATTGTATTGCATGGAATGAACAATGGGAAAGAGGAAAAAAAACCAAAGAACCAAAAGACAGAGATGAGGTGGTTTGCTTCAATCTGCATTCAAACTCTGTTCTTTCTAGTTCTTTCTCTGAATATAGACATCTCTCGCCATCATGAGTCTTATGGAGGAGACATAATCCTGCATTGCTGAGAAGATTCTAGTCTATCAAAGTTGGTCTTTACATTGTGTCTGTTATTATGTACAAATTTCTCCTAGTTCTGCTCTTCTCACTCAGCATCAATTCATAAAAGTCTCTCCAGGCAAATATGAAGTCCATCTGCTCCTCGTTTCTTATATCACAAAAGTATTCCATTACATTCATATACCACAATTTATTTAGCCATTCCCCAATTGATGGGCACCCCCTTAATTTCCAGTTGTTAGCCACCACAAAAAGAACTGCTGTAAATATTTTTTTTTACATATAGGTCTTCCTCCCACTTCTATGGTCTCTTTGGGATACAACCCTAAAAGTGCTATTGCTGGATCAAAGGGGATGAAATTACTTAAAGCCCTTTTGTCATAGTCCCAGATTCCTCTCCAGAATGGTTGAATCAGTTCAAAACTACACCATCAATCCATGAGTGTTCCAATTTGTCCATATCCTCTCCAGCATTTGTCATGTTCCTGTTTTGTCATCTTAGCCAATATGACCAGTGAGATATGGTACCTCAGAGTTGTTTTGATTTGCATTTCTCTGACCAATAATGATTTAGAGATTTTTTTTCATATGCTTATAGATATCATTACTTGCCTGTTCATATCCTTTGACCATTTTTCATTTGGGGAATGACATGTATTCTTACAGATTTGACTCAATTCTCTTTATATTTTAGAAATGAGGCCTTTATCAGAGATATTGGTTATAAAAATTCTTTCCCAATTTTCCATTCATTTCCCTCCTAATCTTGGTTACATTGGTTTTGTTTGTACAGAAGCTTTTCAATTTCATGTAATGAAAATTATCCATTTTCCATTTTATAATGCTCTCTAATTCTTTTTTGGTCATAAAGTCTTCCCCTCTCCATAAATCTGACAGGTAAACTATTCCTTGCTTTCCCAGGTTGTTATGATATCAATCTTTATACATAGATCATGCACCCATTTAGACTTGATTTTGGTATATGGTGTTAGATAATGGTCTATGCCCAGATTCTGCCATATTACATTCCAGTTTTCCCAACAGTTTTTGTCAAATAGAGAGTTCTTATCCCCAAAACTGTGTCTTTTGGTTTATCAAAGAGTAGATAACTAGAATTATTGGCTGCTCAGTCTCATGTTTCCAATCTATTCTATTGATCAACTACTCTATTCCTCAGCCAGTAGCAAGTAGTTTTGATGACAGCTGTTTTATAATACAGAATAAATCTGGTATAGCTAGTTCACCTTCCCTAGCATTTCTTTTTATAAATTCCCTTGATTTTCCAGAACTTTTGTTCTTCCAAATGAATTTTGCTACTATTATTTCTAGTTCTATAAGGAATTTTTGGTAGATTGACTGTTATGGAACTAAATATGTAATTCAATTTACGTAAAATGGTCATTTTTATTATATTAGCTTGACCCAGCCAGGAGCAATTGATGGTTTTCCAATTATTTAGATGTGATTTTATTTCTGTGTAAAGAGTTTTGTAGTTGTGATCATATAGGTCCTGGGTTTATTTTGACAGGTAGATTCCCAAATATTTTATAATGTCCACAGTAACTTCCAATGGGATTTCTCTTTCTATCCCTTACTGTTGGATATCATTAGAAATATACAAGAATGCTGAGGATTTCTGTGGGTTTATTTATATCCTGCAACTTTGCCAAGTTTATTTATTGTCGCAAGTGGTTTTTCACTTGATTCTCTAGGGTTCTCTAAGTATATCATGATGTCATCTGCAAAGAGTGATAGCTTAGTCTCTTCTTTTCCTAATTTGATGCTTTGATTTCTTTTTCTTCTATAATTGATCCTGCTAACATTTTTAGTACCAGATTGAATAAGAGGGTGATAGTGGACACGCTTGTTTCAGCCCTGATCTTATTGGAAATGCTTCTAGCTTATCCCCATTACATAAAATACTTGGGGATGGCTTTAAATAGATGCTACCTATTGTTTTAAGGAAGGCTCCATCTATTCCTATACTTTCTAGTGTTTTTTTTTATGTTTTTTGGTCTTTATTAATTTGTGTGTTTACTTTTAGTTTACGAGATTCAGTTCCACAATACCTTAAGTTTTAAATTTTCTCTCTCTCCCTCCTACCCCCCATGGCAGCATACAATCAAATTACATGATCAGCAAATTCTTTCACATTAGACATTAGTCAGGATATAAAGGAGGATTGTATCAGATGGAGGGAACAACGGGAAAGAGGAAACATAACCAAACAAGAAAAAGAAAAATATGTGGTAGGTGGTTCAATCTGGATTCAAACTCAGTTCTTTCTAGTTATTTCTCTGCATGTAGACATCTCTCTACATCATGAGTCTTTTGAGGTTGACATATAACCCTTCATTGCTGAGAAGAATCCAATCTATCAAAGTTGGTCATCAAACATACGTTGTGTCAGTAATTGTGTACAAATTTCTCCTTGTTCTTCTCTTCTCACTCAGAATCAGTTTGTATTAGCCTCTCCAGTTGAACATGAAATCCATGTGCTCCTTGTTTCTTAGAACAAAATCGTATTCCATTACATTCATATACCACAGCTTGTTCAGCTATTCCCCCTATTGATTGGCACCCCCTTAATTTCTAATTTTTGCCATCAGAAAAAGAGCTGCTATAAATATTTTTGTACATATGGAACTTCACTTTCTAGTGTTTATAATAGGAATGGATGTTGCATTTTTTCAAAGGCTCTTCTGCATTTATTGAGATAATCATGTGGTTTCTGCTATTTTATTGTTGATATGATCAATTATACTGATGGTTTTCCTAATATTAAGCTATTCTTTCATTACTGGAATAAATCCTACCTGATCAAAGCACATTATTCTTGTGATAAGTTCTTGTGGTTTTTTTGTTAATATTTTATTTAAAATTTTTGCATATATATTCATGAGGGAAGTTGGTCTATAATTTCTTTATCTGTTTTATCTCTTCCTGATATAGATATCAGTACCATATTTGTGTCATAAAACGAATTTGGTAGGACTCCTTCATCACTAATTTTCCCAAAAAGTTTGTAGAGTATTGCAGTAAGTTGTTCTTTAAATATTTGATAGAATTCTCTAGTAAATCCATCTGGCCATGGAGATTTTTTTCCTGATGCTTTCACTGATGGTTTGTTTCACTCCTTTTTCTGAGATGGGGTTATTTAACTAATTTACTTCCTCTTCAGTTAATTTGGGTAACATATTTTTTGTAAATATTCATCCATTTCACTAAGATTATTAAATTTATGTGCATACAATTTGGCAAATTTTTTCCTAAAATTGTTTTAATTTCTTCTTTGTTGGTGGTAGATTCCCCCTTTTCATTTTTGATATATATAATTTGGTTTTCTGCTTTTTTTTATCACATTGACTAAGGGTCTGTCAATGTTATTGGTCTGTTCATAAAACTAGCTCTTAGTTTTATTTATTAATTCAATAGATTTCTTAATTTCAATTTTATCAAACTGTCCTTTGGTTTTCATTATTTCTAATGTAGTATTTAATTGGGGATTTTCAATTTGTTCTTTTTCTAGCTTTTTCAATTGCATGCCCAATTCATTGAGCTCCCTTTTTCTCTAATTTAATCATATATGCACTCAGGGATATGAAACTTCCCCTAAGAACTACCTTTGCTTCGTCCCACAAATTTTGATATTTTGTGTCATTATTATCATTCTCTTGAATGAAGTTACTGATTATTTCTATAATTTCTTGTTTCACCCATTCAACATTTAGGATTAAATTATTTTCCAATTAGCTTTTAGTCTATCTTTCCATGGCTCTTTAGTGCATATGATTTTAATAGCATCATGATCTAAGGGGGATGCATTTAATATTTCTGCCTTTCTGCACTGAATTTTGAGGTTTTTATGTCCTAGTATATGATTGATGTTTGTATATGTGTCATGTACTGCTGAGAAGATGGTATAATCCTTTTTTCATGCCCATTCAGTTTTTTCCCCAGATCTATAATACCTACCTTCTCTAAAATTCTCTTCAACTCATTAATTTCTTTCTTGTTTATTTGGAGTTTAGATTTATCAAGTTAGGAGAGGGGCAGATTAAGGCCCCCCACTAGTATAGATTTGCCATCCATTTCTCCCTCTAATCCCCCAACTCCTCCTCCTCTAGGAATTTGGATGCAATACTACTTGGCACATATATGTTAAGTAATGATATTACTTTGTTCTTGATGGTTCCTTTTAGCAGGATATAGTTTCCTCCCTCATCTCTTTTAATTAGATCTATTTTTTCTTGTGCTATATCTGAGATAAGGATTGCTACCCCTGCTTTTTTTTACTTTAGCTGAAGCATAATATATTCTACTCCAGCTTTTTACCTTTACCCTGTGCATATACCCTTGTTTCAAATGTGTTTTTTGAAGGCAGCATATTGTAGGATTATGGTATTTAATTCATTCTGCTATCCTCCTCTGTTTTATGGGAGAGTTCATCCCATTCACATTCACGGTAATGATTACTCTTTCCCTCCAACCTATTCCCTACCCTGTTTATATTTTTGTTTCTTCCTTCTCCCTTCCCCTCCTTAAGTGTTTTCCTGTTGACCACCATCTTCCTCAATATTCCCTCTCTTTGAGCCTGCCCTTATTTTCCTACCCTTTTCTCTTGCTACTATTGACCTCCCTTCTAACCCCCTGCTTTCTTATCCCCCCTTACCCCCTACTCCTTTCAGGGCACAATGGATTTTAATACTTATCAGAGTCTGTTATTCCCTCTTTGACCCCAAATCAGTGAGAGTAGTTTTAATAGAGTGCTCCTTTCCCTCCCTCCTTTCCCTCTATTATGGTGTTTTTTTGCATCTTTTCACATTAGAATCTTAAACTAAATTGACTATGTTCATACCTTTTGAATCAGAACCAATGAGAATAATGTTCAAATGATGTTCCTCTCCCTCTCTCCTTCCCCTATATTTTAGTATGTCTTTATGCCTGTTTGAATGGCATAATTTAGCATTTTCTGTCTCATTCTTTCCTTTTATCCCATTACATTCCTTTTGAACACCTTAATAAGGTTTTTTGTCATCAGATTAGTTCATTTATACACACACCCTCTACCTATGTCGATCCCTTTTAAAGGTCATGATAATCAAACAAATTTCAATATTGACAGGTATTAGCTTCTCATATAGGGATGCAAATGGTTTGTTCTTATTGCATCCCAAGTTATGTGCATTTGTGTGTGAGTGTGTATTCTCCTAGTTTACCTTTTTATGTCTTTCTTGAATCTTGATATTGGAGATCAGATTTTCCATTGAGCTCTGGCTTTATCATCAGGAAAGTCTGGAAATGCCTTATGTCATTAAATGACCATCTCCTTGCCTGAAAGATTATGCTCCTTTTTGAGGGGCAGTTGATCCTTGGTTGCAGTCCTAGCTCTTTTGCCTTACAAAATATCAAATTCCAATTCCTCCAATCTATTAATGTAGAAGCTGCTAGGTCCTGTGTTATCCTCACTATAGTTCCATGATATTGTTTCTTTTTGGTTGCTTGAAGTATTTTCTCTTTAACCCTGTAATTATGGAATTTGGCTGCTCTATTTCTTGTAGTTTTCAATTTGGGATCTCTTTCAAGAGGAGTCCTATGAATTCTTTTGATAACTATTTTACCTTCTGATTCCAGAACTTCAGGAAAGTTTTCTTTGAAAATCTGTTGGAGGATGTTGTCCAGGCTGCTTTTTTCATCATGTCTTTCTGGTAGACCAACAATTCTTAGGTTTTCTCTCCTGGATCTGTTCTCCAGGTCAGTTGTTTTTCCAGTGAGATATTTTACACTTTCTTCTAATTTTTAAATCTTCATGCTTTGCTTGATTGACTCCTGGTACATCATATATTCCTAAGCTTAGATTTGACTGGTTCTAATTTTTAGTGAATTATTTTCTTTGGTTAGTTTTAAAGATCATTTTTAGGGAGGTGTTTTCTTCAGTTAGATCACAAATTTTAATTTTCAAGGATTTGTTTTCTTCAGTGAGACTTTTTTACACTTTGATCACTGTAGATTTAAATTTATCTTTTACCTCTCTAATTTGGGTTTTTAAATCCTTCTTGAGCTCCTCCAAGAATGCTCTTTGGTTTTAAGACCAGTTCATATTTCCTTCTGTGGTCTCAGATGTGAGTATAGAGTCCATGTTGTCCTCTCTATTTCTTTGTTCTTGCTCACTATAATAGGCTTTGATCAATTTTTTTGCCTTCCCTTTCTCCTTCTCAGTTTCCATCCTTCCCATTGTATTTTCCTGTTTCCTAATTTTTCAGGCTGAGAACTACTGCCTGGTTGTTGACTTTGTTTGCTGCAGCCTCTGGTTGTTTAGAGTGAGGCCAAGGCCAGGATTCTCAGTGTTTCCCCTGAGTTACCTGGAGGCTCACAGGGTAACGTGTCGGGGAGGTGTGGTCTGGTTTATTCAGATTTCTGCCTCTATGAACCTGGGCTACAGCTCAGGCAGTCTCAGCAGCTGGAGACTGGTAATGCTGTTGTCTGCAGATTCCCCTGGTTGTGCTGATGTCCACCTGGGCTTCTGTTGTTAGTACTTGACAACCCCTGGGCTTTAGGAGCTCTTGCTGGTCAGATGAGGTGGGGATTGTTGGGACCCCTCCCACACTTCACTGCATATTCCCTACTGCCTCAGTTACCCCCTTTCTTTGTGGCTCCAAAGCCTGAGGCTATTTCTGCTATTTCAGGATTTTACTCTGGGTGGGGCATTTATCTCTGATTTTTCTAGTTCAAGGAGGGGTCGTTGGAGCAGCTAGAGTTTATTTTGCCATCCTGGCCCCTGGAAAATCAGGCAGGTGATTTTTAAACTTCCAGGCTGTGGAATGATAGCCCCAGGAGAGGCTGTTGTCCCTGCTGTGGGCCCTGTGCTTTCTCTTACGCAGATATGAAGATCTTGCCATCCTGTGTGAATCGGCTCTGTATGGCCCTTGGGGTGGGTGAGTCTGCTGGCTGTGGCTCCTTCTTTCTCCACTGTAGTCCACTCCCTAGTCCAGGCTGGTGTAGCCCCCACAAGATCCATGCTCCGATTGACCAGACACAAGTAGGTAATTTCCTGGGCTGGATTCTGCCACCCTACATCTCCCTGTGGATTCTGACACTCTAAAATCTGTCCAGATTCACTTTTTAATATTTAGCGATGAGATTCTTGGAGGAGCTTAGAAAAGTTACTGCTACTGTTCTGCCATCTTTGCTCCACAGCCTCACAAGAAGAAGAAATTATTTAGAGGTAAGCATTTGCCATGAACTGTGATAAATGCTAGGAATTCAAATATAAGCAGAAAGACCTTGTCCTCAAGGAGATTACATTCTAATAGGGTAAGCTACATTCAAAAAGGAAACTGGAAATGGGAGGGGGAGAGATGAAGATACTTAAGGTAGAAACTTTATAGAGAAAGTCTGGTAGAGTCAGAAAGAATATGACCAATAGAAGAATGTAATAACAATAAACACACACATATACATACATACATGCATGCATATATACTATATATGTGTGTATATACTATATATATATATATATACAGATATGCATAAATAGTGCTTAAAAGGTTTACAAAGTACTTTATATATGTTATCTCATTTGAAACTCCCAATAACCCTGTGAATTAGGCATTGTTATTGCCAATTTACAGATGTGGAAACTAATGCTGGTGGTTTAATTAGTCTGGTCAATGTCATATATTTAGTGCATGAAGCAAGTATAATATAATAATATACCTTCCTCATTTAAATTCCAACACTCTTATCAATTATATCATTATTTGTTTCAATACAATAACACAGTTTCAAATGTCTTATCATTTTTAGCAAAACATCTCAGACTAGAGTTTTTCTTGTGTTGTTGTTCTTATTGTTCTAAGTTACACAACAGCATATTGCTAAACAATGCTGCCCAGTCATAAAGTATAATTTTCTTCCTATACCCCAATTTATGTGGAGTACACCCTAAAATTCAGGAGTAACCAAATTCTAAAATGTAACAGTTGAAGAATCTGGGAGCACTGAACATCTTCACTTAACCAAAACATCAACAGTTTTACCTGGTGACAAAGTAAATGACAAAACAATACTGATGAATCAAATGATTTAAAGAATGAACAGGTATAGAGATCTAAGGGCAGAGCCAAGAGGGCAGTTTAAAACAAGGAACTAACTTGAGCTCATCCCCAATTATGTCCAACACCTATAAAAATAACTCTAAACAAATTTTAGAGCTGAAGAATTCACCAAATGACAGAATAAAACACACCTCCAGCTGGTCAGTCTGGCAAGCCAAAAAGGAAGATAGCACTGGGCTTCAGAGGACAGTCCAGCATTGGCAAGGTGTCACAGACCAGAAGTATACACTGGATGAAGTACACTTCAGGGAATTGAATCACTGGCATACATGGGGCGGTCTTCAGACTTCTCAACCCATAAAGGCAAAAGAGAAAGTAAAAGGTCAGTGAGGAAATTTTGGTGGACCTGGATAAGAAAAGAACACAGTCTGGACCCTGTCACCAGGGTGGTTGTGCAGGTGGCAGCATCTGCAGCATGCCTCTTCTGGAGTCCAGGGCCACAAATAGTGGTGGGACCAAGTAGCTGACAAGACGGCAATTGGAGAATTCTCTTTGCTAGTGCTGAGTCAGAATTCTGTTGCTTTGCCCTACTTGGATCTGGGTCACAGTCTTGGTTGGAAGTCCTGAAGTGAGGAGGAGTGTTGAAATGGCAGAGCTTGTTGAGGCTGTGAAGAAGAAGTCCTCCTCACAGTTCTGAAGCAGGTTCCTAGAAGAGGTGCTGACAACAGCTACACAAAAACATAGAAATGAAAGAGAAATGAGAGTGATGCAAGAAATTCATGAAAAATTAGTCAACAGCTTGCTAAAGGAGACCCAAAAATACTAAAGAAAAAACACTTTAAAAAATAGACTAGCTCAAAGGCAAAAGATGTCTAAATAACCAATAAGTAGAAGAATTCCTTAAAAAGAAGAATTGCCCACATGGAAAAGGAAGTTCTAAAGGTCACTGAAGAAAGTATTTCCTTCAATATTGGATTGAAGCAAATGGAACCTAACAACTTAATGAGAAATCAAGATATAAAGCAGATAAAAAAAAGAATGAAAAAATAGAAGTCAATGTGAAATATCTCATTGGAAAAACCACTTACCTGGAAAGAAGATGAAGGAGAAATAATTTAAAAATTATTGGACCTGAAAGCCATGATCAAAAAAAGAGCCTAGATTTCATCTTTAAAGAAATTATGAAGGAAAACTGCCCTGATATTCTAGAACAGAGGGGAAAATAGACATTGAAAGAATTCATCATTTGCCTTTCGAAAAAGATCCCAAAGTGAAACTCTTAAGAACATTATAGCCAAATTCCAGAGTTCCCAGGTAAAGGAGAGCATACAGCAAGTAGTCAAAGTGGAACAATTTGAATATTGTGGAAAAACATTCAGGATAACATAAGATCTAGCAGTTTCACCTTTGAGGGATCAAAGGACTTGTAATATGATATTCCAGAGGTCAAAGGAGCTAGGTTTAAAAGCAAGAATCACTTGCCCATCAAAACTGAGTATAATAATTCAGGGGAAAATAGAACATTCGATGTAATAGAGGACTTTAAAGGATTATGATTTTTTTTTGCTTTTTAGAGGGCAATTGGCATTAAGTGACTTGCCCAAGGTCACACAGCTACTTTTTGTGTTGTGTCTCAGGCCATATTTGAACTCAGGTCCTCCTGACTCCAGGACCAGGGCTCTATTCACTGTGCCACCTAGCTACCCCTGACATTCAAGTATTCTTGATGAAATGATCAGAGCTGAATAGACAATTTGACTTTGAAACAG
This sequence comes from Petaurus breviceps papuanus, assembly GCF_028583685.1. Lineage (NCBI taxonomy): Eukaryota > Metazoa > Chordata > Mammalia > Diprotodontia > Petauridae > Petaurus > Petaurus breviceps. The sequence continues at coordinate 3,781,776 of NW_027186304.1, read as the reverse complement.
AAGAAACAAGAGAAGCATGAAAAGTTAAACAGGAAAAAAAATCATACGTAACTTATTACAGTTGAACTTTTTTTCATTCCCACACAATATTCCTAGACAATATTTGCAATTCAGGCTTTTTTTCAGTTTTAGGATAGTAGGATAGTTGAAGGGTACATATGGTGTATACACACTATATAGATAGCTAGATGATAGATAGTGTGTTTATATGTATATATATACATATACATGTGTGTATACATATATGTATGTATAGGTGGGCGTATGTGTATATGAGTGTTTGTGTATGTGTGTATATATATACATCGACTGAGGGCCCAGGGAGAGTTGAATATGAAGAAATTACATCTAAAAAATAAAATTAAGAGGTGAAAGAGGAATACATTGGGAGAAGTAGAAAGAGAGAAATAGAATAGGATAAATTATCTCACATAAAAGAGGCAAGAGAAAGCTATTCCTTTTCTTTTGGGTTTTTTTTTTGTTTGTTTGTTTTTGAGGGGGAAAAGTAGGGATTAAGTAACTTGCCAAAGGTCACATGGCTAATAAGTGTTAAGTTTCTTTAGCCAGAATTGAACTCAGGTCCTCCTGACTCCAGGGCCAGTTCTCTTTTCACTGTGCCACCTAGCCACCCCCAGAAAACTATTTACATGGAGGAGAAGAGCAGGTCGGTAAAAGGGAATGAGTCAGCCTTACTCTCAATGGATTTGGCTTAAGGAGGGAATAACGTTCACAGTCAATTGGGTATCTTACCCTACAGGAAACTAGGCAGGAAGGGAATGAGAGGGGTATGATAGAAGGGATGGCAGATTGGGGGACAGGGTAGTCAGAAGAAAACACTTTTGAGAAAGGACAAAGTCAAAGGAGAAAAAAAGAATGGTAGGTGGAATAGGACAGATGAAAAATTTAGCTAGTCTTTCTCAATATGACTACTATGGAAATGTTTTGCATAACTACACATGTATAACCTATATTGAATTGCTTTTCTTCCCAGTTGGGGGTGGGTTAGGAGGGAAGAAGGGATGAAATCTAGAACACAAAGTTTCAAAAACAAATGTTAAAAAAAATTATTGTTACATGCAACCAGAAAATAAGATATACAGGCAATGGAGTATAGAGATCCATCTTGCCCTAAAAGAAAGTAAGAGGGGAGTAAGAGGAGAGATTGGGGGGGGAGGTATAAAGGAACCAGTCTGGGGGAAGAGGTAATCTGTCTTCTTGCCATCATGGTGTGGGCAGTAGGAGAGAGATCGGGAAAAACTAGGAACTCAAAATATTGTGGAAATGAAAAAAACTTGAACACAGGATGGTTATAATATAGATATGTTCACTGATGGGGTGTGGGGAGGGATAGAAATACATAACAGTACCTTTTTTAAAGGTATTCTTAAATTTTATAGTATAATTCAATGATAAAAGCAACTGTATCCAAACAAAATAATTTTAAAACTGTCATTTTATATAAATACAATCAATGGACAGATTTTCTGTCAATGTTTGATAGAAAGTCCAAAAATAAATAAATAAATAACAAAATCTGAAAATAACATAATATTTAGCGATTGTTGATAGAGTAATAGCCATACAAGGAAAGGTGGCACTATTGAAACTATTTTTAAGACAGGTGCCAAATCAAACCCTCACACCATTGCATTGAGAAAGCTGTTTAAGATTTTCAGAAAGAAATTGAAAAACAGCACCATTATGAACAACACCAAAGTTGAAATGCACAGTAAAAAACCTGAAAGCCCTATTATCGAACTAAAGGCAACTATAAAAGGTCATATCTTAATCACCAGTTGTGAGTGGAAGTCATACAATAACACAAGGAGTGAAAAGAAGAAAACAAGAGCTTCTGCATTTAATTAAAAATATTAAATAGGTCATAACATCAAACACCCTAACATACTCAGGATCGCTGCTAGCACAAGTTCTTTGATCTGCTTTTCTAAAGGGAAGTAATTCAAAAGGGGTTAACATTGTCACCTTAATCAAAGATACATCTATGTCTGAGTCTATGTCCATGTCTATGTCTATGATTATGTCTGTCTATGTCTATGACTATGTCTTTGTCTACGACTATGTCTATGTCTATATCTATCTTTATATGTGTATACATTGTGTATTGTGTATATATGTGTGTATATATACACATACAAATAAATGCATAAACATGTGTGTATGTATTAATATAATACATGTGTATATATACACATATGCATGTATATATGCACATGAGTACACACCCATATACACATGTAAATCTGTCTCTATATCTACATCTATATCTATCCATATACATATATACAAATATAGATATAGATAGGTAGATAGAGATATAGAAATATAGATAGTTATGTATATATGTATCAATACATCTATATATGCATGTGTGTATAGATAGAAATAGATATGTGTGTACATATCTGTATCTCTCTTTCTCTAGATGCATAGATACAGAAATATAGACATGCATATATGTATATATGTGTGCGTATATGTATGTTTATGTATATCTATATATGTGTGTAGATAGCTACAAAGACATGCATATATATTGTATCTATAAATGTGTACACACACGTGCACATAATACATATATGTGTTTATACATATGTGCATACATGTAAATCAACACTTTACATACGATATGTGTGCATGTGTATAGTGTGTTCATGTGTGTTGCATATGTGTCATGCATGTGTAACATATATCCCTCAAAACTTTAATCAGTATAAACATTAAATGAGAAGAAAAAAAGACTGGTTCAAAATTCCCTCATTGTAAGGACCTCACTATTCCTTTTGATCCATAAACATTGAAGCCTATGTGAAGGCCAAACAATATATGTCATCTGATCAAAGCAAGACCTTCATTAATAGCCAAAAATTCCCTTTTCCCACTAGCAAGGCTTTTGAATATCCACTAGCCTAGCAATTTTCTATGAATTCTGTAGGCAACAGCCCCCCTTTCTCTGTCAGCACACTTTGTCCAGAATACTTGTTCAAATGTTCTTGTTTGATAAACCATAATATTTTTTTTAATGTCAGGCTTTACAAATTCTGCTGCTCTTTTTCAGTGCTCATCATCGTCACATCAAACTTATTTGCTTCCTCCTTGATACCCTGTCCCCTTATATTGTATTTTCCCTCACTAAAGTTGCCTTTCCTTACCTTTTTCTTCCTCACATCTGTCTTATAATGTATTCTGTGTTATGTATGGTTCTCTGCCCACAAATCTTATCCTTTTTCTTTTCAAATAGTACATGTATCATTTTTTGTGGGAAGAGTGGGTGGGATTTACTTCTTAAGTATCTATAGAATTATTGAAAGCTATATTTCTGTGAACTGTACTAGAAAAATTGTCCCATTGTAATGTTGTTGTTAATAATGTATAATTATATAGTGCTGATATTTTCTAGGTCTTCTCCAATTATACTTTAAATCCTATAAAATATTTAAGATTTTAAAATTATTTAATTTATTTTCATAAATTCATATATATGTAACATAAATGATTTAGGGGGGAAATTGTTACTCTCTCTTTTTTGAGCTAATTATTTCATTGATTAAGAGTACACCAGGTGAGAATTTACCTAGATGACAGATCAAAAACTTCTTTCTATCCCATTCTCTTAGATGCATGGGGTATTGAGAGTCTCTGTGGCTTACTCACAGTTTTAGATCCAGTAGGTGTTCCTGAGCATGCTCAAAAAAAGGTCTTATTGACTCTGAGGAATACATTCTATTCATGAATACATGTTTTCTCTCTTTCCTCATATAAAAATTAATATTTTAAGTAATTTAAAGAATTTTATTTAAAATTTTAACAATATTACTGAAAAATTATAGTTTTTAGAGCATATATTTGAACTAGATATAAGAATATCAAAGGTATTAATTCTACCCTTACTTTTTAGTGCCAAAGGTTATAGAGATAATGTGCCATGACTAAAATCTCACACAAGCATTCTGCCTAGAAATATTGAATTCTTTCTAGGACACCATGTTTACATATTACCGATTTATATATCTAATTGTCATCAATAACTGATCATTTATCATTGGAAAATGTTTCATGTTGTAATACAAAAAAGATAGTGGGAATGGGATATATGGCAGGTTTAAGAAAAAGTTATATAGATAAAATTACAGAAAAAGTTTTAGGGATTTTTTTGCATTTTATTTAATAGAATCATGAAACATTCAAACACGAAGTAAAATACAAATGTAGAAAACAAATTAAGTCAAGAAACATAAGTTCTTTCAAGTGATGATATAAGTTAAAAGTATATTCATATTTGTTTAATATAATTGAATTCAATATAAATTATTTTGTTATGACAAAACTCATTGGATTATTCTTAGACGAGACTTCAAATCATGCCCTTTTAAAGCACAGAGTAATGAAAGACATTCAGCAAACTTTTATTTTATTTATTTACATTTATTACTCCATACAACTTCCTTAAGTAGTTTCTAGGATAACCTTGCTGTCCTAAAATAGATACCAAATTTCTTTAAAGTATACACATGTATGTGTATGTACACATGTATGTATGTATGTATGTATGTATGTGTGCATGTACCTGTACATATTATATAAGGATATATGTCTCTTTTATGTATGCATTATAGTATAATATAATGAAGTACATATACAAATATATGTGTTTTCTATATGTGTGCATACATGCATAAATTTGTGTATTTGAATATTTGTGTGCATGAATATAGACTTGCACAGTCCACATTCATACATACATATGTGCATCTGCAAGCATGAGTATATATAGGCATGTGATATTTTATTACACATGTAACTTAATTATATTCACATATATGTATGTTTATGTGTACTCAATATTGATTCACATATACACATATATATGCACACATTAAGTCATTTTCCAATTTCCTTCCATCTTCATAATTTCATAGATATTGCTCACCCCTCAATTAATTAATTATTTTTGCTTTTTCGAGTGGGGAAGGCAGGGCAATTGTAGTTAAGTCACTTGCCCGAGGTCACATAGCTACTAATGTTAAAATGTTTGAGACCAGATTTGAATCCAGGTCCTCCTGACTCCAAGGCTGGTGTTCTATTCACTGTACAATATAGCCCCCTACTCCCGCCAAATTAATTTATTAACCAAAATTATTTCATACCTATTCTGACTCAGTCACCATGCAAGGATCTGGTGGTACCAAGACAAAAGTGTGACAATACCTTTCCTCAAAGTGTTTACAATATAACTAGAAGGGACAACATGTTTATATTTGGGTATTTATATATTAGATACAGGAAGATATATTTTGGGGAAAACAAGGCGTTAGCATATAAGGGAATAATAAAATGTTTTTTTGTAGAAGGTGAACATTGAAATGAACTTTGAAGGACACTCAGGATTATTCTCCAACTGTAGAAGGGATGAATTCCATGAATGCAAAGGAACAGCCATGGGACAGAATATTGTATATAGAGTAAAAATAGCAGTTCAGCTGTACTGAATTGTCTATGAAGGGGAATGATATATAATAAGATTGGAGAGGAAGGTTAGAGTCAGACCTTTAAATAACAAACATAGGAATTCATGGATTCTCCTAGTGGAATATACTGAATTATGGAGAACAAATTCAGGTAAATTATTAATGAAATTAGTTTAGCAACATCATAAAGGATGAATTTCAAAGTAAAAAAAATTTGAGACAACCCACTATAGTAATTCCAGAGAGAGGTAATGAGGGTCTAAACTAGGCTGGTAACTGTGTTTCTTGAGGAAAGTAGATGAACAAGAAAGATGGTGTGGAAAGGAAAGGCAAAGATGAGGAGTCAACTCCTTCACCAAAATTGTGATTCTGAGTGAGTACAGAGGTAGTATTGTTTTCAGCAGACTTAGCAACATTTCTAAGCAAAGTAGATTTGATCTTCTCCACCTCTATTTTCATAAATCTCAGTAATATTTCTTACCTTTATTATAAAGTATTTTCTTTGATTTATAGGTTCTGATGGAAAAATTATCTAACTTACTGTTGATGCACCCATCATATTTGACTAAATTGATTCTTGGTATTCCTATACAATATATCAAGGGACATATACTTGAAGCTTTTTCAATTCAGCAGTGCTTGTCTGAGCTTGATCTCCTCTAAAACAGACTTCTCAAAGTCATGGTGTTGCCACAAGGATGCATCAAATAACACTAATATTTACTGGCATTTATACAGTGCATTAAATATTTCAAAATACATTGCATAAATAAAAGTAGACCTAAAATCAGCAATGTCTACTCTCTGTCTCTGGGCAAAAAAATAAATTCAAAAGAACATAGATTTAGCAAAGGAAAGGAATTTATATACCATCATTTTCAATTTTCTCCTTTTGTAGTTGTGGAGGAAAGTGGGCACAAGGACTTTAAGTATTTTGGGCAACATCACACAGATAGTAAACAGCAGAGTCCAGATTCAAACACAGATCATTTAATTGTAAATAAAATATACTTTTCACCTCATTTCAAGAAACATAGAACACTATTGGAATTATACATTTATAAGAGCATATGACATAATCCAGGACTCCTATTGATTTTTAAAATATTTTATTTTAAATTTATTTTAAAATATGTATATCCAATAACAAACAAATTTCATAGAAGTGTGAAGAATTTTGAGGAAATAATTTTTATGTGTATGCAGTATACCCATCCCCTCTGATTTTATTCTGACTCACATCTAGGACCTTTGTGTATATCCTGGCAACTAGGGGAAACAGTGGATAGAATATTGGACCTAGAGTCACAAAGAACTAAATTCAAATTATGGCCAAGAAAGTTTAGCTGTGTAACCCTGGACAAACCACTTTAACTTTTTTAGGCTGCAGTTTTCTCACTTGAAATATAGGGTGAATAATAGCTCCCACTCCACCCACCAAGATGTTGTGAAGTGCTTTGCCACATTAAAATGCTTATAAATCAGCAGCAGCACGATTCAAATTCCCTGATGATAATTTTCAAACATTACCCCTAAGAAAGCTTAACTCAGTTCTCTCTTGCTTAAATGAGTTCACTTTTCAAGTAGAAGTATATGTTACCAAATCTACCCTGACATCCTTGGTTAATAATGTTGGCTAAAACAACCTGTCTCTATCTGCTAGCAAATAACACACACAGCATGAATATAACATATATATATACATACATGTACGTGTATGCATGTATACTTATACATGTGTCCATGTGCATGACATTTATGTCCATAATTGCATATATTCTTTTAATATATGTGTAGTTAATGGTCCCAATCTTGAGACCATTTTGCTTCTCATTTGCGTGGATAATGCTTCTCCGTACACTCACTGTATTTCAGTGATAACTTATCTTCTATTATTCTTGGGTATATTCTTCTTAAACATAATGTAAAAAAATACTTTTATAAATCCTGAAAGACATTCTTATAATTAAGGAATTGGACATTCTGCCTACCCATTAGTTTTTGTTTTGGGCTACTTGACTACTCAACCTCAATTTCTGATTAAGTAAAATATCCCTTTTCCACCAAATATTCATATGCACTCACAAAAGATAAAATACAACTCATATGCACTACAAATTGCCTTTTTATGATTTTGTTGATTCTCTCTAGATTCTGTTTTTTGGAGGTTTACAATACTATAACATCCTTTACCCTGGAAAGACTGACATTTCCACCAATGTTATAGGTTGGAATAGTGACACCTCATTACATTTAGCCAGGCCAAGGATCAACATTGTTTCTACAATCTGGTGATTTTTCAACAGGCTGCCACATTTAAATGGCTCATTTCCTTCTACTTCATGATCTGAAAACAATAATCAAATGAAAGTTAACACTAATTTCTAATAAGTGCATTTTTGTTAAGTATATTCTGGTAAGTGCCATTTCATTGCTGAAGTATTCTACTCCCCATTAATTTGACTTTATATAGCAGAATTCCCCCATCTAGCTTCCACTCTAATTAGACTGCAAGATCCTTACTCAAAAAGTCTAACTTTTGAATTTCTACCTCAATTTTACTCATCCTGATGCCTGGAACTTAGTAAATGGCTCATAATTCTTTGCTATTTTTAATGTTATTTTTATTGTTGTTATATATTGACTTACTGCATTCATACCTTCATCCATTTATCACCTTGAACATTTGTTTTAAAATTACATTTTAATTTTGCTCTAATCTTCTGCTACAGATATTTAACTTTAGCCCCTGAAACTCTGGGCTCTGGGTGAATATTCAAATTATACCACCTTGGCCTACTATGCTTTTTCCTGGCCATTACCAAGTCATGATACTATGGGCATAACTTCCACTGTGCCCCACTTTTAAAGTTTCAAAATCTGTTGCTTCAGAGTAGGAACTTGTTGCTTTATTTTAAGAGCTCAGACCAATATCTTGAACATAATGAACTTGAAATAAATCTATTTTTTCTCCCTCCCTCTATTCTTAGTTTCATCCTTCCCTATTTTGCTTACTTCCTTCCTTCCTCCCTCTCTCCCTCTCTTCCTTCCTTCCTTCCTCCCTCCCTTCCTCTTTTCTTTCCTTCTTTCCTTCCTTTCTTTTGGATGATTTTGCAACTTCATATTACAATTTTCCAAATGCAATTGAAATTGAAATCTTCCTCCTAAAAGTTATGATCTAAAGGCATTATCATCAACTATGGCCAATTCAGCATATGTTGATGATGTAACATAGTTAAGTAACAGCCTAAATGTATTTAATGGAATAAATAATAGTGTTTTATCCATCCATTTTTCCTGTATGAATTAGATTGACTTTGTCTAATTTTACCATATTTGTTACTTGAGTTCAGCCTTCCATGTGCAATAAAAATATTTCAAAATATTTATATATTTTATGTTTTGAATAATGTTTTAGTTAAGTTCATTTAATTCCAATCTATACATTCATATGGGAACTCTAAAGAATTTTATACATTCTGCATTTCTTTTAAAGGAATTTCTCTTTTATTTTTTCCTTCTCTAGTTTTGTTGGACAATAGAATTTTTTTTATTTTTGTTGTATCATTTTGTATCCTTTTACTTTACTTATCAATAATTGATTCAACTAATTTTTCGTTGAACCTGTAGGGATATTTAAATAAATAATTTATTGAATGGAAAGGCAATAATTTTCTTAAGTCTTTACTTAAGCTATCATTTTTTTTATCACACTATCTCTGATTTCTTGAATTTCACCATATAATAGTGATGATTGTGGACATTTTTGCTTTACCTGACCTTACTGGAAAGATTCATAATGATGTTTGGATTCAGGTAGAAAAAGTCTAACATGCAAAGGTAAGGTCAATTGTCTCCTATATTTTATAAATATTTTTAAATATATGAATTTTACATTTTGCCAAAAACATTTTGCGTCCATTGACATAATGTCATTATTTTCTTACTTTGTTCTGTTTAGAATTATCTTTATATAAAACCACATTATATTTAAAATCCATCATTGTTACACTTTACATTAAAAATATTTATGTGGTCTCTGTTAATGATTTATCAAATTTTTGCATGTACATGTATTAATTATTGCTTTATGGTTTTCTTTCCTTACTTAATATTTCATGGCTTGCATATCAAGATATTTTTATCTTTCTTTCTATATCTGTCTCTTTCCATCTCTTTCTCTCCATGTCTTGCTCTCTATCTCTGTCTTAATCTTTCTCTCATATTCTGTCTTGGACTGTCTAGAGATCCAATGTTTTTTTTGTTATTATTGCTATTGTCATGTCCTAAAAAAGTGGTATACATTCTCATTGTTATTTTATTTGATGAGCATCTATCATTTCTAAGAAATGATCTGTGGCTAAGTATTCAATAGAATTAAATAATATTGTTTTCGCTTAAGTTTGAATCATTTCATATTTAATTAGATGTAATTAACTGAGAAAAATAATGGACTTTAAAAAATTAAAACTGTAGTTTGTGGAACTGAGGTACTTGAAACTATTAACAATTTATCCAGGATAACTTTATCAAATAATATCATTTTGGGTCTTCTTGGAGCATGAAGGACAAGAACCTACCAACCACCAAGATAGACATGAGGTTTCGATGGTATACAACCCTCTTGCTTTTCATTTCAGTGCTAAAATAAATGAAATTACAGATTTAATAATAAAAATTGACATTTACATATGGATTAAAAGTTGGTGAATCCCTCAGTATATATGTTATATTTTATTTTTATATCACCATATCATGCTATGCTAACAGTAATAATAGCTAGCATATGTGTGAATAGATACATAATATATATGTATAAATGTACATATATATATGTTTGAAATTTCCTAATTTCTCCACATATATTATCCCATTTGTGCCTCATAATCATCCAGTGAAATAGGTATTAGTTGATCCATTTTACAGATAAGCAAACTAAGACTAATAGTGGTTAACTGAGTCACAACACTGGAAAACATATTAGGCAGGAGTTAAATTAAGCACTTCCTAACTCCAAGACCAATATTTTATCCACTTTTCAACAAAGGGCTCTGCAGGTATCATCGTGGAAGAATCTAAGGATCAACAATGTCAATAAATTCCCTTGTAATTAAAGAACTAGAACACCTCAGAAACAGGAATTCATGTCTCTCCTGTTTCCATTTCTCTACCTCTGCACTGTGTTCTCTCACATTTATTACTCTTTATTCTTTAGGAGATACAGAATTGAGGGAAGAAAAATTAGATGGAAATACCTAAATTATGTATAATAAGTGCTACAGTAGTGATACCCTGAATGATACTTTAGTCACTCCCAAGGTTATTCAGTGATATTACCCAAAAACGTCTTGCTTTAGTTCTGGGCATTTAAAGGACATCTGTCTCTCAACAGGGCTCTGCAGTGAAGAAAATTGGGGGTTCCCTGAACCCAGCTATTGCTACAGTCTGGAACTTTTTGGCTTCTCAATGACTACAAAGACAATCCCTGGGGTTATAGTGACTTTCTCACTGAGGTGCCATAATAGGGTCAGATGCATGTATCATATGAATTCTTATCAAGCAACTAATAAGTTATTCATTTTGATTGCTCAATAAAGAAAGTCCTTCTATTGGGAATATACTTAAATTAATAGGATTCTTGATAGTGCTTTTGTTTTAATAAGGTTTTCTTTTCCTAGCATTTGTAACAATTAGTCAAGTTTTACTTAATATCTGTAATGACATATGATTAATTCCAGTGGAGTAGATTTAGGGATTTTTAAAAGCACACCCATGCATCTAATTAACTGAAAACATTTCAAATGGCATGGAGAAAGAGGAATACTACTTAAAAGTCCCATTTGCTGCAAGGTAGAATACCTATTTGAGGTATTAATACTTTCAGACATTTAAAATACTGCTTGATATGTTACTTAACATGCACTAAATGAGGATATACTTATGTCAAACAACTAATAAACCTATCTAAGATGTTTTACTGACAACTAGGGAATAACAAAATAATCTGAAGCTTTCAACATATATATGTTTTATTTTCTTATAATATATTTTTTGAAATATGAAATTAAACTTATTTTCCCACTTACCTTGAACCTTGCTCCACATAATGCTAAAAACTGCCCATTCTTGTGATTCTCAGCTACACCTGCTCAACAGATGTCTTCCTATTTGGTTGTTCTAAATATAAATTTGCTGTGTAGATATGAGTTTCATTTTTGACCTAAATATCTCTCTTTCCCAAAACTTCAAAACTGTATTAATGTCATGTTATTTCTGTAATTAGAATGAAAAGTAAGGAATATTTGGAGTGGTTGCTTACAGAATTCAGACATATTCAGAATTTATCCTTGAATTATTGTCAAGGAAGACTCAGCAAAAATTTGTATCTCTAAACTTTAGGTATGTGAAACAATAATGAAATCTCAACATTATTTCCAACTTTGCAGATAAAAACTATGAAATTTTTGTAGGTTTATGTATACTTACTATATTAAGAAATACTATTGATTTGTATTCTTTAAATTAATATTCTGTCATATATATTTTATATATACACGGAACTTTGCTATGCATCTATTATGTATAAGACACTATACTAAGAAATGTAAAGACAAAGCATTTTGTTCCTGTCCACATGGAACTTGCATTATACCAGAGGGAAAATATGTTTTAAAAATCAGTTTTTCATGATTATTTGAGTAGATAAACCACTAAAAACTGTTTTCTTTCATTTAGAGGAGGAACAATGACATCATTGGCTTATGTCTTAACTAGAAAAGATTAGATTTAAATGAACCAGAGCTGCACAAAATTGTCAGTTTCACTCTCCAGAGACATTGAAGTGCAGTGATAAAACAAAAGTCAAGATGACTGACAAGGGCCTGGGATGCATTGGGTGATTGTGGTTTCTTCCATTTCTGATCATGTTCTAGGTGCTTCGTAATGCTTTCTTCAGTCACCTTCATGGCTGTTGGAACAAATTGTTCTCATCAGCTCATTTCACTGCAGGAAGCCTTCCCATGCTTGCAGTAGACATGTCCCCAACTCACCAGTGTTTTGAGGTCTATTGATCACCCTCAATCTGATTTAGCCTGACTTCCAAAACAGTTACCAGGATATGGCTGCTGTTAATGCTACAGATTATTGGAACCACAGATTGGGTGAAGGTGGGAACCAAAGGTGGATGAGAATCCATGAAAAGGGCTTGGCAAGCCCTAACACCAGAGATGCTCGTCTTCCCTGAACACACAATACAGTCTGAAAACTAGGCAGAGTAGGAAAGAATTCATAAAGAGATGGTGATTTCAAAAATGAATTTATCAGTTTAAGTTTTACAAAGCACCTATGCTAATTAATTTCAAAAACAATAACTGAGCTTAAAAGGAAGAAAAAATATGCCAAAAGAAAGCAAAATGAATCAGAAAATGTAAAACAAAATCTTCTTGACATAGATACGTATGAAAAATGAATATATGCAAGAGGAATTATCATAGATGAAATAAAGATCTGGCATTTGAGTAAAGAACATTTGGGTTAAAATCCTTTTCTTTTCACATGTATGCTTATAGAAAGTCATTTAACCATCTTCAGGGGGTTTCTGTCAGTCTCTCCACTGTTAGCACGTGTTAGTCAACAACCAGGCTTTGAATGCCAAAATATTTTGTATTGATCATAGATGTGATATATAGCTACTGAAATTTATTGAGTTAGAGGATAGTGTGACATAGCCAGACCATGTGCTGTAGGAAAATCACTTTGGCAGCTGAAAGGAAGATGAAATATAACAGGGATCAACCTGTGTGTGGAAGCCCAACCATCAGTTTATGGCAAGAGTCTAGATGTGAGGAAATAAGTACTGGAAGTAATGTAGAGGCAAAGGCAGCATATTTGAGAGATATTGAAAGGTTATATGAAAGATGCATTCTCTGTTTTATTTCTTATTTATCCTTAATCAATGAATGATTGTTCCTTCGGTCAAACTAAGACTTATTAAAGACCTTAGCTTAAAAAAGGTCAAGGTCTTCGACTGCATCCTGGGCCATCTCCAGTTTTTCTAATCTAGATGTTTCCATTGGATCCAGATGGCTCCAGGGGAGAGAATGAGGCTGGTGACTTTGCACCACCATCCCTTAAGTCCAATTCACTTTCAGGCCATGGCATCACCTTCCTGATTTCTAGTGTAATATTGAATAATAGTGGTGATAATGGGAATTCTTGTTTCACCCTTGGTCTTATTGGAAAGGCTTTCCTGGTACAATTACCAATTCTTCCCTGTTTTTATTCACTGAAACAATACCTTCCTCCAATTATGAAAAATAACAATAAAAAGAAAGAGCTGTCATCATTTTAGAGTCCTGATACTATCTGGAGAAGTTAAGGTGAGCAATAATTACCATTGAAAGGGAGAAAATCTTATCTATAAAATCCACTGCTAGTTCTTAACATCCCTCCTTCATGTTTGTTCATCTTCCTGCATACTGATGAAAAGAAAGTTAAAAAAAAAAGCAAGCAAATAAGCCTATATTATATCCTGCTGCAGTTCCCTCAGTAGGCTGTGTGATACTTCTTCATGAATAAAGATGGAGTAAACTACATTTGTAGCATAATAAGAAAAGGTAATTAGTGCCATCTATTCACCACCGTTGAAATTTGACTAGAGGAATTTGATTACTTTTATTGCATTTTAAACTTTGAGTAAGATTTCAGCTCAGTAACTCAGTTAGTGGTGAAGTGTGAAGAATGCAAGTAAGCTTCTCAGCATGATTGATGAGTGTATACTAGGAAGCACAGAACTATGAAATGTTATATCATTTATATATGCAATATATACACGCACATATGTGCACAGACATATACACACATATACATCTATGCATACACACCTGCATACGTTTATATATTTGCATGGATAGACATAGATCTATCTATGTATACACATACATGTGCGTGTGTATATATAGATCCACTTATGTATGTATATGCACATACACATGTATTGATATCCATATGCAAGCATATACACAGGTGCATGTGTGCATACATACAAACACAACACTACAAACATTGTAGTGACACTGCCCATTGATTTCAAAATAAATGTATTCTAAATCAGTCTAAATCTTTTTGCAAGACTAATGTAAAAGTATTAAGTTTCCTCCAAAACAAATATAAAACAATATTTCCAAAAATACTAGAAAAAAAATGACAATATTTTGGTTTCAGAGTTTTTTCACCTTGTTCTAACATAAGTACTTATATTTGACATTAAAGAAAGATATCCCTGAATTTTAAGTAGACTCAGAAACTCAAATAGATCTGTGAAATAACCAATTTGGATAATTCTTGTAATAAAGCAGAAAACAACTCATTCATATCTGTTTTTCAAGTGTGACTCGCATCTATTTCCTGTTATATACTTTCCACTAAAGGATCCACCAAAAAGGCAATGGCTCTTATTTTATTTTCCTGACAATACCAATGGACCACTCAGACTCTCCATCTGTTATCTTCCCTTCTTGCTAAATGACTAGCTTAACTTCTCTGTGTTATAATCACAATTATAAACTTAATCATTTTAGAGTGATGAGAACGATTAGGTATAGTCATCTGCTTTTGCAGGTGAGTAAAGTAAAGTCCAGAGAAACTAAGAGATTGTCCAAGGTCATATAGTTGGTTATTAGACCAGTTCTTGAACCTAGGCTTCCTAACTATGACTCCAATAATCCTAAACATTGCCCAATTTAGCCAAAGCTTAAGAAACTGAATTATGAATGAAAAAAAATATTATTTTCTAAGTCTGTAATGTCAAAATTTTGAATGGTAGAGGAATTATTTAACTCATTGTAATAGTAATGGAATATAAAGATCCCCCTGTATTGGCTTGGTTTTCAAATTGATTGTGTTAAAACCCGGAGCTTGTGATGGACTTGTTGAAGTGAAAAGAGAGGGCTGGACTGGGAGGAGCTGGTGACATAAATTTAGAGAGACACAAGAAAAGTGGGAGGCAAGAGAATTTTTTGGAAGCAGCATCTTGGAGGCAGAGAGAGACTGAGAGTATTGCTGAAGGCCAGTTTGAATTGCCCAGGACTTTTGAGAGCTGCCACCCAGAGCTGCCAAGGACTGAGGAGACATGGCTTTTATGCTGGTACTTTGTCTGTCTGTTTTGATGTTTTTAAATCAAATGCAATACAAAAAAAATTTATTAAGAATTTACAATGTATTATGCATCTGGATTAAAGACAGGAAAAAAATCATTGATCCTCCACAATACAGAGACATTTTATAAAGATTATTAAATGTTATATTCATGTTTGTGAAAATTATAATTTATCTCTGGAATAATTGCAATTTCTTATAAATCTAAATTCAAATGCTGGGTTTTAGGTGCTAAAAGAAATAAAAATTTCAGAGATAAAATGGTTAGTAAATGGGACATGCCTCACTTTGGCATATGCAAATCCTCTGCAGTGGGTGATGAGATTTGTATTGAAGGTAGAGGTGGCATATGACAGTGATCTCCAGATTGGTAACTGTGGTCCTTTTGAGCTTAGGCTTGATCTAACCACTGTTGAGGCTGTACTTTGACTCTCAAAAAGTGTCCCATTAATAAGTCTGAGGGTGGACGAATGGGTCACATCCTAATCTTACCATGATAAGCAATCCTGGGGTTTATCTCCAACAGAAATGTACCCATTCCTATTACCCAAAACACGCTCAATACACCTACTCCCTCCACTATAAAAAACCATTATCTTCAAAGAACATTAGCCACTAAGGGCAGTTAGATGCTAACCTTGTATCCAAAGCATCAGCTATGCAGTTATTGTTGGGAAAATTCCTCATTCAATAACCACATATATGTAACCCTAGTTCCCTTTCCCTGATGTAATATGTCAAAGATAACCTACTGACCTCTCACCAAGGTAAAGTTCTTTGCTCCTAGATAGTGACTATTGAGAAATAATCTTGCTCCTTCCTTTTCATTTTGGAAAATATTGAGTCGTATAGAATAAACGGGAACTAATTTGTTATAATATTCATCACGGATTTGATATGTTGTCATCTTACCCTTCCCTTAAGAAAAGGAGCCGTGGTTCCACCAGGATTTTCTGTTGTTGTCCTAGGTACCACAATTCATCCAAATACTCTGATTACAACTCAGTGGTGTTATCATTTTTCCTTTATAAGGAACCAATGATTTTTGAATTTTTATCATTTCAAACACCATTACCTCTCTTGGAATCTCTCCCCTTCTCTCTAATCAAACAACTACCACCCTGATTAAGACCTTCATCACATTTTGCCTCTTAATTGTTCTCTGCTACAAGTTTATCCCCTTTAGAATAAGTTTACCACAAAACTATAAAACTGGCATTCATAAAGCACCTATGTAACTTTTTTCTAATCCTTAATAAACTCCATCGGTCCCCTATCTTTATTTCTTTCTTTTCTAATTTATATGCAGTGTATTTTAAAATTAGATAGGAATTAGTAAATTTACTGTGAAGGAGTCAAAGATAACCATGTAGAATGAGCAACCAAAGTAAAAATAGCCTAGACTCTGCTTACTAGTGTTTATTTTAAGGCACCCAAATTCTACCTACATAATCAGCTGAGAAGGCTTCTTTTAACTACATATGGAGAGAACAAGTTATACAATTTTTAAACATACCTAAATATATCTTTATTTCTTTCACACTTCATAACAATTTTCTAATAAGCAGGTTGCTCAGGCTCTGCCTGGAGAGAAGGGACATCAAAAGTGCTCTGTACTTAGGCCAGTCCCTAAAATCCTATTTATAAAAAGCTAGAAATAATGCTACCTCTACTTTGGGCTATAAGAACAATCTAAATTTTATATTAATGTATATGAATTGTATATAGATGTGTATTGATTTTTATCTATGTATATATAATACACTTGTATTTATATATGTACACAGTTACATATACATATATATATATATATAATCAAATGAGGATAAAGCAAGCTTAGCTAAGAGCTTAGTCTTTTGCTTAGCAAATGCAGATTCTGGTAAAAGAGTCATAGGCAAGAAGCATGTCTATGTCAAAGAAAATGAAATGGTACCCTGTTGTAATCTAGGAAAAAGACAAAAATGAGAAACGGGTTCAAGAATAAACAGATTAAGAGAGGATTTAGGAATTTTCTTGGAGGATAAATATATATCTTTACCTTTGAGAGGCCAGAGATAACACAATTAGATCGTGTGAAATGAAAAGGAGAGAATACCAGCCTATCTGACCTAGGTAGGTTAGGGGAGCTTTTTGCCTCAAAGACAAGGAAACTGTCCCAAAAATCTTAATAACCTATTGGTTTAGTGATGCAACTTCCTATTAAATTGTGAGCTCTTGGAGGGCAAGCACTATTTTTTGCCTTTTTTTTTGCATCCTCAGCACTTAACACAATGTCTGACACATAGTAGGTATTTAATAAAGGTGTTGTTGACTTACTGGCAATTTCTCATCCTATAGATATTGCATTCTGTTCACCTAAGGACATATAAAAGATCACCCATATGGAGTCAGGAGACTTTAGAATTGACTTGTTTGCCAAGGCTCAGAGAGTTTTCATACCAATTCTCCAGTCAGACAATGTATCATTATTAAAGAAGATATGGCTACATTTTACTATCTGCTATAGAGGTCTATTATCAAGTTACAAATTACAAATTTCAAGAGAAAAGACAGTCAAAAGGCATAACTGCAAATTGGTTAAAAATGGTATGTTTCAAATGGTTCATTTGTAAAATCCTAGGCAGCAGGTAAAATTGACATTAGTAAATAAGTGTCAGCTTTAGTAATAACCTAATGCTAGACATATAAAAAATATGGTTCAAATAATGTACAAAATTTATCATATTCTATTACTTTAATTCATTGTATGCCATTGTAGGTAAACAATTTGAACTTTCACATATTCTATAACTATGTACAGTTCTTTATAACCACTACTCTCTCCTGAATGAGTCAGAGTTGTGACAGATAGCAATGAACATGGAAATTCATTTGGAAGACAAAATTAACAAGTCTAGTCCAAGAAGTGAAGTTCAATAACATTCAAATATCAAAGAGATAGGAGAAAGTCTTTCTGGGTAGAGTAAATAGTTTCCCACAAATTGCCACCCAATCTGGCATAATATCCCTTTAGGTATTTGAACTAGATATGTTTAGGGTAGCAGGGCTTGTCAGCAAGCTTTTAACAAATAAACTTTCATCAACTATAACTCATGCAAACTTCCACTGTCTTCTGACTAGTATTCACGTGTTTTAGGATAGTAGAAAAGATATGGTGAAATCTCAAGCTTTAATGAATAATTACCTTTTAGTATACCAAGAATTGCTTTTTTCAAGCTACTTATCACATAAATAAAAGTAATAGGTTGTCCCTTGTCAGAGATCTCAAAATGATGGACTGGTAAAGATGGGATGAAATTAAATTTTTAAATATACATATATATGTATTTATATATATGCATACACACAAATATATTCACATACATATTTAGAAAGATAGAAGAAACACTTTGCTTTAAGGTTAATTAAATATTGGTATTGTCCATCAATACATGGTATAAAGAGGTAAATAATAATTTTAAAACAACCTCATTTCATATAATTCTGGGGTATATATGCCAGAGGCCAGATATTCATCCAAAAGGACTCATGAGAATCTCCTCTGTGATTTTATTAATATGTTTATCATTTAAACTTTATTAAACTTGCCTTAAATTGGACTCTGAGAATAAATATTTTATGAATAGCATGACAATTGAATATTAGTTGTTATATTAAAACAACAAATAACAAGATTTCATTGGAATCTTAGCTCAAGACCTAGTTTGACTAGATTAGGTAATGAAATAGTATATTCCTTTTAGAAGTGTTCTAGTTATTATTAGCCAGAAGGCCTTACTCTAGTTTTGAGTAGAGGAACATCTAATAAGGGAAATAATGTTATGTGAGTAATTCTGCTAAGTTGACTCAAAAGTTGTACTAATGAATAAACAAATTAAAAATTAACAAACGCATAGAAAAAAGATATAGAGAAGCAGATCAATATTTATATACAATACATCCACATAGCTGTGGGTTCCCCTAAGCACAGAGTGGAGATGCATGACCAAAACTCCTACTTTATGTGTGCTCTCCTGCTGCTTGGGTCTGTTACTTTGAAAAGGATATTTATTGATTTTGTACTTCCTTGTAAAGATCTCTGACACAGAAAAAATTCAAAACAATGAATATCAGCTTTCTTCAAAATTTTTATTGTTGCTGAAAATTTAATGTGAGTTTTATGGATATATTTCCAAACAATTATTCAAATCAATATAGGCATTTATCAGTAGACAAAATCTTTGATGCAATCATTTGGGGATAGTTAAAATTATCACATGTAATTATTTTTTTTAATTCAGTACCTTCTCAGGAGTTTAAATTCAGCAAAGGAGGAATGGGAAGGGTAAAGTGAATCAAATTTATATAGTACCTACCACTGGCAAGTTCTGTGCTAAGCAATTTCCACCTATCTTATTTGACTTCATATAGAAATATTATCTTCAGTAATCCAATTTTCTTTTTTGTCATTTGAATATTCAGATTTGAAAAATTCAGAAAATATACTTCAATAATTACATTTTCCTGGAAATATTGTGATTAAATTCCTGGAATACTTGTGATTAAATAATTTAAAATAAAATCACTCTATTTTAAAATGTCTTTGTTTTGTTTTACTCTAGACTAATTTTATTTAAAGAGAACATGTTAGCAATTAAGATATTATCCTAACAGGATTTTCATTTACTCTAAAACACAAATCAAGCTTCAATGCATATTTCTGTAAGATTTTATGGTTAGGGATCATATTACTCCAAGAAAACCTATGGAGGAGGAATAGTAGAAAGAATATTATATTTAGAGTCAAGAGAAACCTGGAATGGATCCTGACTAATACTTACTAATTGAAGTATGATTATATTAATTACATTTGTAGATGATATAAGTCTATGATTAAGAGCTAACATAACAGATAACAAAATCAGGATCCAAAAGTATTTGGGCAGGTTGAAGGCACAGGGTTAAATCTAACAAAACAATTTTATTTGGGATTAATGTTGTTTTGAACTTGAGTTAAAAAATAAAATTTTCAAATGTGAGATATAATTGTCAAATAAAAACAGATATTCTGGGAAAAAAATATCCAAGAGTTTAAGTGGGTCATAAGTTTAATAAATATCTGTAGCATTATGCAGTAGGCAAAAATATCAGGATTAATAAATGAATTTAAAAAACCATAACATCCAGGTACAGAGTGCTGCAGTCCCACTGTTCTCTGCACTCAACAGATCTCATCTGGAATAAAATGCTTGATTTTTTTGGCTGTGGTTTAATAAGGACATTGACAAAATGGAGAGTATTCATGGGAGAAAAATCAGTGTGCTGAAGTATAAAAGTAACAACAATAATAACAATGACGACTAAAGAAGCAAAATACTAAACAAACAGCCCCAAAGGGGCATGATCCATCTTGAAAAGTAATGGGTTCTCCCTTCTTAGAGATCTTCAAATTGGGACTAAATAACATTTGTTGGAATTGCAATAGTGGGAAGTCTTCCACATATAGCTTGAACAGGATGTTTGCTAAGAATCATTCTAACTATAAAAGTCTGGTTTTTTTTTTTTTGTTATTCCAGCAAAATAAAAATGTATATTCCTAATGAAGCCTTCCAAGATACACCATATTAAAGAAAGATATTTTCTTTTGTATCTCACATAACATATTATTTGTACCTAACAAAGTTTCCAAGAGGATATTCAAGTTTATATACTCTGACTTCAAAACCAAAGACCTTTCCAAAATGTCATACCACGTGACATGAAAGACAAAGAAGTGCTTCCAGTCATAGGCCTCATTCATCAAGACACAGTGGGAATTTTAGGGGGAATTATTTATCTCATTTGACTTTTGGCTGATTACATATTGCATACTGTGTCCAATTTTGGGTAAACCATATAAAATAGCTGCTGATAAATTACATATGATTAAAGGAGGGTGCCCAACATAGGGTTCAGACAACCATGTAATGCAACGATTCATTGAAGTAAAAGGGGGGGAGTAAAGAGGGATGTAGGGGGCATATGTTGTCCTTCAATTTTTTTGAATGTTTATTTTTTTTTTAGTTTTCAACATTCACCATAACAAGATTTTGAGTTTTAAATTTTCTCCGACTTCTTCCCATGTGCCTTCCCAAGACAGCATGAAATCATATATAGGCAATACATGTATAATCATATTTAATATGTTTTCACATTAGTCATGTTGTAAAGAATAATTAGAACCAAAAGGGAAAACCATGAGAAAGGAAAAAGAAAACATGAAAAAGGAAAAAAATAACATGCTTCAATGTGCATTCATTCTCCATGGTTCTTTCTCTGGATATGAATAGCATTTTCCATCCAAATAACTGGAAGAAAAAAAAATATCAGCTGTTCATAGGTAGGATGATGTAATATGATAAAATGTCAATTTTACCCAAATTATTTTACTTATTCAGTGCCATACAAAACTACCAAGAATATTTTATAGAGCTAGAAAAAATAATAGCGATATTCACCTGGAAGAACAAAAGTTCCAGAATGTCAAGGGAATTCATGAAAAGAAATGAAAGTGAACAGAGTCTAGCTGTATTGGATCATTAATCTCTTGGAATTGTCTAACATCCTATCATTGCTGAGAAGGTCTAAGTCTTTCAAAGTTGATTATCACACAATGTTGCTGCTGCTATGTACAATGTTTTCCTGGTTCCGTTTACTTCACTAAGCATCACTTCGTGTAAATCTTTTAATTTTTTGTTCTGAAATCTGCCTGCTCATAATTTCTTTTTTTAAGCAATTGGGATTAAGTAACTTGCTCAAGGTTACACAGCCAGTTATTTTGTGTGGGTGTTAAGTATCTGAGGCTGGAACCAATCCCAGGTCTCCCCACTCTGGAGCCAGCATTCTTACTCACTGTGCCACCTGGCCACCCCTGCTCATAATTTCTTATGGTAAAATAGTATTTCAATACATTCAAATACAACTTTTTCTGACATTCCCCAATTGATTGGAATCCTTTGACTTCCAATTAATAGCCATGACATAAAGACCTGCTATAAATGTATTTGTACATGAGGGTCCTTTCCCCATTTTATGATTTCTTTGGGATAGAGACCTAGAAGCGGAACTGCTGTTTCAACGGGTAAGCACAGTTTCATAGTTTTTGGGGATAGTACCAAATTTATCTCCAGAATGGTTTATTCAATTCACAACTCCACCAACAATGCATTAGTGTTCTAATTTTCCCACTTGCATTGCATCATTTATCATTTTCGTTTTGTCATGTTAACCAATCTGATGGGTGTGATGTGGTACCTCAGTTGTTTTAATTTGCATTTCTCTAATCAAAAGTGATTTAGAGAATTTTTACATGATAACAATTTTAATTTCTTCACCAAAAACTGCCTCTTCATATTGTTTATCAATTGAAGAATGACTTGCATTCTCATAGGTTTGACTCAGTTATCCAAATATTTTGGAAATGAGGCCTTTATCAGAGACTCTGGCTGTAAAAAAAATGTTTCCCAGATTTCTGCTTCCCTTCTAATCTTTGTTGCATCAGTTTCCCTTGTGCAAAAATCTTTTCAAGGTAATGTTATCAACATTATCCATTTTGTATTTCATTACATTCTCTATCTCTTCTTTGGTCATAAATTCTTCCATTCCCCATAGATCTTACAGAAAAATCATTCTTTGTTCTCCTACTTTACTTATGTTATCAGTCATTATATCTAAATCATGTGCTCATTTTTACTTTATCTTTAATAAAAGGTGTAAAATGTTGGTTTATAGCTACACATCTACAACCTATACGGAACTGCTTATCTTCCCAGTAAGGGTGGGTGACAAGGGAGGAAAGGAATGAATCTGGAATTCAAAGTTTTACAATAAAATGTTTAAAAATATGTATATTTACTATTATTAATATTATTTTACATATAATTGGGAAATAAGATATACAGACACTGGGGCATAGAGATCTCCCATGTTCTGCAGGAAAAATCAAAGAGGGTGTGGGAGAAGATATGGGAGAGAGCAGATTGGAGGAGGGGATATCCTGTGGGACTGCTATTTTGGGGTGGTGGGTAGGGGGAAAATGGGGAGGAAATGTGTAACTCAAAATCTGGTGGAAATGAATGATGTAAATCAGAATTTAATAAAGCATTTGAAAAATTAAAAAAAACAAAAATATAAAATAAAATTATTTTTAAAAAGTGAATGGTCTATGCCCAGTTTCTGTCATACTTCCAGTTTTCCCAGCAGTTTTTGTCAAATAGTGACGTCTTATCCCAAAAACTGCGGTCTTGGGTTTATCAAACAGTAGATTACTATAATCATTGGCTGCTAAGTCTTTTTCCCCCTCTATTCCATTGATCCATGACTATTCCTCAGTCAGTACTAAGTAGTTTTTATGACTGCTGCTTTATAATATAGATTAAAATCTGCCGTATCTAATCCACCTTCCCTAGTATTACTTTTCATTAATTCCCTTGACATTCTGGACCTTTTGTTCATCCAAATGAATTTTGTTACTATTTTTTCAAGCTGTATAAAGTATTTTTTGGTAAATTGATTGGTATGGCATTAAATGTATAATTTACTTTAGGTAAAATTTCCATTTAATTGTGTAGCTCTACAGAGGCACAAGTAATTGATGTTTTTCTAATTAGAAAGATCTGACATTATTTGTTTGAAATGTTTTTTAGTTCTGATCATATAGGTCCTGGGTTTATTTTGGCAGGTAGATTCCCACTTATTTTATAATGTCTACAGTAACTTTAAATGGGATTTCTCTTTCTATCTCTTGCTGTTGACTTTTATTGGAAATACATAGGAGTGCCGAGGATTTATGTGGGGTTATTTTATATCCTGCAACTTTGCCAAATTTATTTATTGTCTCAAGTAGTTTTTTTTATTTGATTCTCTCATATTCTCTAAGTGTATCATGATATCATCTGCAAAGAGTGATAGCTTGGTCTCTTCATTGCCTAATTTGATCCCTTTGATTTCTTTCTTTTCTCTAATTGCTACTGCTAACATTTCTAATACCAGATTGAATAAGAGGGGTGATAGTGGAAACCCTTGTTTCAACCCTGATCTTATAGGAAATGCTTCTAGCTTATCCCCATTACATATAATACTTGCTAATGGCTTTAAATAGATGCTACCTATTATTTTAAGGAAGGCTCCATTTATTCCTGTGTTTTTAATAGGAATAGATGTTGTATTTTGTCAAAAGCCGTTTCTGCATCGATTGAGATAATCATGTGGTTTCTGTTAGTTTTATTGTTGATATGGTCAATTATACTGATTGTTTCCCTAATATTAAACCATCCTTGCATTTCTGGAATAAATCCTACCTGATCAAAGCGTATTATTCTTGTTATAAATTGCTGTCGTCTTTTTGCTAATATTTCATTTAAAATTTTGGCATCTATATTCATGAGGGAGATTGGTCCATAATTTTCTGTTTTGGTTTGTCTCTTCCTGATTTAGGTATCAGTACAATATATGTGTCATAAAAAGAATTTGGTAGGACTCCCTTCTTCACTAATTTCCCCAAATATTTTGTAGAGTATTGGAATCAATTTTTCTTTAAATGTTTGATAGTATTCACTTGTAAATCCATCTGGCCCGGGAGATTTTTTTCCTAGGCAGTTCATTGATGACTTATTCAATTTCTTTTTCTGTGATGGGGTTCAGTAATTTACTTCCTCTTCACTTAATCTGGGCAATTTATATTTTTGTAAATATTCATCCATTTCATAAATATTGTCAAATTTATGTGCATACAATTGGGCAAAATTATTCCTAACTATTATTTTTTAATTTCCTCTTCCTTGGAGGTAGATTTACCCTTCTCACTTTTGATACTCATAATTTGGTTTTCTTCTTTCTTTTTTATCATATTGACTAAGGGCCTATCAATTTTATTGTGTTTTTCATAAAACCAGCTCTTAGTTTTATTTATTTCAATAATTTTCTTACAATTTTTTTAATCTCTCCTTTGGTTTTCAGTATTTCTAATTTAGTATTTAATTATTTTCAATTTGTTCTTTTTCTATGTTTTTCAATTGCTTGCTCAATTCATTGACCTCCATTTTCTCTAATTTATTCATGTTGCACTCTGAGATATAAAACTTCCCTTAAAAATTGCTTTTGCTGCATCCCACAAATTTTGGTATGTTGTCTCATTATTATCATTCTCTTGAATGAATTTACTGATCATTTCTATAATTTCTTGTTTCACCCACTCAATCTTTACGATTAAATTTTAGAGTTTCCATTAGTTTTCTTTTACCCAGCTCCAACAGAGCCTCCAGTCCCTTGCTGAGATGCTGGTTAGAGGGCTGCAAATCTCCTTTGGGGTGGGTGAGTTTGTTGGCTGGGGCTCCTTCTCTTTCTGCTGTAGTCAGCTCTCTAGTCTGACCTGCTGCAGCCTCCCCACCACCACCCCGTGCTCTGCACTCCCCCTGCCCTGACCCATGGGGTATTTTCCTGTGCTGGATTCTGCCACAATCAATCTCCCAGTGGATTCTGACACTCCAAAATCTGTTCAGATTCACTTTTTAAAGTTTAGTAAAGAGATTCATGGAAGAGCTTAGAAAAGTTACTGCTTCCCTTCTGCTATCTTGGCACAACCCCCCACTGATGGTGTTAGAAAAAAAAAGTCTTATCATTTTAAGTAAATTCCATATATTCCTATGTTCTCTAATGTTTCTAATAGCAATGGGTCTATCATTTTCCAAAAGTATTTTTTCTGCATCTATTGTGATAATCACAGGATTACTGTTAGTCTTGTTATAGATATGCTTAATTATGCTGATTATTTCCCCAATATTGAACCAGATGCAATTTATTGGTATAAATCCCACCTAGCTATTATATATTAGCCTCATGATAAATTTTTGTAATCTCTTTGCTAATATTTTATTTAAATTTTTGCAACAACATTCATTGGAGAAATTAGTTTATATTTTCATTCTGTTTTATCACTTCCTGGTTTAGGTATCAGCCTCATAATTGTATCATTAAAGGATTTTGATAGAATTCCTTTGACCACTTTTCCAAATAGTTTATATGTTTTGGAAGTAATTGTTCTTTCAATGTTTGGCCTAAATCCCATGTAAATCCTTCTGGCCCTGGGGATTATTTTCCCCCTAAGGGAGTTCATTGATGGTTTGTTCTATTGCTTTTTTTTTTTCTAAAATGGGGTTATTTAACTATTTTATCTTCTGTTCTCTTAATCTGGGCAATTTAAATTATTTTTGGTAAATATTTATCCATTTTGCTTATATTGATAAATTCATTGGCATAAAATTGGGCAAAATTACTCCTAATTATTGTTTTTATTTCCTCTTCATTGGTCGTGAATTCATCCTTTCAGTTTTTAACACTGATAATTTGTTTTTTTTCTTTTTTTAATCTAATTACCCAGAAGTTTTTTTTTCTATTTTATTGCTTTTTTCCCTTTCCAGGATGTTAGTAATGTCTTTTTAATTTAATACCAATCTTTTTTTTTAATTATTCACTAGGCTATTTTTTCTTTTATTCATTTTTGCATTTATTTAGTATTTAATTTCCCCCCAGTTACATGTAAAATAATTTTTAACATTTGTTTTTAAAACTTTGAGTTCAACATTCTCTCCCTTTCCCCAGCCCCATCACACTTCATTGAGAAAACAAGCAAACATGTGTACTCATTGAGATCATATCCATAATAGTCATGTTGTAAAAGAAAATATAAAAAAAAAACCTAAAATAAAGTTTAAACAAACAAAAAAATGCTTCAGTCTGTATTAATTCACCACCAGTGCTTTCTCTGGGGATGGATAGCATTCTTCATGCTAAGTCCTTCAGAGTTATCATGGATTATTTTATTGCTGAGAATACCTAAACCATTCACAGCTGATCATCTTACAATATTGCTATTACTCTATACCCAGTATATTTTATTTTGCATCAGCCCATGCAAGTCTTTCCAAGTATTTCTGAGAGCAGCCTGTTCATCATGTCTTCAAATACAATAGTACTCCATTATAATTACATGCAACAAGTTGTTCAGACATTCACCAATTGATGGGCATTCCCTCAATTTCTTACCCTTTGCGTGCAGAAAACAGCAGCTATAAATATTTTTGTACATGTAGGTATTTTATCTTTTTTAAGAAAATTATTTTGGGATACAGACATAGTAGTGGTATTGCTAGGTTAAAGAGTATACATGGTTTTATATCCCTTTGGGCATAGCTCCATATTGCTCTATAGAATGACTGGATTAGTTCACAACCCCACTAACTGTACATTTATGTCTTAATTTTCCCACATCTGCACCAAGATGATCATTTACCTTTTATGTCCTATTAGCCAGTCTAAAACATATGAAGTAGTAGCTCAGAATTGTTTTAATTTACACTTTTCTAATCAATAGTGAGAATATTTTTTGACATGGCTATAGTTAGCTTAAATTACTTCATTGCAAATTCATTATATCTTTTGATCATTTGACAGTTGCTTAATGACTTTTTTTTTCCTTTTTGGATGGGTGAGGCAGGCAAATGGGGTTAAGTGACTTGCCTAAGGTCACACAGCTAGTTAAGTGTCTGAGGTCGGATTTGAACTCAGTTCCTCCTGACACCAGGGCTGGTACTCTATTCACTGAGTCACCTATCTAACCCTGGAATAACTCTTCTTTTCATATATTTGATACAGTTTTCTATATGTTAGATAAATGAGACCTTTATTAGAGAAACGTGTTTTAAAATGTTTTAGTTACTATTGCTGACTTTATTCCTCCTCTATCCTATTCACCCAACCCTTATTTATTCTATTCTTTCTCTTTTCATGCTGTCCCTCCTCAAAAGCACTTAATTTTGACTATGTTTTCCTTTAATCTACTCCCTTCTTTCACTCCCCCTTCTCTTATTCCCTTCCCCTTCTACTTTCCTTTAGGGTAAGATAGATTTCTACACACCATTCCCAGTGTATCTTATTCCCTCTTTGATCCAATTCTGATGAGAGTCAAGTTGCTTATTCAGCCTTCTCTCCCCACTCTTTCCTCCACTGTAAAAACTTTTTTTTCCTGGATCTTTTATCTGAGATAATTTTTCCATTTAACCTCCCCCTTTCTTTCTCCCAGTACATTCCTCTCCCACAACTTAACATTCTTTATAGACATTGTCCCTTCATATTTAACTCACACCTGCACCCTCTGTCTATATACACTCCTAACAGGGCTAATAATGAGAAAAGTCTTGTAGGTTACAAATACCATCTTCTCATGTAGGAATGTAAACAGTTTAACCTTATTAAGTCCATTATGATTGCCCTTTTCCATTGAACATTTTATACTTCTCTCCTGTTCCAGCCTCACTGGGGCCCAGGCTGCACTGGAACAGCCTGCATTGGACTTTGCTCCTCTCTCAGCCTGCTGCAACAGACCTTTCCTCCAAACTTTGTAAGATGTATTGGGCTGGAAATTTGTTTCACTCCATATTTTTATGGGTTCTAATGCTCTAGAATATGTTTAGATTCTCTTTTAAAGGTATTTGGAAGGCTTTGGAGGAGAGTTCAGGAGAGACCCTGCCTTTGCTATGGCATCTCTGTTGTTTACTTTCTCCATAAAGTGAGCTCTTAGTTTATTTATTAATTCAAAAATTTTATTAATTTTCTTTTATTAATCTCTCCTTTGATTTTCATAATTTCTAAATTGATATTAAATTGGGGATTTTAATTTGTTCTTTTTTTAGCTTTTTAATATCATACTCAATTTATTGATCTGTTCTTTCTCTATTTTATTCATGTAAGCATTTGGAGTTATAAAATTTCCTCTAAGAACCATTTTGACCATATTCTACAAGTTTTGGTATGTTGTCCCATTGCTGTCATTCTCTTTGATGAAATTATGAGCTGTTCAAATGGTTTGTTGCTGGACACTCTCATTCTTTAGGATTAGATTACTTAGTTTCCAATTAGTTTTTACTCTATCTTTCTTTGCCTCTATAATTACACATTGATTTTTATTGCATTGAGATTTGAAAAGGATACATTTAATATTTCTGCCTTTCTGCATTTGATTCTGTGGTTTTAATCCTTAACATGGTCAAATTTTGGTAAGTGCCATTTATCACTGAGAAAAAAGGTATATTCCTTTCTATCTCATTCAGTTTCCTCCAGGAACTTTCCTCATCCAGTTTCCTCTATCTTATCTAATTTTTCAAAAAAAAAATTCTACTTGTCTCCTTAACTTCTTTCTTATTTTTCATTAGATTTGTCTAGTTCTGAGAGTGGTAATTATAGAGTAAGAGCTCACTTTATGGAAAAAGTAAACAACAGAAGATGCCAGAGTAAAGGCTGGGTCTCTCCTGATCTCTCCTCCAAAACCTTCCAAATACCTTTAAAAGAAAATCTAAACAAATTTTAGTCTCTGCATATACATTCACAGTAAACATATTTTCACATAAGTCATGATGCAAAGAAAAATTATAACCTATGGAATAATGAACCACAAAAAAAAAGAAGAAACAAAGTCAAATAGAACAAAAAAGAGAGAGAGGGAGCAAATAGAATCCTTTGATCTGCCCTCAGACTCTAAGTCTTTCTCTGGATGTGGATAGCATTTTCCATCATGAGATTTCTGGAATTGTTTTAGAATTTTGCATTGCTAGGAGGAGACAAGTCTATCAAAGTTAATCATTACACAAGGTGGCTGTAACTCAGTAAAATGTTTTGCTGGTTCTGGTCCCCTCACTCAGCATCAGTTCACATAAATTTTTAGGTTTTATTGAAGTCCACCTGCTCATCATTTCTTACAGAGCAATAATATTCCATTGCATCAATACACATCAATATATATCCACATACAACAACTTGTTTAGCTATTCCCCAATTGATGGACAATCTCCTCAGTTTCCTGTTCTTGGCCACCACAAAAAGACCTGCTATTAATATTTTAAATTATGTGGGTCCTTTTCCCATTTGTATGATCTCTTTGGGATACACCCCTAAAAGTGGTACTGATGTCTCAAAGTATATGCACATTTTATAGCCCTTTGGACATAGGTCTAAATTGTTATCCAAAATGGTTGGATCAGTCCACAACTCCACTAACAATACATTAGTGTTACAATTTTCCCACATCTTCTCCAACATTTATAATTTTCTAGTTTCGTCATGATAGCCAATCTGACATGTGGGATGTGGTACCTAGGAGTTGTTTGTTTTGCATTTCTCTAACCAATAGCATTTCAGAACATTTTTTTTTTCCATATGACTACAGATAGCTTTAGTTTCTTCCTCTAAAAACTGCCAGTTCATGCCCTTTGACAATTTTTCAATTGGGGAATGATTTGTATTCATCTAAATTTGACTCATTTCTCTACATGTTTTAGAAATGAGGCCTTTATCCACAGATACTGGTTGCAAAAATTCTTTGCAAATTTTCTGCTTCCTGATTAATCTTGGTTGCATTGGCTCTGTTTGTATAAAACTTTTGAATTAAATATTATCAACATTATCCATTTTGTATTTCATAATGTCCTCTATAACTTGTTTGGTAATAAATTCTTTCATTCTCCATAAATATGACAGAAAATTTTTTTTCTTTTTATCCTAGTTGGCTTTTAATATCAGTTTTCATATCTAAATTTTGTACCCATTTGGGATTTAATTTGGTATATGGTGTAAGATATTGGCCTGTACACAGTTTCTGCCATAGTATTTTCTAGTTTTTCCAGCAGTTTTTGATAGTTCTTATCCCTGAAGCTGGAGTCTTTGGATTTATCAAACAGTAGATTACTACAGTAATTAACTACTGTATCGTGTGTCCCTAATCCATTCCACTGATCCACCACTCTATTTCTTAGCCAGTTCCAAGTATTTTGTGGATAGCTGTTTTATAATGTGATTTAATATCTGCTACAGCAAGGTGATCTTTCCTTTTCATTAATTCTCTTGATATTCTGCACATTTTTTTCTTTGATATGAACTTTGTTATTACTTTTTCTGCCAATATAAAGTAATTTCATTAGTTTTATTCTTATGACACTGAATAGCTAAAGTAATTCAGATAGAATTGCAATTTTTCTTACCTCAACCAACCTCATGAGCAACTTATGTTTTTTTCCAATTATTTAGGTATGACTTTATTAGTATGAAAAGTGTTTTATAATCGTGTTCATAATAGTTCCTGGGTTAGTTTTGGCAGGTAGACTCCAAAATATTTAATAATGTCTACAATAACTTTAAATGGATTTTTTTTCTATCTCTTGCTGTTGAGCTTTGCTAGTAATATATTAGAAATGCCAAGGATATATTTTGTGGCTGGTTTCTATTGTCTACCACTTTGCAAAAGTAATTAATCATTTTAAGAAGTTTTTAATTAATTCTCTAGGATTCTCTAAGTATAGCAGCATATCTTCTGCAAAGATTGATAGTTGTGTTTCTTCTTTGTCTATTCTAATTCATTCAGTTTCTTTTTCTTATATTATTGCTAAAGTTAATATTTCTAGTACCCTACTGAATGACAGTGGTGATAATGGACATCTTTGTTTCATCTCTGATGTTATTGAAAATGTTTCTATCTTATCCTCATTGCATAAAAAACTTGCTAATTGTTTTACATGGATGTTACATATCATATTAAGGAAGATTCCATTTACTGCAATGCCCTCTAGTGTTTTTAAAAGTAATGATTGTTAGATTTTCTTAAAAAGCTTTTTATGCATCTATTGAGATAATCATATATTTCCTGTTAATTTTGTTAATATGATCAATTATGCTCATATTTCTCCTAATACCAAATGAGTCCTGTGTTCCTAGAATAAATCATACCTAGCCATGCTGTATTATTCTCATGAAAACTTACTGTAATCTTTTTATTAATATTTTATTTAATTTTTTGCATCCACATTCCTTAGTGAATTTGGTCTACAATTATCTTTCTCCCCTTTCTCTCTTATTGGTTTAGATGAAAATATCATATTTGTATAATAAAAATAATTTGGTAAGATTTTTTCTTCATGGATTTAACCAAATAGTCTTTGAAGTATTGGAATAGATTGTTCTTTTTTTGCTTTTCTTTTTTGGAGGGCAATTGGGGTTAAGTAACTTGCCCAAGGTCACACAGCTAGTTTTTGTGTTGTGTCTGAGGCTAGATTTAAACTCAGGTCCTCCTGACTCAAGGGCCGGAGCTCTACTCACTGCACCACCTAGCCACCCCATAAATTGTTCTTTAAATGCTTAAAATAATGCACTTGTATTTCCATCTGACCCGGGAGATTTTTTCCTAGGGAGTTCATTAATGGTTTGTTCAATTTCTTTTTCTGAGATGGGGTTAAGTAAATATTCATCCATTTCTCTTAGATTGTCAAATTTACTGGAACAGAGTTGGACAAAAGAGTTCATCTATTTTGGTGGAGAATTCATCCTTTTCATTTTTTATATTGGTAATTTGGTTTTCTTCTTTCTTTTTATTTAAGTCTAATTAACCAAAGTTTTATCAATTATATTTTTAAATAAAACCAGCTCTTAGGTTTATTTATTAGTTCCACAGTTTTCTTAATTTCAGTTTTATTAATCTCTCCTTTGGTTTTCCATATGTCTAGATTAGTAATTAATTGGAGATTTTTAATATGTTCTTTTTCTAAGTTTTTTAGCTGAATGTCCAATTCATTGATCTAATTTTTTTTTCTATTTTGTTCATGTCAGCATTCAGAGGTATATAACTTCCCCTAAGAACTAGTTTTGCTGAATCCCATAAGTTTTAGTATGTTGTCTCATTACTGTCATTCTCTTGGATGAAGTTATTAATTGTTTCTACAATTTTTTTTTTATTTAACTGAGTCATTTTTTAGAATTAGATAGTTTAGGTAGAAACAGGACCTCCACACAACTCTGGGTCCCACCACCTCCAATTCATGTAAAAGGGGATTCTAAACAAACTTTGGAGCTACAGAACCCACAAAATGACATAGAGAAGCTAACCTCCCACTGAGGACAGTCCGGCAGGCCCGTAGGAATCACTCAGCGCAGCACTCTGGGAGGCCAGCCCAGCTCCATACCGAGGTTTTTGCCACAGGGTGGGCCTGACCAGCCATCACCTGGAAGGATGACAGATCACCAGCAGCTGTGTTGATCCATAATTATCAACACATAGATGCTAATGACAAAGTGAGAGGTCAGTGTAGTATGGACTTTGGGACCCAGTAGTTGAGAGTGCTTTGGCTTTTGCCCCTGGGTGAGAAGCAGCTGAGGGCTGCAGCACAGCCTCAGCCACATGGCATGTTCAGATCCTGGCCTGCCGATTGTAGGGAGACAAAGCAACCAGTCTGAGGAGTAAATGCTCTTGCTTTAACCTGCTTAGATCTGGATTGTGGTCTAGGGTGGAGGTCCTGGGGTGTGTGACCAACTTGCCAGAGCATGTGGAGGCTTCAGAGCATCACCCAATTAATACACTGGGAGCTTAGAAAACCACAGCATTTGGAATGAAGCCCCACTGTCTGGTAGTAGAGTCCTACTGTGGGAAAGAGCCCAGGAGTCAAGTGACTGATGGCGACACGACCAGGCAAAGGAAGCAAACGAAGCAAATAATCCAACATTAGACTCCTATTTTGGGGACAAAAAGGATCAAAGCATGGAACAGGAGGAAGAGAGTGAGGTCAGAACTCCTCCACCAAAAGCTTCCAAGAAAAATATGAACTGGTTA
The DNA here is from genome assembly GCF_028583685.1 of Petaurus breviceps papuanus. Taxonomy (NCBI): domain Eukaryota; kingdom Metazoa; phylum Chordata; class Mammalia; order Diprotodontia; family Petauridae; genus Petaurus; species Petaurus breviceps. The sequence goes on along the minus strand of NW_027186304.1, from coordinate 3,747,474 downwards.
TAGGCCATAAAGCACTTTAAGAAGCAGATAAGAGAAATGGAGGAAAATTGGGAAAAACAAGTGAGAACAATGAAAGAAAATTATGAAATGAGAGTCAATATTATGACTGAGGAAAATAAAACTTTAAAAAAACAGACTAACTCAAATGGCAAAAGAGGCTCAAGAAGGTAATGAGGAGAAGAATGACTTAAAAAGCTGAATTTGCCAGATGGAAAAAAAAATATCAAAAGCTCAGTGAGGAGAATCATTCCTTCAGAATTACATCAGGGCAAATGGAACCTAATGATTTTATGAGAAATCAATATACTGTTAAACAGATCCAAATAAATGAAAGAATAGAAAGCAATGTGAAATATCTCATTGGAAAAATCATTGACCTGGAAAATAGATGCAGAAGAGCTAATTTTAAAATTATTGGACTACCAGAAAGCCATATCAAAGAAAGAACCTAGAAATTATCCTCCAAAAAATTCTCAAGAAAAATGCCCTGATGTTTTAGAACCAGAGAACAAAATAGAGGTTGAAAGAATTCACCAATCACCCCCTAAAAAAGATCCCCAAAAGAAAACTTCTAGGAATATTATAGCTAGGTTCTGAAATTCCCAGATCAAGGAGAGAATATTACCATCAGTCAGGAAGAAACAATTTGAATATTGTGGAAACACAATCAGGATAACTCAGGATCTGGCAGCTTCTACATTGAGGGATTGAAGGGCTTGGAATGTGATATTCTGGAGGTCAAAGGAGCTGGGATTAAAGCCAAGAATCACCTACCCAGCAAAACTGAATATCACATTTCAGGGAATAATATGGTCATTCAGTGGAATAGTTGACTTTCAACCATTCTTGATGAAAAAACCAGGGTTGAATAAAAAATTTGACATTCAGACACAAGAAGCAAGAGAATCATGAGAAGCTAAACAGGGAAAAAAAATCATAGGGAACTTATCAAAGTTGACCTATGAACATTCCTACATGGAAAAACGACAATTGTAACTGATGACACTTTTCTCAGTATGAAAATTGTTGAAGGGAATGAATATATATAAAGTGTATACAGGCCTATGAATATACATGTGAATGTGTGTATATACGTTTACAGGTATATATAGAGAGAGGGCACAGGACCAATTTATAGGAAGGGATGATACTTAAAAAGGTGAAATCAAGAGATGAGAGAGGAATATAATGAGAGAGATTGGGAGAGACAGAATGTGGCAAACTATCTCATTTAGAAGAGGCAAGGGTGGGGCTACCAGGTAGCACAGCGAGTAAGAGCACCGGCTCCAGTGTTGAGAAGACCTGGTGATCGAATCCTGGGCTCAGACACTTAGCACCCACCCAGAAACACCTGGCCGTGTAACCTTGAGCAAGTTAGTTAACTACGATTGCTTAAAAAAAAATAAGAAGAGGCAAGGGAAAATGGTTACAATGGAGGGAAAGACTATGAAGGTGAAAGGGAATGGGTCATCCTTATTCTCATTGATTTTGTCTCAGGGAGGGAAGGACAAACACACTAAATAGGGTATCTCATCCTACAAGAGAGTAGGGGGCAAGTCGATGAGAGGAGGGATGATGGAAGGGAGGGCAGACTGGGGGTGAGGGAATCTGGAAGCACCCACTTTTGAAAAGGGACAGGATCAAAGTAGTGAATAGAACAAGTGGGAGGTGGGATAGGAGGGAGGGAAACATAGTCAGTCTTTTACAACATATCTGCTATGGTAATGTTTTGCATTAACTACACATGTACAACCTATACTGAATTACTTATCTTCACAGTAAGGGTGGGTGACAAGGGAAGAAGGGAATGAATCTGGAATTCAAAGTTTTAAAATCAAATGTTTATATATATATATATATATATACATATATACATATACATATAAATATATATATATATATATTCTTGTATACTATTTTACATGTAATTGGGAAATAAGTTATACAGGCACTGGGGCATAGAGATCCACCTGCCCTACTGGAAAAGTCGAAGCTGGTATGGGAAAAGATATGGGAGAGAGCAGATTGGAGGAGGGGATATCCTGTGGGACTGCTACTTTGGGGTGTTAGGTAGGGGAAAATGGGAAGAAAATCTGTAACTCAAAATCTGGTGGAAATGAATGATGTTAATCAGAAGTAATTAAAGCATTTGAAAAATGAAAAAAAAAAGAATTAGATTATATAGTATATATTTAGTTTTTAGTTTAACTTTCCTTGGCCTTTTATTACACCTCATTTTTATTGCATCCTGATATGAAAATGAATCATTTAAATTTTTTGCCTTTCTGCATTGAATTGTGAGGTTTATATGCCCCAGTATATGACCAAATTTTGTTTATGTGCCATGTACTGCCAAGAAAGAAAAAGGTGAATTATTTTCTATCCCAATTCAATTTTCTCCAGAGGTCTACCACATCTTACTTTTTTTCTAAAATTCTATTCATCCCGTTAACAACTTTCTTGTTAATTTTGACGTTAGCTTTATCTACTTCAGAGAGAAGGAGATTGAGGTCCCTCGATAGTATATATATTTTTTCTTCTTTTAAAAAAATATTTATTTTTAGTTTTCACCATTAATTTCCACAAGATTTTGAGTTACATTTGTTCTCCCTATGTTTCCCTGACTCCCCCCCCCAACCAAAAATAGCAAGCCTACTGAATACCCTTGCCTAAATCTGTTCTCACATATCCTACCCCATCACTTCCCTAACTTTCTAGTAGGGAAAGATGGATTTCTATACCCCAGTGCCTATATATCTTTTTTTTTTCACAGAATCATGTAAAAAAACCCTCTTTTAATATTTATTTTTAAAACTTTGAGTTCCATATATTTTTTCCCTTCTTCCCTCCTCACCTGCCCCCACTGGGAAAATAAGCAATTCAATATAGTTTGTACATGTGTAGTTACCCAAATCATTTCCACAGTAGTTATACCATGAAAGACTAACTATATTTCCCTCCATCCTATCCTGCCCCCCACTTATTCTATTTCCTCCTTTGACCCTATCCCTTTTAAAAAATGTTTGCTTCTAACTACCCTCTCCCCAATCTGCCCTACTTTCAATCATACCTCCTTTCTCCACAACTACCCCCCATTTTCCTATAGGGTAAGATACATGATTGAGAGTGTATGTTATTCCCTCCTTAAGTTAAATTCAGTGAGAATCAGGTTTTCCCATTCCCTTTTACCTTCCTGCTCTTCTCCTACATTGTAACAGCTTTCTTTTGCCTCTTTTATATGAGATAATTTACCCTAATCTATCTCTCCCTTTCTCCTTTTCCCAATAAATTCCTCTCTCAGATCTTAATTTAAATTTTTAGCTATCATACCTTCATATTCAACTCATTCTGTGCCTTCTCTCTATGCATACATAAATATACATATGCCCACACTCACATATTAATTTGTATGCACATACACCCTCCTATACACACATATATATGAATGTACAAATATATACACACACACATATATATTTATATACGTATATATTCCCTTCAACTATCCTCATACTGAGAAAATCTTATGAGTTATAGTTATTGTTTTTCCATGTAGGAATGTAAATAATTCAACTTTAACAAGTTCCTTATGATTTCTTTTTACTGTTTACCTTCTCATGCTTCTCTTGCTTCTTGTATTTGAAGGTCAAATGTTGTGTTCAGCTCTGTTTTTTTTTTTCATCAAGAATACTTGAAAACCCTCTATTTCTTTGAAAGATCATATTGTCCCCTGTTGAATTATATTCAGTTTTGTGAGGAAGGTGATTCTTGGTTTTAGTCCTAGCTCCTTTGACCTCCAGAATATTATATTTGAAGACATTTGATCCCTTAATGTAGAAGCTGCTAGGTTTTGTGTTATTCTGATCGTGTTTCCACAATACTCAAATGCAGTATTCTCTCCTTGACCTGGGGACTCTGGAATTTGGCTATAATATTCCTAGGATTTTTCTTTTGGGGATCTTTTTCAAGAGGTGATTGGTGAATACTTTCAGTTTCTATTTGGCCTTCTGGTTTTAAAATATCAGGGTAATTTTCCTTGAGAATTTCTTGAAGGATAATTTCTAGGGTTTATTTTTCTACAAAGCTTTCAGGCAGTGCAATAATTTCTCAGTTATCTCTCCTGGATCTATGTGTCAGCTCAGTGCTTTTTACTATGAGATATTTCACATTTCCTTCTATATTTTCATTTGTTTGGATGTGTTTTAGAGTGTCTTGATTTCTCATAAAGGCATTAGCTTCCATTTGCTCCAGTCTAATTTTGAAGGTGTTATCCTTTTCAGTGAGTTTTTGAAATTCTTTATCCATCTAGGCAATTCACCTTTCTTAAGACATTCTTCTCCTCACTTACATTTTGGACTTCTTTTGCCAATTGAATTAGTCCATTTTTAAGGTGCTATTTTCTTCAGTATTTTTGAGTCTCCTTTAGCAAGCTGTTGACTTGCTTTTCATGAATTTCTTGCATCATTCTCATTTCTCCTCCCCATTTTTCTTCCATTTCTCTTACTTTATTTTCAAAATCTTTCTTGAGTTCCTCCATGGCCTGTAACCAATTCATACTATTTCTTTGATGCTTTTAATGCAGGAGTTTTGACTTCATTGACTTCTGGTTCCATGTCTTGATCCTTTTGTCCCCCACAAAAGTATTCTAATGGTCTAATTGTGCTTCCTCTGCTTGCTCATCTTGCCAGCCAATTATTTGATGTTTGAGCTCTTTGCCACAGTATAACTCTGCTCCCAAAATGGAGATAGCTGTATCCCAAATTGCTGGGGTTCTCACAAATGTTGTCAGATGTCTGAGGAGGGTGCCCTCTCTACAGAACTTCCTGAAGTTCTGGCACACTGGCCACACAACCCAGGACTAGTATCCAAGACCACAATCCAGATCCTAGGAGGTAAAATCAAGACTAATTGCCCTCTGAATGGTAGCTTTTTCCCTCTTAGATCTGCTGGCCAGGAGCTTTGGAGGCAGCCATGCAGCAGCAGCTGCATCTGCTGCACCTCCACCACCTCTTGCCCAAGGGGCAGTGGCTGGAACACATTCTTCCATCTCTCAATTCCAACAGAATTCCCCACTGAAATTTTACTTTCTCTTCAATGTTTATAGGTTGAGAAGTCCAGAAACTGCCAAAGCCACTGGTGATTCACTCTCCTGAAGTCTCCTCCAGCCAGTCTGGGCCACTGGTCAGGGCCACGCCGGGTCTGGGACCATGTGACTCATGTGGGACCGTGCTCACCTCTTAGTCTGCTGGGATAGAAACTTTCTGTTTTGTTTCTCAACAGGTGATTTGTTTCTCTTTATCACTTTGTGGGTGCTGTAGCTCTAAAATATGCTTAGAGTCATTTTTTTAACAGATTTTGGACCTCATTGGACTATGAACTCAAGCAATGACTGCTTTTACTCAGCCATCTTCAGTATTTTCTCCTTGACTTGATAACTCTGGAATTTGGCTACAATATTCCTTGACATTTTCAATTTGGGATCTCTTTTGGGGATGATAGTGGATTGTTCTGATGACTATTTTAACCTCTAGTTCTAGGAGCTTGGGGCAGTTTTTCTTAATGTTTTATTGGAAGATTCTTTCCAGGCTTTTTTTTTAATCATCATGGCTTTTAGGTCGGTCAGTAATTCTTAAATTATCTCTCCTAGAACTATTTTCCAGTAAGTCGTTTATCCAATGAGGTATTTTATGTTTTCTTTTCTTTTTTTCATTCTTTTGATTTTGTTTGAATGATTATTGATGGTTTTTTGAGTCACTAGTTTCTACTTGCCCAATTCTAATTTTTAACAAATTGTTTTCTTCAGTTAGATTTTGCTCCTCCTTTTCCTTTTGGCCAATTTCTCTTTTTAAGGAGATGTTTTCTTAAATTATTTTTTTTCCATTTTGTCAATTGTATTTTTAAATAAATTTATCAATTTTTCGTCTACCTCTCTAATTTGAGTTTAAAAATCCTTCTTGAGCTCTTGCAAGAATGCTTTTTGGGGATTGGGACCAGTTCATATTACCTTTTGGGGTTTTAAATGTTAGTAACATGCTAATACTGTCCCCTTCTGAGTTCATATTTCGATCTTACCTGTCCCCATATTAAGATGATATGTTCTTTACTTTTCTATGGTGCTTCTTTACTCATTGGGATTGCCTTTTTCCTGGCTTTTAAAGTACATATCTGCTTCCGAGGCACATGGGGTGGGATCTCTGTGCCACACTTCTTGTGGGGGATAGGGTCCTGGTTACTGATTTTGTGTGCTGTGACCTCTGGTTCTGGCAGCTGGAAGGTATATAATGTTGTAGCTTATCTGGTGATGATCTGGAGCTGGATAGTGCATGCTGAGGCCAGAGTAAGTCTTTCTGTAATTCTCTGGGCTCACACTGAAGGTTCTATAATGACAACTGGGTGAGTAGTGATCTGGTCACTGAAGGTCTTCTCCTTCCCTATGGCTGTAATAGAGCATGGTAGGCTCAGCTTTGGTTGATGACTGAGAACTCTGGTGTCTATTTGCCTGGCTATGTGAAGGCATACCTAGAGTCCTGGTGTGGGAACTTGACAGCTTCACCAGCCTGGAGCTTAGCATCACTCACTGGTCCGCTAGGGCTTGGTGTTGGTTTGCTAGGACATCTTCCATCCTGTACTGGTCCCCTTCAGCCACAGCATGTGGGATCTCTCCCATTAATCCCCCTGTCCTCTGGAACTAAAGACTGCTGGAACTAAAGACTTCTTACTCCTGGCTTCACTATTCCAGGAATTTTTCTGGGGCAATATTCTCTGTGTTTTTAAAAGTTAACAAGGGAAGGTCAGAGCAACTTACGGTTTACTCCACCATCTTGTCTCCTGCAAGTTTAAAGAGGAGACTTTCAAACATTTGCTTTGTGGGCTGATAGCCCCAGGAATACTTGATGCTGCTTTCATAGGCCCTGTATAGGACTGTAGTTCTCTTTCACTCAGTTCTAACATGCCACCCTCATGTGACGAGAGGTTTAGGAATCATTCCTGCTATCAGTGATTCATTCCCCTGGAGTCTGCTCCAGGCTTACTATGACCAAGTCTGCACTGGTACAACCTGCACACTAGACTGAGATCCTCTCCCAGTCCAAGGCAGCAGATCCTTCCTATCAACCACCCAGTTTTCTTGGGCTGGAAATCTGCCACATTCTTTCTGTGGATTCAGGCACTCTAGAATTTGTTTGGATTCACTTTACTTTTTTTTTATTTTTGGAGGGTAATTGTGGTTAATTGACTCGCTCAAGGTCACATGGCTAGAAAGTGTTAAATGTCTGAGGCCGGATTTGAACTCAGGTCCTCCTGACTCCAGGGCCAGTGCTCTATTCACTGCAGATTCACTTTTTAGTGGTATTTGAAGGAGTTTGTGGGAGAGCCCAGGTGAGTTCCTGCTTTCACTCTGCCATCTTGCCTCCACCTCTCTAGTGAAAAGCAAAAATTTTCAAGAAGAGTCAGGGTCAAAGGTTATAGAATATCCTTTGAACAGAATAGAATTATTCATAGAATAATAGAATAGAATTATTTATAGAATGAATTCAGAGTGGGATAGGATGGAAGGAAATATAGTTAATCTTTCACAAAATGACTATTATGGAAGTGTTTTGCAGGAGTGCACATGCATAACCTATATTGAAATGTTTATTTTCTCTATGAGGCTAGGTGGAGGGAAAGGAAGGGAGAGAATGTGCAGCACAAAGTTTTAAAAATTAATGTTAATGTTTTTTTTACATACAAACAGGAAATAAGATACATTGGCAATGGGGTATTTAAATCTATCTTTCCCTACAGCAAGATAGAAGGGAAGGGGATAAGAAAAGTGTGGGGTAGTGATAGAAAGGAGGCCTGATTGGAGGAAGGTATAATCAAAATGCATTCTGTCCTGGGTTGGGGGGAAGGGAGAGATGGGCAGATAATTTGGAACTCAAAATCTTATGGAAGTGAATGATGAAAACTAAAAATAAATTATTTAATAAAAAGTGAAAAGAATTTAATTGAGAATCATGGGTTTAAAAAAGTCATTAATGAATTTTTATTCAAATTTAATCTGAACAGAATTAAAATAAATTATTGGTTTAAATCTTAATGCAAATAATGAATATATATATATTAAGGTCATCATGACCTTTGATAAAGAAAGAGACAAGAAAGGAGCAAGGCTTCCTTAGGACATATTCTTTACAGACACAGAATTGATTGATATATGCAAAGGTTTCAGGATTATTGTTACATTTTTCTTTTCTTTTCTTTTTCAGTGAGATGATCAGGGTTAAATGACTGACCCAGGGTCACACAAATAGTAAGTATTAAGTGTCTAGGGCAGATTTGATCTTAGCTTCTCCTTATTCCAGGACCAGTGCTGTATACACTGTACCACCTAGTTGCCCCCTTTTGTATTTTTCAACTATTAAGAAGATTCTTTCTTGGCCAAGCAAATTAATTTCAATTATATTGAATAAAAATTTGCTAAATGCCAACAAGGCATCTGAAAAAAATGTATTAAAATTAATCAATAATCCTTTCCACATGTAACATCAGAGATCAAAGAGGAGACCATATCTTCCAGGATATTTCTTATTCTTCAGTTAAGCATCTATCACAAAGGTCAAATTGATGAATGATTCCTTATAGATGTTGTAGCCCTCAAGCTTTTAGACAAAATGGCGCTGATAGATGATAAAAACATTACAAAGCTTCCTAAGAGATTCATAATATTGTGGATATTATATTTGATATCCAACAATATTTGACTTACCCACACAGAAAAAAAAAAAACTAAGTGAATGAATAATTCACTATATAATATAATATATAATGAATAATTCACTATAATAATCCAGAATATAGTAGGCTGTAGGATATCCAGTTTAAAAGCTACATATATGCATATGTATGTGTGTGTGCATATATATATATATATATATACATATATGTGTGTGTGTAGAGCAATAGGTAAATATGTCAAACATCTGGCAAGAGTGTGCCATTATAAATGTACAATTTGTATTCTCCTTTGGAATTCATATTGTATTGAAACACCTAGGTCATACAAAATAGCCTCTGTCTCTAAGGAGATTGAATTTTAAAGGGAGTAGAAAATACGTATATATACAAGTAGTGACAAAATATCTACACAATAATTTTTTGGGGGGAATGGCTTTTACCTTGGCATCAGAAAAGGCTTCATGGAAGATTGGAATTTGTGTTGACCTTTGAATGAAATAGAGATCTCAAAGGCAGATGTCGGGAAAGTCTTTTTAAGGTGTTCCAAGTATTCATTCAGGGAGAATGAGTTTATGTCCATAACCTAAATATTTATGTACTCAACAAATTCCTACCATTAATTATTGAACTATTTAGCTAATCTTGTTAGTTTCCTCAACAAATTAATTCCCCACAATGATCCATAGGGTTTATAAAAAATATTCTTAGGGGATTTGATGGATATACTGAGAGATTAAATGATTTATTTGCAATTACATATTAAGTATAATCACACAGGAAAAGAAGGACTTGAATGCAGGTCTTTTTGATGTGATACATGGGTTGCCTCCTTGATGTAATGGAATATATAATTTAGAATCAGTTTTTTCATTGTTGAAAATGACATGGCCAATATCTCACAGACAGTTTGTGCTAAAGACAAGACTTGAAACCAAATCTTTTTCATACTCCAAGGCCAATACAAATATCATTCTTTAATGTATGTACCAAAGATAGATATCAGTCATGTAGAAAAATTTACTTAGACCCTTAAAATAAACATCAAATATGCTTACCTGTTTTCATCTTTTTTTCTACCTGAATTTCAGTGTCATCTGCTGAAGCAATTCCAAAGAAAGCTCATCCTAAATAAAAATGGCTGTCAGATGTCATCATTAAAGTGAGCTAACATCACCCATGGGATTTCTCTTCAGAGGTTCTCTTCATTATTTTTCTACATCTGTAAAGCTATCATTTCCAGGTTCTCTTTTGAGGAGACACATTAAAAAAAAAACAGTCAAAATTTATAAAAAGTGTCAGTGAGAAATGCCCTCCCTCTCCCACCAATGTGCCATTTTCAAAAAAGGTAAAAGATTACAGTGTGTACTGTCTGTCATTCACTCCCAAGCCTAGAAGTTATATCTATTTGCTTAGATACACCTTACACAAGAAAAATAAATACAGTGAATCTAACTTGCAACTCTCTATTCTTAGTAATGGGGTAGAATACTCTATTGTCACAGTGGAAAGCAAAAGTCACAGGAGAAGAGGGAGCTTTCTCCTCCCACTCTTACTAATTATCCCTAAAGTTGGACATGCTGCAGGAAACAAATACTAAAAATGTTAATCGCATAACATATTTCCTAATCATTAATAACAATTCATGAAGTAACAATAGACATTTCTCTTAAGAATTATGCCATTTCACCATCTAGGGTCAAAAGGTCTTCATGAAATGATTATAGAACTAATTGTTTGGTATGTTGTAAAAAAAATTGTTCTCCATTCATTCCATCTTGGGTTCCTTTAATATATATTTCCTAAGATATAATATATGCCAGTCATTAAACTTGGCAATAGGTATACAAAGACAAAGATCAAACAGACTCTATCTTTGCTTTATGTTGGGGAGAAATAATGTGTACAGAGACACATAAATACAAGTAAAGATGTTGCAAATAACTTCTGGACTCACTATACCAACTGAAAGTCATAGATTGTGTGACTAGAGACCATTGGATAGATTCTCAGAATTCTAGGCATAACCCTGAAGGGCTGACACTATTTTTACTACTATAACTAAGGGAGCATCTTCCTGTCTGTTTGTTGCAATATTAATCACCTGTTAATACCTCCTCAATACCATTTAACCAATTAGCATGAGTTAACTTTTATAAAGGGATATTTACCGAGTGAGAAGGTATGGCAGGAAACATTAAAACAACCTACCAACCTGTAAGCATGTGCTCTCCTTTACCATCTTGATTCCTAGGGAGAATGGGTTCAAACACCAAGTTGTTGCTATGAAACATTCACTCACCAAATACAGTATTGCATATTGCAGAAGCAATGTAAAATTCATGTCTTGGCTACCAGTTATATTCAAAAACAGTAAAATAGGGAAATTAGTCAAGGAAATCCTCATCTTGGAGCATACATAATAGTCTCTACTTGCTTCAATAGATAATGATGGTAAGTACTGAACCTGGCTGCATATAAGTGATTAAAGGTCTTTTTTCATCCCCACTTCAGAAATCGCAGAGAGTATGAAACCTTTATCTTTTTCCTTATTGACTTACTGTATTATCTCCTATTCTTCCCTCATTACTATAAATACAATATTCATTATAAACCTCCAAATAGGGAAAGATAGCTTTCTATTTGCTACCTGTCAGTTGCCACTGCTGACTGTTTTCTGCTTTCAATCCCTGTCCAGCCAATGGGATCAAATGTGGATTAGCACCTCTGATTCTATCTTCATTATGTATAACCTTTCCTGATGAACGTGCATTTGAGACAGAATGCAAGAATGCTCTAATTTGTGACAGTATGAGTTTTGAAACATTAGAAAATTTCCAAAGTTTTAGCAACTGTAGTATATAGCAAAACCTATGTATAACATCTGCTTGTCAGCAGACAAACCAAGTGAAGGGCCCAATGAGGAGCAACCTGCTTGACCCATACCAGTAGTGCTTTGACACAGAAGCTGAGACATCATGTCCTGAAAGCAAGGGAGCAACTTGATCATTGACTGTGCCAAAGATAGCATTGAACATGGGTGAGAGCAATGTTTTGAAATAACTACTTTATATTCTCTTCCAAAAATGAGAGAGAAGAAAACAATATACCTTCAGTTTGGGAGGTTGTTTTTGCTTTTATTTCTTAATAAATTTTCTCAGTGAATGTACATTTGTAAATTCTAATTAATGCTAATTGTTTAAATAATATCAAGGAGACAGGAACTGGTGATCATTGATATGGGGGGAAGGAAAGAACTAGAAGAACCCTCCCAGATCCACAAAGTTACCCCTGTACCTCTGAAAGGTGATCCAGCCAGATAGGCTCTGGAGACTCAAAATCTGAACCTGGTTATCTAGAAAGTGAGTCTAGAGCCAAAGTACTACATAGGAAGCTAGAGGTAGCTAAGTAGAACAGTGGAGAAAGCACCACACCTGGAGTCAGGAACATCTGTGTTTAAATACAGCTTTAGAATCTTAATAGCTATGTGACCCTAAGCAAGTCATTTAACCTTGTTTGTTTCAGTTTCTTCATTTATAAAATGAGATGGAGGGGAAAATGATAAACCACTCCAGTATATTTGTCAAAAAATCTCAAAGTAATGCCACAAAGACTATGACTAAAAAACGAGTTAACAAGTAAATACACAGTAATTTCGGTTTGGCGAAACCTTATAACACTTAATCATTTGTTAGTTCAACTATATAGCCACTGAATCCTCTGCAAATCAGAAACTGTGATTCTGTGGATTTTTGGAATTCATCCAGTAACTTTTTTAGCAATAAGGTTTAAATTATGCCAAAATATTAAAGTACAGAAAACTACCAATTTTAACTCATAATAACTTTGCAAACAGTGTTACAAATGAGTTTGTTTTAGCTCAGGAATAGAAAATGTAGTTCTTATGTGTAATGAAATAAAGATGTTTCCCCTTGTGGAAATAGAAGGGGAGTTATAGAGTCAGTATATTAAAGGAGTATAGGGATCACCATTCTTTAATGTGTCTCATAAAATATTTTAATATGGGTAAGTGTTATAATATCATAGAGAGAAAAATAGGCATCACGGAGATTATTCCCCTATCACCTAGAAAACTCTTAGCCTAATCATTTCATTTTTTACTTTCCCTTTGGTCAATATTATCAAGTCTGAAAATTTTAGGTAAGTCCCAGAGGATATTGTGGTGAAACACCAGCTGAATACATGGTTGTGATTTTTAGACCTGGAGACTTGTTCATTTTTTTCATACTTGATGGCATGACTTTAAAGGCAGAAAATTACAAAAGTTGTGGAATTAAGGCACAAGGAAACATAATCGCCACGTCACAGAAAGTGATTGGGAGCTCCATCAAAACCAAATGGAACTCTACAAATATAAAAGAAAAGAAAAGCAAGGAGCAGTAACAAGAGAAAATTTACTCCAGCCCATCATGACTACAAGACTTAAGCCAACACAAATACTGTTTAGAGTGCAATCAACATCAAGCTTGTACTTCTGTGCATTGTATTAAGAAAAGCCATAACTATTTTGTGTAAGAATATGCTGAACTCTTTCCTGAAGAGAACCACAGGATAGGGAGGCTGGGAAATGTTAAAAAAAAATATATATATATATACATATATATATATATATATACATAATACAATAATAAAAAACGTAGGCCAGCAAAGCTGTTACAACAGAGCAAGGAAATGAGGGGAAGAAGTGGGTAATGGGATATTTGAAGTGCATTTAGGATTGATATTTCTTAAACTTTGAGGAAATTCTGATAGAATCTCTTTAAAGCGAGAAAACTATAAAAATAAACTGGCCTAGAGAGAATATGAAATATGAGTCACATAGAAAAACATCATAATATAGAAGTTCAGATAGAGAGCGATGATGAGAAAACCCATGTGGAAAAGAAGTAAGATTGCTAGTTCAAGCCAGGAGAAACCTGGATTCAAAGCTTACCTTCAATGCTTACTATTGCATAACTTTAGACAAGACATGGTCTTTCTTCATTTGGAAAATGAATCTTAATTCCTAAAATTCTTGCTTCACAACATTCCTATGAGGACCTTGGCAGAAAATATACATGAAACACTTCAAAAATGTAATCTGAGAGGAAATATGATATATTGGAGAATGAATCTGATAGCCAAGAATCCCTGGGCTCTGCATATGCTCTGCCACCATCTTGGTCACCCAGGGTAAATCACTTAAATTCCCATCACTATGTAGGTAAGGTTGCAACTTATGGTGAAGGTGCTGACCTCATTGGAAAATGGAGTTTTCTCACCAGAGAGACTCCTATAGCAGTGAAAAAAAATGCAATCTTGTCCCTCTCCTTTTTAATACATAAAGTAGTGAAAAAATGAGACATAATTATGAATTTTGTTCATTCAAAGAAAAAAGATGATACTTTTTACCTTGTAAGATAAATGATGTTCTAACATTGGAAATTATTTATGTGCAATATACCTTACCAATATGACAAGAGAAATACATAGAAGATCAACATCGGTTTGTGTGGTGAGTGAGGGAGAGATTGGATTGAGATATTGTAGCAATGCAATGATTACTCCACAGGCAATCACCTGGCCTAAAAACTGACATTTGAGGGTCTTGTGGCCACTGGCAGAGGTGTAGGTTGTACCCACTCCAGGGGTCATAACCCATTCTTCAAAGCTTCCTTAACCAGAGGATCAAATCCATTCTCGCAGTTTTCTTTATATTAGCAAAGACATTTTGGTGTTTTAAAAATGTGGCATGGTGTTGAGTTGCAAAGCCATGCCCAGAATATCTTTGCTGCTCACTATAAATTCATTATTATATCCATATTAGAGTTCTGGGAACACTTTGTATAGCTTGGGCATGTTTCCTTGGGGTGCTTTATTTCTCTTTACAACATGCTTTAGAAGTAAAGACAGAAAATTATTTAGAATAATCCCTCTATATACCTCTGTAAAACCTCATAAAAATAAGTGTAAATGACTGGGAATTTCAGCTTCATTTTTGACAGTTAAAACCACATTCGTATGTAGCCAGAGAAGCCATTCAAATATTTTAACAGAAAAACTAAAAAAAGTATGAATTCTACATGCCTGTACAAGTTGAAAACATACAAGTATAGTTTATGAAGTACATTTTGTCTTATGTAAACTTCTTAGATATATATGCACTTGTGCACACACACAGTGTGTGTGTTCTAAATTGTATTAAAAAAGAAAGCAAACAGAATTTCTTTATTACCTACTATTAGTAACATAAATTTGTAATAAAATTTGTTATAAAATGACATGTGGATGAACATGAGAAGGTAACCAAAAGTCACTGGTTAGCTTGCTTTTGTATCTTTTGTGAAGGTCAGACTTGAATATGTTCAATGTGTTCAGTAATGTATTGAAACTCATTATACATTAGATGATTCTGTCCTTTGGGTGCCATGAGTCATTTAGTAAACATTGATACTATGTATAATTATGTTTTTGACAGTTTTTTTCCCTCATATTTTCTTTTCTTTTTATTTTTACTATCACGTGGTGATTTTATTGGCTTCTGTGGGTTCAATGATCATTTCTATAGAGTTGATTCCAAGTACTATACATTCAGTCATTCCTTTTTCCTGGAGTTGTCTTTCCAAATTATTTTTGGATGTCTCAAACTTTATAATTCTTTGGCTTCTCAAACCAAAGATGTCCAAATACACAACTCATTACATTTCCTTACAAATACTCCCTTTTTCAAACATCCTTATTACTTTCTAGGGCAACACACTCCCAGGTACCTATACTCACTACTACTTTGGTGCCATCTGAAATTCTTAACTCTCACTCATCCCATGTATACATTATTTTGTCCAATGTTGTTGATTAATTAATTAATGTAATAGATTATCTCTGTGCTTACTTATCTTTTACAATATTCATATCAGTCATCAGTGATAAGATCTTAAATATTTTTATTTTGTTATTATGAACTTAATGATTTTAATTTTTTGCGGGGGGGGGGATTTGGAGGGGAGAAGGCAGGCAATTGGGGTTGTCGACCAATGTCACACAGCTAGTGTTAAGTTTCTGAGGCCATTTTTGAACTCAGGTCTTCCTGATTCCAGCCGGTGCTGTATTCACTGTGGCACCTAGCCACCCCAATCATTTTAATTTATTAGCCATAAATTATGCAAAATAAGAAGAGGATAGATTATGAAAGAGTAAACATTGTTTGCAGATTTTTAACATTGTAACATTTTAAACAAAATAATCAAATGTCCCATTTATGTCATCTTCCAATCTTATTTTCATATATATGTGCTTATGTATGTATGTATGGGCATGTGTTTATACATATAAAGGTATGCATGTATATATGTATATATATAATATATGTGCATCTGTTAGTAATCTTTTCTTCCTTTTTTCTTTTTTGTGGTAGTGTTAGGATGATCTCTATCATTTCCTACTAGGTCAGCCCACTGCTCCTCTGAAATAGAAGATCTCCCTCTTATGGAGAAAATATAGACAAGAAAAATACATCAGTATTTTGGGCATTTTTCAAATGTATCTAAATCTACATATTTTGTCCATCAGTTCCCCACCAACATGTAAAAACTGTACTTCATCTTCAGTTTTCTGAAGTCATAACTACTCATTGCATTGATTTGGTTTCTGAAATCTTTCAAAGATTTATTTTATTTGAAGACCTCCTAAAATACCTAGAAACTTGGAATTTAGATGAATAAATTGTATGTAATAATGTACATATAGCTAAAGAAATAGGCACAACATACCCGCATAGGAGAATGGCAATGGATTTATTTGTAAAATTACTCAGTGTCTTTAATGAGACCTTCCCCTTGAGACAGAGGATGACTCATTTAATACCAAAAATCTTTCCATGCTGTTCTGTGCCTGGAAGTCTCTGAGGAATTAAATATAATTTCACCCAAGAGACAATAGAGACTTCTAGGATCACTTAAAAAAACTCTGAGTCAGTAATCATTTGACAATTGGCATTGTTTTTTTTTTTTTTTTTGGTTTAGTTTTGTTTTTTTGTTTTTTGCTACAACACATTATCACTAAAGAATTACACAGGAAGAAGAGTAAAAAGAGTGTCATTGTAAATATATGTGACTGGAAATGTAGTTAGTAGAGAATTAATCAGTTCAAAAGAATGATGAGTAACTAATGAAAACAATATGCATGCTTTGATAACCTCTCAATGGGAATGGAAATTTATGAGAGGTCGCAAGTTATTAGATGGATCCATTTTGGTAGGTAGATTCTAGGATATGGGAGAAAGGTATAAAAATGAAGAGAAAAGGAAGATTGGAGTCAGAATTATAGTAAGAAGTACAGAATTGATAAGTGCACAAATACTTCACAATATAATTGCATTTATATGTATACACATATGTATATGGTACATTGATATATACATGTATATAAATTAAAAAGAGTATGTATATGTATAAATGCCTATTTCTTCAATGAAATGTGAAACAATGGCTTCTCATAACTTAGCTGTCTATTATTGTGGTTTATACAGATATGAAAGGCCCATGAATATTAAATCTGCATTATTATTCTTCAATCACAGGCAATTTTGAAATAAAAATTCTGGGGTTTTGTCTCCTACCTGATTTTTTAAAAAAGAATAAAAATGCAACATAGAAACAATGCATGGAGTAAATATGTTCAGAAAAAATTCAGCTGGCATTTAAGAAATTATGATTGGGTATTTTTTTTTAGATTTTCCACAATTCCTTTCCTCAGTTTACCAGGAAACCTGAAACAATAATTTGAGACCTTATTATCTTTCTGGGTTAAAGAATCACAAAGTATTAGAACTTCAAGGAAACTTGTGAATATCTAGTACAACTCTCTCCTTTTATAGATGAGAACACTAATCCCAGAGAATTGAAATGACTTCACAAGGTCATATATGTAACAAAAGACAGAGCTGAATCTCGGACATACTTTTTCAACTGTAACACACTCCCTGTTCCTGGATCCAAGACACCAAAATCTAAAACTTAGAAAAAAATACACATTTAAATTATAAAGTTTCTTAGCAGAGGATTCTGGGAAGATGGTCAGAAAAAGTCCTGTCTCTTCAGATTTCCCCCATAAATGAGATAAAATAGTGCCTCAGGGAGAATGTAGATTAGTTAAAAATAAACAAGAGTTGAGACAGAAGAGTAATTCTTTTGGGACAATCAGAGAAGATCTGAAGAAAAATCCCAGGATAAGCTTAGGTACACACAAAAAATAAACAGCTCCACACAAGTTGGGTTTAAACAACAAATGTCGAGCACTGGAGTTAACTGGGCTGAGAGGCAACCTCACCTAAAACAAGTTTTATCCTGGCAGAATGAGGGAAGCTGGGCATCTGAGTCAGGGAAGATTGAGGGAACCTCTACTAACAAGGAATGCCAGATCTAGATGTGATGCAGAGACCCAGTCATGGGTGAGATGGAACCAGAACATGACTGGTGAGTGCAAGCAGTAGTGCAGGTATGCCATGGATTGTAGGCAGTTACAGAAGATTGAAGGTATTGGTTTCAGTTCCAGAACAGAAGGGAGAACTGAAGGAGGATATGAGGTCAGAGGCACCATCCCTGATACCCTAGCACTAGAGATAATTACAAAAAAATAAGATTCTAAAAATAAAAAAAGAAATAATGAACAGGCAAAGGAATACGAATCCAACTAGAAAAAGTTGCTATTAGAATAGAGAAGACCAGTGTTCATCCTCAGAGGAGGACACAGAAGTATTCTCTTACCCAAAGATTAACATCAAATGGTCACCTGCCACAAAATATTTCATAGAATAAATTTTAAAAACTTTAAAAATCAGATGAGAGAGATTGAGGAAATGTTTTTTTTAAAAGAACAATTCCCCCCCCCCAAAAAAAAACCAAGAACATTATGAAAAGAAAGTCAACTAATTAGAAAAGGAGATTCAGAATCTCAGCGAAGAAAACTATTCATTGAAAATCAGAATAAGTCAAGGGGAAGTCGTCGAAGTTATAAGAGACCAAGAAATAATTATATATATGAAGAATGAAAAAAATAGAAGGCAATGTGAAACATCTCATAAGAAAAACAAC
Organism: Petaurus breviceps papuanus; assembly: GCF_028583685.1. Taxonomy (NCBI): domain Eukaryota; kingdom Metazoa; phylum Chordata; class Mammalia; order Diprotodontia; family Petauridae; genus Petaurus; species Petaurus breviceps. The sequence goes on along the minus strand of NW_027186304.1, from coordinate 3,728,668 downwards.
ACATATGCAAAATACACACATGTATGCACATGCCTATGGACATACATATCTTTATGTATATACACATGCACATATACACACAGGCATGCACACATTTATACATATGTACAATACACATACACATATATGTGTATACACACACAAATAAATCTGTGCTTAATTGTAACCTTTAGGAAAGGGAGGAGGATGAAGAAAAAATGAACAAAGTAAAAAGTATACAGCAGAGAGCACAAGAAAACTTACAAGGAATACAGAGAAAAGATGGACAGCACTCAACACAAAACATGCATCTTATCGCTTTCTTGAAATTATATATACTTTCTTGAAATGAAAATTTATTGTAGTATATTTTGAATTTGCTGTTATGTTCTGTTACGTACATTAAAATGCTCTTTTTTCTTTTCTCATTACTTTCCCTAATGCATATTTAAGTTTTAGTTTCTTTTTTTTTTCTTTTCTTATTGTGTAGTTCAGTTTTCGTATTTCAGTTTAAAATAAATTAGTAAAAAACCGGGGTGGGGGGAGGAAGCAAAAATAAACAAATAAAGTTACTTGGCTGAAAAGTAATAAACCAGATTGGTCCAATCAGCCATCTAGATCCTTAAACTGAAGTTTGCCTAAGTGCTCAGTTTTAGACTGAACAGTTTGGAGTATGAACCTTATGACAAACTATATCCTCTCTAAGGATTTGTCTACAAAGTATAGGAAATCTTACTACCAGAAACTGGTCCTTAGTGATGAATTCATTAAACATCCCAACCTTTGATAATAAAAAATACAAAATCATCCTCAGTTATACATCCTCCTCTATCTTCTTTCTAAATTTTTGGTAGTTTAGTGGTTAATAAGGGTATAGCCAGTGATACTAATTAAAGAGTTTTTCTATACAAAAAAAAATCACTTACCCTGCAAACACTTCATTTTATGGCCTTTGAACTCTGGTCCTTCTCATTCTTACAGCTCAAGTTTTACCTTGCCAATAATTTCCTCCTAGGGGACAAAAATGTTGCAGTACCTCAGTCAGAAGAATACAAGTTCCTATGAAAATTTTCATTGTCTTCCCTTAGTGCTTAACAGATTGCATAAGCTTCATAAATGTTTGTTTTGAATTGGTTCTTTATTGAAACAGTTTTTATCTAAAAATTTGGTTGGATTGGGTACTTTGGTGTCTTCAGCATGCCAAAATCCAGGGTCTAAAGATAATTAAGAGATCAGGAAGAAGAACAAATTCATTCAGAGGACTATAGTTTCCTTCCAAATCTCCTTTAATTAGATGTATTTTTGCCTTTCCTTTGTCTGAGATCAGGAATCCCACCTTTTTCTTTTTACTTCAGCTGAAGCATAATATATTCTGCTCCAGAATTTTACCTTTATTCTGTGTGTATCCCTTTGTTTCAAATGTGTTTCCAGTAAAAAAAAAAAAAAAAACACCTATTGGAGGGTTATAGTTCTTAATCCATTCTGCTACTTCCATTTTATAGGAGAGTTCATCCCATTTATATTCAATTGTGATTACTATATGTGTCTTTTTCTACATCCTATTTCTCCCATCGTTTATGCTTTTCTCTCTTTTATCCCATTCCTTCCTCACTAGAGTTTCACTTTTAACCACCACCTCCCTCAGTCTGACCTCCCTTCTATCCACCTCTCCCTTTTCTTTCACCATTTACACTCCTAATTCCTAAAGGGCAAGTTAGATTTCTATACCAAACATTGTGTTGTTCCATCTTTGAGCTAAATCTGATGAGAATAAGTTCAAATAATGCTCATCTCTTTCCCTCTAGTGTAATAGATCTTTGTCCTTTTTCGTGTAATGCAATTTACCCTTGTCTACTTTCTCCTTTTCTCTTCTGCCAGTAAAATCACTTTTCACCACTTAATTAGATTTTTTATCATCACATCAAAGTTAACTTATACCTATGCCCTTTGTCTATGCATACCCTTTTAAAATATCTTAACAATATATTTCTCAAGAGTTTAATGTGTCATTTTCTCTTCTTAGGATGTAAACAGTTTGCCCTCTTTAATAACATGTTTTTCTTTCCTGATTATATTTTTATGCCTCCAATCTTGTATTTGAAGATCAAATTTTCTATTGAGTTCTGGTCTTTTCATCAGGAAGGTTTGGAAGTCCCCTATTTCACTGCATGTTCATCTCCTACCCTAAAAAATTATGCTCAATTTCACTGTGTACTTGATCTTTGGGTGTAATTCAAGTTCCTTTGCCTTATGGAATATCGTATTCCATGGCTTCTGATTTTTAATGCAGTAGCTGCAAATTCCTGAGTAATCTTGACTGCAGTAACATTATATTTAAATCATTTCTTTCTTCTGCTTATATTATTTTCTCCTTAACATGGTAGTTTTGGAATTGGGATAAAGTATTCCTTGGCATTTTCAATTTGGAATCTCTTTCAGGGAGTGTTTAGTGGATTCTTTTGATGGCTATTTTACCTCCTGGTTCTAGGACTTCAGGACAGTTTTCCTTGATTATTTCCTGAAAGATGCTGTCCAGGCTCTTTTTTCATCATGGCTTTCAGAAAGACCAATAATTTTTAAAATTTCTCTCCTGGATCCATTTTCCAGATCAGTTATTTTGCCATTGAAGTATTTTATGTTTTCTCCTATTATTTCATTCTTTTGTTTCTGTTTGACTGAGTCAATATCTCATAGAGTCATTAGCTTTTACTTGTCAAATTCAAAATTTAATCAGTTTTTTTTTCTTCCTGTACATTTTGTACTTTTTTCCCATTTGGCCCATTTGACTTTTTAAGTATTTATTTTCTTCAGTGTACTTTCCTCCACCCCCACCCCCGCCAATTTGGACATTTTTTTCAAGGACTGGTTTTCTTTAGTGTACTTTTGTCTCCCTATTCAACCAATTGTATTTTTTAAGGACTTGCTATCTTTAGTCGATTTTTATCCTTTATTTTCCAAGCTATTTACTCTCTCTTGCATACTTCTCATTTCCTTACCAAGTTTTTTCTTCTACCTCTCTTATTGGACTTTTAAAATCCTTATTGAGCTCTTCAAAGGCTTTTTGAGCTTGAGATTAGTTCATATTCCCCTTTGAGGTTTCATATGTGGATATATTGACAATGTTGGCCTCTTCTAAATTTGTGCCTTGATCTTCCTTATTCCCATAAGAAGCTGTGATTATTTTCTGCTTCTTCTTTTTGCTCATGGTATTTTCCTACTTCCTGACTTTTAAAGTTGAGCTCTGCTGTTGGAGTGCAGGGGGCACTAACCAAAGCTTCTTGTGCTGGGAGCCTGGGACCTGTTAACTGGCTTTGTGTACTGGGGCCTCAAATGCTGGCAACTTACCTGGTGCTTAGCTGGGGGCAACAACACTGAAGTTTTTGGAGTGGGGGTGGGGAGTTTGGTCTCTGGGGGCAGCCTGCTTACCTAGGCTTCTTTAAACCACTTGAATGTTCACCTGCTGGAGGATGTCTAAAAATCTGAAAGTGTGCCTCCAGAGTGGTGCTTCCTGGAATTGTGGGGAAGCAGCAAAAGATTCAGCTGCTAGAGAATGTTGGTGTACGTGGTGGTTTTCTTAGCTGGTGTCTACTGGTTCCCCTGCTTGTCTTGTATGTCTGTTTTGATGTTGTTTTGCCAGATTTGTCCACTGGTGAAGACAGTCCTGTTGTTGAAGAAGTCCTGCAACCTGGCTGTTGGTTAAGAGCTCCTGAGACTGTCCCGCAGACAGAGAGTGAATACTGTCCACTGGTGAAGGGCAGTGCTGTTGTTGCAGGGTCTGGGAACCTTTCTGTTGGTTCAGGTAATTTACTTTCTCTTCAGTTAATCTGGGCAACGTGTATTTTTGTAAATATTCATCGGTTTCCTGAAGATTGTCAAATTGATGTGCATACAATTGGGAAAAATAATTCCTACTTATTGTTTTGATTTCCTCTTCATTGGAGGTAGAATCACCATTTTCATTTTTGATAGACAAAATTTGTTTTTTTTCCTTTCTTTTTTTATCATATTGACTAAGGGTCTATCAATTTTGTTGATTTTTCATAAAACCAGCTCTTAGTTTTATTTATTAATTCAATAGCTTCCTTAATTTCAATTTTATTCATCTCTCCATTGGTTTTCAATATTTCTAATTTTGTATTTAATTGGGGATTTTGAATTTGTTCTTTTTCTAGGTTATTCAATTGCATGCCCAAATTGTTGACTTCCCTTTTCTCTAATTTAATCATGTATGCACTCAGGGATATAAAACTTCTCCTAATAACTGCCTTTAATGCATCCCACAAATTTTGGTATGTTGTCTCATTATTTATCATTCTCTTGAATGTAATTACTTATTGTTTCTATAATTTCTTCTTTGACTCACTCATTCTTTAGGATTAATTTTTTTTAATTTCAAATTAGTTTTGAGTCTGTCTTTCTATGGCCCTTTATTGCATATAATTTTTATTGCATCATGATCCAAAATACATGCATTTAATATTTCTGACTTACTGCATAGAATTGTGAGGTTTCTATGCCCTAGAACATGGTCAGTTTATGAGTATATGGCATGAACTGCTGAGAAGTAAGTATATTCCTTTTTATACCCATTCAGTTTTCTCCAGAGATCTATCATACCTATCGTCTCTAAAATCCTGTTCACTTCCTTAACTTCTTTCTTGTTAATTTTAGGTTAGATTTATCAAGTTCAGAGAGCAGGAGATTAAGGTCTCCCACTAGTATAGTTTTGCTGTCTATTTCTTCCTCTAATTCCTTTACCTTCTCCTCTAGGAATTTGGATAATATACCACTTGGTGCATACATGTTAAGTAATGATACTGCTTCATTCTCTACGGTGCCTTTTAACAGTATGTAGTTTCCTTCCTTAATTCTTTTAATTAGGGCAATTTTTGCTTTTGCTTCATCTGAGATAAAGATTGTTACCCCTGCTTTTTTTTACTTTAGCTGAGGCATGATTTAATTTACTCCAGCGTTTTACCTTTACCCTGTGTGTATCCCTCTGTTTCAGTTGTGTTTCTTGTAAACAGTAACTGTAGGATTATGATTTCTAATCCATTCTATCTGTCACTGTTTTATGGGAGAATTAATTCCATTCACATTTACACTTATGATTGTTATCTGTTTCTTTCCCTCCATCCTATTCCTGCCCCTGTTAATGTTCATATTTTCCACCTTCTCCCTTTCCTCCCTTAATATTTTCCTTTTGACCACCACCTCCCTCAGTATTCCCTAATCAGCCCCGTTGCCTTTTCCTCCCCTTTCCCCTTACTTCTTCCCTCTCTACTAAGCACCCCACCCCTTTCATAGCCTTTCCCCCCTCCTATTGCCTGTAGGATATTTTTATACTTAATAAAGTATGTTATTTCTTCTTCGCACCAAGAGTAACAGGAACAAATGTCATGCGAAGCTCCTCTCCCTTCCCTCTTTCCCTCTAAAATGATAATTTTGTGTTTCTTCTCCATAGAGTCCAATGCTTAACTTGTTGTTATTCCATCCTTGCACCAGAACCAGTGAGGGAAAAGCTAATATGATTCCCATCTCCCTCCCTTCTTTTCCTCTGCTGTACTGGTTTTTTTGGCTCTTTGTGTGGCATAATTTACCCTTTTACACTTCATTCATTCCCTTTCTTCCATTGCAGTCCCTTTGTATCCCTTAGTAAGAATTTTTTTAATATTTATTTTGTGTATTTTATACTCATACCCTCTATTTGTCTATTACCAGTTTGCTCTTATCAAATAGCAGGGTGTGTGCATTTTCCTTGTTTACTTTTCTATATCACTGTTGCATTTCATAATTGGAGGTTGAAGTTTCCATTGAGTTCCGGCTTTTACATCAAGAAGATCTGGAACTCTCTTAAATTGTTGAATGACCATCTATTTGCCTGGAAGAATATGCTCAGTCTCACTGGGTATGTGATCCTTGGTTGTAACCTGAGCTTTTTTGCCTTCCAGAAAATTTTATTCCACTGCCTCGGACCTTTCAGTGTAGAGGCTGCCAGATCCTGTGCGATCCTCACTGTGGACCCTCAATATTTGAATTGTTTCTTTCTGGTTGCTTGAAGTATTTTCTCTTTTACCTGGTACTTCTGGAGTTTGGCCACAACATTTCGAGGACTTTTCAGTGTGGGATCTCTTTCAGGAGGTGTCTGGTGGCTTCTCTCAATTTCTATTTTACCCTCAAGTTCTAGTATCTCAGGGCAGTTTTCCTTAAAGAGTTCTTGGAGAATGTTGTCCAGGCTCATTTTTTCATCATGATTTTCTGGTAGGCTTATGATTTTCAGATTATCTCTCCTGGATCTGTTTTCCAGGTCAGTTATGTTTTCTTGGAGGTATTTTACCTCTTTCTCTTGTTTTTCATTCTTGTTGTTTTGTTTGACTAATCCTTGGTTCCTCATAGAGTTGTTTCAATTTGGTTGATTTTAGTTTTTAGCAAATCATTTTCCTGTAATTTTTGGAGCTCCTTTTTCATATAATACACTTTTCTTTTTAGAGAGATGTTTTCTTTATTATAATGTTTTTCTAATTATGCTATTTTGGTTTTGGGAGAATTATTCATTTTGTCTTCTATCTCTCTCATTTGGTTTTCAAAGTTCCTTTTTATCTCATCTAGGAGAGCTTTCTGTGCTTGGGACTCATTCCCTGTTGATGTTTCAGCTGTGGGTGTGGAGTCCACAAAGTCTCCCTCTGAGCTTGGTTCCTCCTTCTTAGGATAGTAGGACTCCAGAGTCTTTGTCTTTGTAGTCTGCTTTCTACCCATTTTGAGGCAGGGCCCTAGCCACGCCCTTCCACTAGGGATCCCAAGCCTTTAGTGTATATGGTTTTGCCCTGGGGCAAGAGTTACTATGTTTTCAGGGTCAGAGGGGGGAGGTTTGGAGCAGGTGAGGTTCACTCTGCAATCCTGGTCTTTGCAGGTCCTGAAAAGGGCTTTTTTTTTTTATTTCTGGGCTATGAAGTGGTAGCCCCAGGAGTATTTACTGTCCAGGACAGAGGCCCTTGTATTTGGTTACAAAGAGCAAGAGGCCCCCTTGCTTTTTCCAGTCCCAGCCCTTTGGTGATAGGCCTGGTAGTGGCCCTTTTGGTTGGTGGGATGACTTGCCCTCTGAGTTGATCAGGCCTCTTCCAGGCCTGCCTCTGCTGGCCACTCCTTCTGGCCTGACCCTGCGTCTGCTGGCTGCACCTTCTGGGCCTGCCTGTGCATCTCAATGTCATTCCCTTTCAAAAAAATATTTAAGACTTTCCATGTTTTTGTGTTTGATCTTCCAAGAGAAACCTCTGACCATCAATTTATAGATTATTAGTTAGCCTAAATGATTATTAATTACTCACAAACTCTACCTCTCTGGTTATTTGTCAAAATAGAGGAAAATAGAGAAAATAAATGAAAGTGAGGCCAGAAAGGACCAACAGGTTAAGAAAGGAGACACGAGAAACACCGAAGAAAATAATACCTTAAAAAGACAGAAAAGATCAAATGTTAAAAAAGTAAAGATCCACTGAAGGGAAGAATAACTTCCAAAGAAGACATGGCCAAGTGGAAAAGGAGGTAGAAAAGCTCACTGGATAAAAGGATTTCTTAAAAATTAGAATTGCACATGTAAAAGCTAATGACTCCATGACAAAAAAAAAATCTAAACAATGAAAAATTAGAAGGGTGTGTACAATATCTCATGGGGGTAAATAACTGGCCTAGAAAATATATTTAAGAGAGATAATTTGAGAATTATTGAACTACCTGGAAGTCACGATAAAAAAAAAAGCCCTGTGCATCTCATTTCAAGTAATTATCAATGGAAAAATCTCTAGAACAATACAATCCTAGAACAAGAAAATAAAATAGAAATTGAAAAAAAAAATCCACTGATTCCTGCCTAAGAGAGCAATACAAAAACTCACAGTAATATTATATCGAAATTCCAAAACTCCTAAGTTAGGAAGGAAACATTGCAAGGAGTCAGAAAAAATCAATTCAAATATCATGGTGATACAATTAGAAAAAAAAAAGTAGCAACTTCTACATTAAAGGAGTATATGGCTTAGCATATGAACATTCCTTAAAATGATCAGTAGTTTCCATCTAAAACCATACACAAGCATTGTCTGCAATAGGAACAAATTAGAAGCCCTTCCAGTAAGTTCAGAGGTAAAACATGGATTCCCATTATGACCACTATTATTCAATATTGTATTTTAAATTCTAGATGTAACAAGGAGAACAAAAATAAACTGGAAGATTTTGAAAAAGTAATGAAGGAATAAAATTTCACTCTTTGCAAATGATACGATGGTGCAATTAGAGAATACTAGAGAAGCAACCAAGAAACTAGTTGAAATAATTAACATTAGCAAAGTTGCAGTTTATAAACACACATAAACCATTAACATTTCTACATATTAGCAGAAAAATCAACCAGCAAGGGGCAGAAAGAGAAATTACATTTCAAATAACTATAGACAATATGAAATAATTGGGACTCTAACTGCCAAGACAAACCCAGAACCTATATGAACAACATCATACAAAAAAACCACTTTTCACGCAAATAAAGTCAGACCTGAAAATTTGGATAAATATTAATTGCTCAGAGGTAGGCTGACTCAATAGATTAAAAATCACAATTCTATCTAAATTAATTTACTCATACAGAGCAATACCATATACCAAAATTTTTGTAGGCTTAGAAAAAAATAACAAAATTTATCTGGAAGAACAAAAGTTCAAGAGGATCAAAGGAATTAATGAAAAAAGGTGAAGAAAGGTAGCCTAGTCATACCAAATCTCACAATGTATCATAAAGCTTTAATCATCAAAACATTCTGATACTGGCTAAGAAATAGAATGGTAGATCAGTGAAATAGATTAGGTATACAATAAACAGTAGTAAATGGATAGTGATTCAGTATTTTATAAAGTCAAAAATCTAAGATTTTGGAACAAAAAAAATTTAACACATACAGCTGGGAAAACTGGAAAAGAGTTTGGTGGACACTAGGTATAAACCAACATTTCACATTATATGCTAAGATGAGGTTAAAATGGATATATAATTTAGGCAGAAAAGGCAATACTGTAATTTCCCAAAACATAGAATACTTTACATTTCAGATGTATGAATAAGAAAATAATTATCACCGAAGAAGAGATAAAGAGTATAATGAGATGAAAATGGTGAAATTGGATTAGATTATTTTTTAAATGTACAAACAACACCAACATAATCATTATTAAAAAGATAGCAGAAAACTCTGGTGGGAAAATTACAACAACTGTTTCTAATAAAGACCTCATTTCACAAATATATTAAGAAATGAGATAGATTTATAAGTTATTCTCTAATTGATAAATGGTTAATGGATATGAACAAATAGTTTTCAGATAAAGGCATCAAAGCTATCTATAGTCATATGAAAAGATGCTCTAAATCAATATTGATTAGAGAAATGCAAATTAAAATAACTCTGAGGTACCATCTAACTCCTATCAGATTGATTAATATGACAAAAAAAGGGAAAATAACAAATGTTGGAGAGGATGTGGCAAAATTGGGACACTAATGCACTGTTACTGGAATTGTAAACAAATTTAACCATTCTGGAAAGCAATTTGGAACTATACCCAAAGGACAATAATCTGTACTCAAACTGTAACCCATCAATAACACCACTAAGTCCCTATCCCAAAGAAATTAAAAAAAAAAAAAAAGGTTAAGATCCTATTTATATAAAAATATTTACAGCAGCTTTTTTGTCATAACAAAGAATTGAAAATTGAGGGAATGCCCATCAATTGCGGAATAACTGCATAAGTTGTGATATATTTATTTAAATTAATACTATTGTGCTATGAGAAGTGATAAGCATGATCCTTTTAGAAAACAATGAATGTTTAACACAAACTGATGCACAGTGAAGTGAACAGAACCAGTAGGATGTTGCACACAACAATAACAATGTTGTAAAATTATCAAGGTTTTATTGTCCTATTAAATTATCCCTCCATTTTCCAACTACATATTGTGTGGAAGACAGGTTTCCTTAATAAATATTAACCAAAACAATATATCACAATATAAATATAGGTGAATATGAAAATCTGCTTTTCATTTTTTTTTGCCTTTTGGAGGTCAATTGGGGTTAAGTAACTTGACCAAGGTTAGTTACATGGCTAGTTTTTTCATGTGGGTGATGTGTCTGAGGCCAGAACCGAACTTAGGTCCTCCTGACTCCAGGGCCAATGCTTTACTCAATGAGCCACCTAGCCACCCCTGATTTTCATTTATTAAATCAATCATGAAAGAAATTTGAAAAAATGTAAATCAATGCCACTTTTAAAAAAATATCATTTTAATATTGTTATTTTTACCAAATACTGTTGTATTAGATATATGTTTTATGTTTTGTACATCAGCTCTTTCACTAAATGATCTTTTTTTAAAAAAACAGGAACACATTTTTTTTTGTAATTAAAACTTTCTAGTATTGTTTGAGATCAGTTGTTGTTAGATTCCCTTTAATATTCTTTTTATTGTTTCACTTGAAATAATTGACATTTGCTTCTTCATAGAAATTTTATTATTATTTCTCTAATTCTGAAGTAATCATATAATAGCCATTTTGTAGTTTGATTTGCATAGCAATCAAAAAGTAAATTGTTTAGTTTAGCAATACCATTTTTATTATGTTGGTTCATCCAACAGATGAGCAATTTAATATTTTCATACCTGCTTTTTCATTAATAATGGTTTTTAGCTATTTGGGAAAAAAATTCTTGTGTGTTTCTGTGAACTCTGAAATACTTTATACTTTTTTTTAAAGCAATTGGGATTAAGTATCTTGCTCAAGGTCACAAAGCCAGTTATTTTGTGTGGGTGTTAAGTATCTGAGGCCAGAACTAATCCTGGGTCTCCCAACTCTGGAGCCAGGGCTCTTACTCACTGCGCCACCTGGCTGCCCCAAATGGAGCTTTTATTTTTTTGGAGGGCAATTGGGGTTGTTATTTGACCAAAGTCACATGGCTAGTTTTTGTGTTAAGTGTCTGATTCTGGATTTGAACTCAGGTCCTCCTGACTCCAGGGGCAGTGCTCTATTCACTGCGAGACCTAGCTACCCCAACTTTATACTTTCTGTAGTTATTTTAGTGGAATACATCTATCACTTTCTGTTGTTTTTTACTGGTATCAAATAGAAATGGTGATGAGTTGCATGGAATTATATTAATATTCTACAAATGTTTCATTAATTCTAGAGGTTTTTTATTTTTTTAACTAGAGATTTTTAAGTACTTTGTCATCATTTAAAAAGAATTATAATTTTGTTTCATCATTACATACTTGATAAACACAAAGGTAATAGTTATTCAGATAAGAATTCATTATTTTATGAAAATTGCTAGGAAAATTTGACAGCACTATTTTAAAAAGATTTTTTTTTCATGAAACCTTATATTATTCTCTCAAAGTTGCAAATAATTTCTCAGTTGTTAAATACCATGGAATTTTTTCAATCACCATTTTCTTTTTGTCTGAAGTTTTGTACCATTCATCATTCCTTCTTCCTTGATACTCTCCTCTCTAGGTTTCTCTTACTTGGTTCTTCTCCAACCTATTTCACAGCATATAGCAAAATAAGCTCAAGCAGGCATGTGATATAGACATAAAAGGGCACATTAGGAACAAATTAGTCAGTCATTCAGTAACCACCTACTGGTAATATGCCAAAAAATCTGTTAAGGACTGCAGATACAAAGAAAGGAAAATAAAGTCCCTGTCATCAAAATGAAGAAATATATAGACACAAATTACATCAATAAAACAATTTTTAAAATAGTCATTTTCATGAAATAAATGATTTGTTATCAAGAAATCTGTTTTATTATTTAAATGAATTAATACACATATATTCTTTTAAATATATGAAATGTATTTTTAAAATGTGATATATATTTATATAAAATATATTTTTATCTGTTTTAATTTCTATTTTTTTTTGCTTTTTTGGAGGGGGGAAGGCAGGCAATTGAGGCTAAGTAACTTGCTTTAGGTCACATGGCTAATAAATGTTAAGTGTCTAAAGCCAAATTTGAACTCATGACCTCCTGACTCCAGGGCCAGTGCTCTACTTATTTTGCCACCTACCTGTCCCAGTTTCAATTTCTAATATGGTGATTTCAAAAGGTTCAGTCAATAAAAACAAGGGATCTTTAGGTTCTCAATAATTTTCAGAGTATAAAAGGTTGCTAAGACCATAAAAATGGGCCAACTACGGCATTAGTCTTAAAATTCGAATGATATAAAAGCAATGTGTCGCTTTCGAACGTTAGATTATTAAAGGATATTAGTGTTAAGTAAGAAAAACAAAGACGTTGGGATGGATTCGACCTTTCTGGTGAGAATTCTTAGAAAAGCAGAGAGAATCAAAGGTAAACAGGCAGAAAGTAGGGAGAAAGAAGAGGAGTCGGGGGCAGAACTTCCAATGTATCACACGCGCGCGAGTAGAAAACTTTACCAACAGAAACGTCGGAGGAAAGTATCAGCTGAAGCTCGTATCTAACAAGTGCTTCCCCGACTGACAAAGAGTGAAGGAATAAGAACAGTCAGTTTTCAGAGGAAGACACGAAATTTGTCTATAATTGTATGAAAAAATGTTCTAAATCACTATGGGCTAGAGAAACACAAGCCAAACAACTCTGAGGTACCACATCACACCTATCAGATTGGCTAACATGCCAATACAGGAAAATGTTCAATGCTGGCAAAGATGTGGGGAAATGGGAACACTAACATGTATTGGTGAAGCTGTGAACTGATAGTCATTCGGAAGAGCAAATCGGAAGTATGCCCAAAGGCCAACCAAAATGTGCATCCCCTTGTACCCAGCAATACCACATCTAGGGCTATAATGAAAAGATACAATAAAAATAGGAAAAGGACCCACATGTATAAAAATATTTATAGCAAGTCTTTTTATGGTGACCAAGTATTAGAAATTGAAGTAATGCACATCAATTGGGGAATGGCTGAATAAGTTGTATTATATGAATGTCATGGAATACTATCATGCTAGAAAAATGATGAGCAAGCAGACTTCAGAAAAATCTCGACTTAGATGAACTAAGGTGAGTGAAATGAAATAAATGAGAGAACACTGTACACAGTAATAACCACATTGTGCAATGAATAATCTTGATAGACTTAGCTCTTCTCATCAATGCAAGGATTTAAGTCAGCTCCAAAAGACTCATAATGGAAAATGCGATCCATATCCAAAGCAGAGCTACTTAGTCTGAATGCAGATGGATGCATACCATTTGCTCTCTCTCACTTTTTGTTTCATTTTGTTTTTGCTTTCTCGTGGTTCCTCCCATTAATTCTAATTCTTCTTCCCAACATGACTAACGTGAAAATATTCTTAATAAGGATGTACATGTAGAGTCTTTATCTGATGGCACACTCTCTTGGGGAGAGGGAAAGGAGAGGGTCAGTATAAATTTAAAACTCAAAAGTTTATGGAAGTGAATATTAAAAACAAAAATTAAATTAATTAATTTAAAGAAAAAAAATGAAAAGTGAAAGAATGCGAATGGAAGAGGTAGTAAATCTGTTGGAGGGGATGGGATGAAATGCAATCACTTGAAAAAATGGAGGAGTTATCATCAGTAAGCAATAAGGCATTTCATCATGTAAAAGAGGGATGAAGGAAGAGACAGTGACATATGATACCTAAGTGATAGATCAGGAAAGGCAGAGGAAAGGGAGCTCGCAGAAAATGGCCTCACTTCTTTCTGTAAAAGATAACATAAGGTGCTCAGCTGAGGGTGGAGAGGAGAAGCCATGGGAAATTTGAGGAGGGATCAAAAGGTTTAGAAGAGCTGCTGTGAGGGTGGAATAATAGATAATTAGGGAATTATGATAGAATTGCCTAACAGCAGTGAGGGCCTGATTGAGGTTTTGCAACTTAAGTTTGTAGTGGAGTGTAATGTAATGCCAAGGAAAGGCAACTTCCCAAGGTTCAGAATACCAGCATAGGTGCTCTCCATTTTATTCAGTGACAAACCAAGAACAGAGAAGGTCAAAACATGACATCATTCAAAATACAGCATTTACTAAGTGTGATTAAATAATCTCCAAGTACTACCCCACCCCAGGACCTTCCATTCATTCAATCAATTACAAAGTCCCTGTTCTAAATACTACTCCACCCCTAGGCTGTACCTTCATTTAGTCCACCACAAAGCCCCTCTTCTCAAATGGAGATTAGTTTCCAATCTAAGTAAAGTACATTCATTTGTTCAACCATAGAACATAAAAAAGGTCAAAAGTTCCCCACCCCTGGATCACAATTGAATCTACCCCAGAGTTACACCAAGTTTAAGCACAGCACTTAATACCCAAATGGAGGTCTTTTCTTCATCTTGACACTAGGTAAGTTCTCAGCAATCTTAGTTCCTGGGGAGACAAGGCTTAGCAAGGCCACAAGATACATTGCCAGTCCCTTCATTAATTCATCCTCTGTCTGTAGAACAGTCCTAGAACCCCTGAAAACATTAGCAAAACCCTCTCCCAGGATTTCTGTAAACATACAACAAGAAAATCCTTCTTCAGGGCTTCTGAACCAACAGAAAGGTTCCCAGACCCCTGCAACAACAGCACTGTCCTTCAACAGTGGACAGTATTCACTCTCTGTCTGCAGGACAGTCTCAGGAGCTCTTAGCCAACGGCCAGGTTCAAGGACTTCTTCAACAAAAGGACTGTTTTTCACCAGTGGACAAATCTGGCAAAAAAACATCAAAACAGACAAAGTACCAGCAAAACAGCCATGTCTCCTCAGTCCTTGGCAGCTCCGGGGGCAGGTCTCAAAAGTCCAGGGCAATTCAAAGTGACCCCCAGCAATTCTCTCAGTCTCTCTCTGCCTCCAGGAGGGTGCTGCTTCCAAAAAGTTCTTCTGCCTCTCTCTTGTCTCTCCACATCTATGTCACCAGCTCCTCCCAGTTCAGGACTCTCTTTTCAAATCAACAAGTCTATCCCACAGGTGGGATTAACAAGCTCTGGGTTTTAACACAATCAATTTGAAAACCAAGCCAATACAGGGAGATCTTTATATTCCATTACTATCACATGGAGTCAGTCAGATGACTGTGATTTTCTCCACCTTTATTCAGTAGTATGTCATTAGGTGAGAAAGAAAGAAATGAATGGTGGGAGCTTCTGAGGCTTAGGTTAGGCTGTGTATAACTGGCAAAATGATAAAGAGGATAGGGACTCAAGAAAAAAAAATATTTGTCAACTTCTTGAGCCAAAATGTTAATAAGTTACAATAACAAGTTTATAACATTCTCTCCTCAACTGACCAGACACCCCACCTCTATCACGCCACCTCTCAAATAAGAAAAGTGGTTTGCTTTCTTTTGCTGCTTTAAAGATGTCCTATGGCTATGCAAACTACTACATACATACATACATATATATATATATATATATATATACACACACACACATAAGTATATATATGTATATGTGTTTATATGTGGCTGTATGTGTGTATATATATGTATATACAATTTGTGAAAGTGTTATATGTGTGTGTGTGTGTGTGTGTGTGTGTATTTGTTCCTTGGAGTTCCATTGCAAGTTGCTGGCAAGACTCTTCAATTGACTAAAATTAAACTTTTTATCTTTTTTTGTGGTTTTTGGAGGGCAATTGGGGTTAAGTGACTTGCCCAACATCACAAGGCTAGTTTTTGTGTTAAGTGTCTGAGGCCAGATTTGAACTCAGGTACTCCTGACTCCAGGGCCGGTTCTCTATTTGCTTCACCACGTAGCTGCCCCAAAACTTTTTATCATCTAAAAAAAGTCTCCTGCCTAAAAAAACAAAAACAAAAACAAAAAAAAAAAACAAAGGGTGGTTGAACACAAACACAGCACACACACAGAATCTGCTATAGAAATAAATTAATCTCAACAGGGAATCAAGACATAATTGGAAAGTGGAAGTTAACAGATTGGATAATACTTGTGAGGGAATAGAACAAACTAAAACATATTTACTGCCTCCAATGAGAAGATTAAAAGGGAAAGGAAGGAAGAGAATAAAAGCATGAGAATCTAAAAAGATACCTTAGACTTATTTTAGAAAATTTGGTAATGATAGGGGAAATGATAAGGGGGAAAATTTATATATTATTGTGCCATGGGTATTGATAGAATGTGTCTGATAACCATGGCCTATATGAACTGACTCAGGAGGAAGTGAACAGAATTAAATCAACTTATATAGGCACAATAGCATTGTAAGGGAAAAAAATGAAAGACACAAGAATTAAAAAAGTAATCATCAGTCATTTGTTCACCTATGACCAAATCTTCAGTTTCATTCTTTTTTAGGATTGCAATTTTAGATTAAACACGTTTCTTTTTTGAGTCAATGTCTCTTCAATTGCAAAATGCACTTAAATTATTTATATTACTTATCAAATGGGTGCATTTTGATACACAAATGGAATGAAATGTGCAAAATTCTTTATAAATGTTTATGTGCTTTATTAAAATGATTTAATATTATCATAACAATTATCACCATCATCATCATCATTGATGTAGATAATGACCATTCACCAAATCCTTTGTGATCATCCTATACCTCAAATACATCTCTGATTGTATTACTCTTGTCTCTAAAACTGAACCATCACCTCTCTCTATTTTTCTACTACCTTATCAATATAAAATATCAGTTTCATTAATTTCCTTTAATAAAAATTATTTGCTCTAATTCAAATAGAAATAGACCAAATGTCAGTGTTAAAATGAAATATGAGGAAGAATAAATAGGAATGTGTGGAAGTGTATGTATGTCTATGTGTATGTATGTGACACATGTAAATGTGCTTGCAGATATAAAAACAGAAAAATAAAAGAGAAAGATATGAGAGGGATTAAGACTTAATTCTTTTGAAAATTTGGAGAAAGAATTGCCCCTATACTGAAATAATAATGCAGAATGTGATAATATTTTTCAGTTACCATTATAATTCCTAGCAATTACAAATCTATTCCTCCTGTTAATTGATTTTCTTATCACCTTGGCAATGGTAGACATCATGAAAGAAGATGACAGTGACCCTGTAGTAGATCCTTTTCTCTTCCCGCTTGAAAGAGCAAGGCTTCCTAACACACGGAACTTTCATGTTTCAGGTATCTCTTAATGTTTAAAGTTACTTCACACCATACCAAATTTATTTTTCCTAATACTAAAAGTATTCTCACAATAAATGTATTCTTTTGCAAGAAAATGTGCTCTTGACAAACAAAAGCTATATAAAAGACATATAAACAGTAACACTTCATTGTACAAATTATCTTTCTCATAATTTAAAGTATATTTCAAATTTTCATTTTTACAAAATAAATTTTCATCACTTGAGAATAGAGGCAAGCATCAGGGCAGAAATCCCCATCTGAACCACTAACATTAGGATTTAGAATCAGTCTAATATTAGGAGGAAAAGTATCAAATGCCTAATCTTTAAACAAAGAAAATATATTTTGCTATTTTATGTTTATTATATTTATTTCAAAAGTCACCCATGAATTATTCTAAATGTGTAGAATGATTTCAGGGCAAAAATATATGCTTTTAAAGGATTTGTTGTTAAGCTATCATTCTTCTAAGTAGGTTAAATGGAGACAAAATTACTTTTAAAATATGAAAAGACTTTGGAAAGAATTCTCAAAAGTCAGTGATTCAAAAAACACATGGTGAGAATATTTTCCACTAACTTTATTTTTTATCTCATAAGTGACATTTAAAAATTATTATCATCTAAATTTTATTTCTACTCATAATGAAGAGGTTTTAGGAGAAAAGTATTTAGGACAGTTTTTCACATTATACCAATCTAAATACTGGTCTTCTCCATAGTGGCAAATCGTAGATGATGACAATCATATTATCAAATATTTCCTTTAAAAACACCATTGAGGGGCATAGCCAAGAAGAGCGAGTAGAGGAAGCATCCCAGTCAAACTTATCTACTACCTTTCAAAAAAAATTCAAAATATCTAATCAATTTGAAATCTAGAGTGGCTAAGGAAACACAAGGTTGGAGGTAGACATTTGTCAAGTCAAGACAACTTTGGGACAGGTGGAGCAAAGACAGTGGAGTAAAAGCAGGAATTTGCCTCAGCTCCTACTCCAACCACCTCCAATATCTGTAAAAAAAGACTCTAAACACATTTGAGAGCTACAGAACTCACAAAATGAAAGACACAAAAAAATATCCTGCTGTAGGCAGCCTGGCAGAATGACAGAAAGGGTCTATAAAGCCAGATTGCGAGACAAGCTCAGGCCCATGAAAGCAGTATGGTCCCAGACCCACGATGGCCCTGAACAGCAGCACAGACTGGCCAGAGCACACTTCAGGAGAGTGAATCACAAACAGCTGTGGCAGTTTCCAGACTTCTGAACCCTTAAATGCCAAAGAGAAAGTAAAAGGTCAGTGGGGAACTCTGTTGGAACTGTCTGACAGAAGAGTGTGATCTGGCCCTTGACCCCAGGGCAAGAAGCAGCATAGACATGGTGGGTGCAACTGCTGCCCAATGACTCCCTGTGGCACTCCAGACCTGCAGATCGTAGGGGGAACAAATGACCGTTCAGAGGGTAATCCCTCTTGTTTTGACCGGCTTGGATCTAGGTTGCAGTTTGGTGGAGGTCCTGGGGTGAAGAATGCCACTGTGCCAAAGCTTTTAGGGGCTGTAGAGGAGGAACATTCTTCATTGTTCTGGCAATGATGTAAACCCCAACAATTTGGGACACAGCTGTCTCCACTCTGGAAGCAGAGTTATACCATAGCAAAGAACTCAAATGTCAAGTAATTAGCTGGCAAGATGAGCAGGAAAAGGAAGCACAATCAGATCATATAATCCATTTTGGGGGACAAAGAGGGTCAAAACATGGAAGTAGAACAAGAAGAAAAGTCAAAACCCCTCCATCAAAAGCTTCCAAGAAAAATATGAATTGGTTACAGGCCATGAAAGAGCTCAAGAAGGATTTTGAAAATCAATTAAGAGAAGTCTAGGAAAAATGGGGAAGAGAAATGAGAATGATCAAGAAGATGATGAAAAGCAAGTCAACAACCTGCTAAAGGACGACAAAAAAAATACTGAAGAAAAAAACCGTTAAAAAACAGATTAACTCAAATGGCAAAAGAGGTTATAAAAGGCAATGAGGAGAAGAATGCCTTAAAAAGCCGAATTTGCCAGATGGAAAAAGAATCTCAAAAACTCAGTGAGGAGAATCATTGCTTCAGAATTAGATTGCAGCAAATGGAAGCTAATGACTTTATGAGAAATCAAGATGCTGTTATATAGATCCAAACAAATGAAAGAATAAAAGGCAATGTGAAATATCTCATGGGAAAAACCACTGACCTGGAAAATAGATCCAGGAGAGATAATTTAAAAATTATTGGACTACCCAAAAGCCATGATCAAAGCAAGAACCTAGAAATCATTCTCCGGGAAGTTCTCAAAAAAAACTGCCCTGATGGTTTTGAACCAGAGGGCAAAATAGAGGTTGAAAGAATCCACCGATCACCTCCTTAAAAAGATCCCAAAAATAAAACTCCTAGGAATATTATAGCCAGGTTTTGAAATTCCCAGGTTAAGGAGAGAATATTACAAGCAGCCAGGAAGAAACTATTTGAATATTTTGGAAACAAAATCAGGATAACCCAGGATCTGGCTTCTACACTGAGGGATTGAAGGGCTTGAAATATGATATTCTGGAGGTCAAAGGAACTGGGGTTAAAACCAAGAATCACATACCCAGCAAAACTGAGTATCATGTTTCAGAAGAAAATATGGTCATTCAGTGGAATAGAGGACTTTCAAGAATTCTTGATGAAACAACCAGAGTTGAATAGACAATTTGACATTCATATACAAGAAGCAAGAGAAGCATGAGAAACTAAAGAGGGAAAAGAAATCATAAGAAACTTATCAAAGTTGAACTATTAACATTCCTACATGGAAAAAGAATCATTGTAAATAATGAAACTTTTCTCAGTATGAAAATAGTTGAGAGAAATATATATATATATATATATATATATATGTATGTATGTATGTATGTATGTATATATAGCAGGGTATATGGCCATATGAATACATATGTGCATGTGTGTATATATGTTTACAGGTATGCATAGATAGAGGGCACAGGACCAAATTAATAGGAAGGAATGATACTTAAAAGATGAAATTAAGAGATGAGAAAGGAATATAATGAGAAGAGATTGGGATAGATAGAATGGGGTAAACTATCATATAGAAGAGTCAAGGGAAAATGGTTACAATTGAAGGCAAGGATAGGAAGGCAAAAGGGAATGGGTCAACCTTATTCTCATTGAATTTGGCTTGGGGAAGGAATGAAATAGGGTATCTCACTAAATAGGGTATCTCACCCTACAGGAGAGTAGGGGGGAAGGGGATGAGAGGGGAGAAGATGATAGGGAGGGCAGGCTGGGGGGGGGAGGGAAGTTGGAAGCACTCACTTTTTTAGAGAATAGAACAAGTGGGAGGTGGGATAGGAGGGAGGGAAATATAGTCAATCTTTTGCAATATATCTACTATGTTACAGTTTTGCATTAGCCACACATGTGCAACCTACACTGAACTGCTTATCTTCCCAATAAGGGTGGGTGACAAGGGAGGAAGGGAATGAATCTGGAATTCAACGTTTTAAAATCAAATCTATATACATACTATTATTAATACTATTTTACATGAAATTGGGAAATAAGATATAGAGGCACTTGGGCATAGAGATCCACCATGCCCTACTGGAAAAGTCAAAAGGGGTATGGGAGAAAATATGGGAAAGAGCCGATTGAAGGAGGGGAAATCCTGTGGGACTGCTATTTTGGGATGGTGGGTAGGGGAAAAAATGGGGAGAAAATTTGTAACTCAAAATCTAGTGGAAATTAATGATGTAAATCAGAAGTTAATAAAACATTTGAAAAATGGGGAAAAATAAGAAAAATAGCCTAGAAATTCATCCTACAAGAAATTCTCAAGGAAAATTGCCCTGATATTCTAAAACCAAAGGGAAAAATGGTAATTTAAATAATTCACTGATCACCTCTTGAAAAAGATCCCAAAAGAAAATTTCTAGGAATATTATAGCCAAATTCCAGAGTTTCAAAGACAAGGAGAAAATATTACAAGCTGCTAGAAAGAAACAATTTGCATTTTTCTGGAAACACAATCAGGATAACACAAGATCTAGCACCTTCTACATTAAGGGATTTAAGACCTTGGAATATGATATTCTAGAGGCCAAAGGAGCTGGGATTAAAACAAAGAATCACCTACTCAGAAAAACTGGGCATACTTCTTCAGGGGAAAATGTGGTCATTCGATGAAGTAGATAACTTTCAAGTATTCTGCATGATAAAACCAGAGTTTAACAGAAAATTTTACTTTCCAATACAAGATGCAAGAGAAGCATGAGAAGGTAAAAAGGAAAAGGAAATCATAAGGAACTTATTAAGGTTGAACTATTTAGATTCCTACATGGAAAAACTTTAACAACAACTCATGAGACTTATTCTCACTATGAAAATAGTTGAAGTGATTATGTATGTATGCATATATATGTATATGTGTATGTATGTATGTATATGAGGTCTATGTGCTTGTAAATATATATGTGAGTATTTATATATGTGTGTGCATGTATACATAGAGGGCACAGTATCAGTTGAATATGAAGTGATGTTATATGAAAAATAAAATTGAGAGGTGAGAGAGGAATATATTGGGAGAAAGGGAAAGGGACAGATATAATAGGGTAAATTATCTCATATAAAAGAGGCAAGTTAAAATTGTTACAGAATAAGGGAAGAGCGGGAAGGTCAAAGGGAATGGGTCAACCTTACTCAGCTTGGATTTGGCTTAAGGAGGGAATAACATACACACTAAAGGGAAAGTAGGGGGGAAGGAGTTAAAAGGGGGATTATACAAGGGAGGGGAGATTGGAGGAGAGGGTAGTTAGAAGCAAATGCTTTTGAAAAGGGACAGGGTCAAAGAAGAAAACAGAATAATTGGGGGAGGGCTAAGATGGAGGGAAATATAGTTAGTCTTTGAAAATATAGTTACTATGGAAATGTTTTGCATAACTACACATGTAAAACCTATATTTAATTGCTTGCCTTCCCAGTAGTGGTGGGTGAGGAGGGAAGAATGGAAAGAATCTATAAATCAAAGTTTAAAAAAAAGTCATTTTTTTAAAATGCAACTGGGAAATAAGATATATAGGCACTGGGGTATAGAAATCCATCTTGACCTACTAGAAAGCTGGGGTGGGGGAGTATATAAGAGAGAACAGTTTGGGGGGATGGGTATTCAGTAGGCTCATTATATTGGGGTGGGGTATAGGGGAAAGATGGGGATAATGTTATAATTCAAGATCTTGGGAAAATGAATGTTGAAAATTAAAATAATTAAATAATATATATTTTAAAAGAACACTTAGAAGGTTAGCATGAAATGTCAGTGACAGTGAGGTGGGGACAAGGTGTGAGTTCCCTTGACTGAAATCCCAGCTTTGCCCCTTGGAGAAAACTGCAAGAGAAGCAGCAGCAGTTTGGGGGGCTTTAATCCTTGAGACAGGAAAGGAGTGTGACAACTGGTCAAAAGGAAATTAAAGAGGACTCCCATTTGACAAAGAGCATAGGACCCTGTTGCTTTGCCCATATGCGATTCTGAATTCCAATTCCAAGATAAAAAGGAATACTAAGGATTGTGACCTTCAGGGAAAAGTGGTCTTAGACACAATTCCATAAGCAATAGGAGCTCTAACAATTGGAACTTCAGAGGCGCAGGGATGCTGCCTGCATAAGGAAGGGAGAGCAGACCAGAAGATCAAGGAACACACCTGTCCCTCGATCACAAAATCTTAGGAGCCCAAAATACTTCAAATCCCATAAATCTAATACTGAAAACAACAGTGCCAAAAATCCTGAAGTGACAGTGATGCATCCATTCCTCCTACTAAGAGTAGAGCTCAACATTAACAAAATTTCAAAACAAGAATCATAGACAAATATCTTGGTGACAGGGAAGATCAAAACAGAATGTCATAAGAAGACAACATCATCAAAATATACATATCTGAAATTGTAAAGTTAAATATGAACCGGTCTCAAGACCCAAAGTCTTCTAGGAAGAGTTCAAGAAGGACTTAAAAAGTCAAATAAAGTGGGAGAACAAAAACTGAACAATTCCATTAAAAATACAATTGAAAAAGTGGAAAAAGTACAGTGAAGAAAATAACTTTTAAAAAGTAGAATCTAGAGGCAAGCCCGGAAGGTGCAGCTGGCAGAGACAGGCCTGGAAGGGGCCTGACCAACTCAGAGGGCAAGTCTTCCCACCAACCACAAGGTCCTCTACCAGGCCTATCACCAAAGGGCTGGGACTGGAAAGAGCAAGGTAAGAACCAAATACAGGGGCCCCTGTCCTGGACAGCAAACACTCATGGGGCTACCACTTCATAGTCCAGAAATTTTTAAAAAAGCCTCTATCAGGACCTCCAAAGACTAGGATGACAGAGTGAACTTCACCTGCTCCAAACCCCCCCCCTCTGACCCTGAAAACATAGTAACTCTTGCCCCAGGGCAAAACCCTCTACAGTAAAGGCTTGGGATCCCTAGAGGAAGGGCGTGGCTAGGACCCTGCCTCAAAATGGGTAGAAAGCAGACTACAAAGACAAAGACTCTGGAGTCCTACTATGCTCAGAGGGAGGAACCAAAGTCAGAGGGAGACCATGTCGACTCTACACCCACATCTGAAACTTCAACAGGGAATGGGTCCCAAGCACAGAAAGCTCTCCTAGATGAGATGAATAGGAACTTTGAAAACAAAATGAGAGAGATAAAAGACAAAATGTATAATTCTCTCAAAACCAACATAGCAGAATTAGAAAAACTTTATAATGAAGAAAACATCTCTCTAAAAAGAAAAGTGTAAGATATGGAAAAGGAGCTCCAAAAATTAAGCAAGGAAAATGATTTGCTAAACCTAGAATCAACCAAATTGAAATAAATAACTATTAGGAACCAAGAATTACTCAAACAAAACAACAAGAATGAAAAATTAGAAAAAGAGGTAAAATACCTCAATGGAAAAATAACTGACCTGGAAAACAGATCCAGGAGAGATAATCTGAGAATCATAGGCCTTCCAGAAAATCATGCTGAAAAAATGAGCCTGGACAACATTCTCCAAGAGCTCTTTAAGGAAAACTGCCCTGAGATACTAGAACCTGAGGGTATAATAGAAATTGAGAGTAGCCACCAGACACCTCCTGAGAGAGATCACAAACTGAAAAGTCCTTGAAATGTTGTGGCCAAACTCCAGAACTACCAGGTAAAAGAGAAAATACTTCAAGCTGCCAGAAAGAAACAACTCAAATATTGAGGGTCCACAGTGAGGATCGCACAGGATCTGGCAGCCTCTACACCGAAAGTCCGAGGCAGTGGAATACAATTTTCTGGAAGGCAAAAGAGCTTGGGTTACAACCAAGGATTACATACTCAGCGAGACTGAGCATATTCTTCCAGGCAAAGAGATGGTCATTCAACGATATAACAGAGTTCCAGACCTTTTGGATAAAAAAGCCAGAACACAATGGAAAATTCAACCTACAATTATGAGATGCAACAGTGATGTATAAAGAAAACACAAACACCCTGCTATTTGATAAGAGAAAACTGGTAATAGACAAATAGAGGGTATGAGTATAAAATACACAAAATGACAATTAAAAAAAATCTTATTAAGGGATACAAAGTAACTGCAATGGAATAAAGAATATGAATGAAGTGGAAAAGAGTAAATTATGCCACACAAAGAGGCACAAAACTGTATAGCAGAGGAAAAGATGTCAGGGAGATGGGAATCATATGAGCTTTTCCCTCATTGGTTCTGGTGCAAAGAGGGAATAACAATCAGTTAAACATAGGACTCTATGGAGAAGAAATGCAAAAATTATCATTTTAGAGAGAAAGAGGGGAGGGAGAGGAGCTTCGCATGAGATTTGTTCCTGTCACTCTTGGTATGAAGAAGAAATAACATACTTCATTAAGTATAAAAATATCCTATAGGCAGTAGGAGGGGAAAAGGGCTATGAAAGGGGCAGGGTGGTTAGTAGGGAGGGAAGAAGTAAGGGGGAAGGGGAGGAAAAACATTTGTACAAAATGTTTATAGCAGCTCTTTTTGTGGTGGCAAAGAATTGGAAATTAAGGGGGTGCCCATCAATTGGGGAATGGCTGAACAAGTTGTGGTATATGCATGTTATAGAATACTATTGTGCTATAAGAAACAAGAAACAGATGGTCTTCATATTTACCTGGAGAGGCTTATACAAACTGATGCTGTGTGGGAAGAGTAGAACCAGGAGTAATTTGTACACAATTACAGACACAACGTATATGTGATGACCAGCTTTGATAGACTGAACTCTTCTCAGCAATGCAGTGATATAAGTCAATCCGAAAAAACTCAAAATGGAGAGAAATATATGCATCCAGAGAAAGAACTAGAAAGAACGGATTTTATATCCAGGTGGAAGCAAAATACCTGATCTTTTTTCTTTTCTTGTTTGGTTTTATGTCCTCTTTACCATTTTTCATTCCATCTGATACAATCCATCTTTATAACCTGACTAATGTATAATATGAAAGTATTTACAGATTCTATACTTGACTATATGCCGCCATGGGGGAGAGGGGAGAGAGAGGGACAAAATGTGAAACTCAAGGAATTGTGGAATTGAATACTGTAAACCAAAATGAAAAAAACAAATTAATTTAAAAAAAATAGAATTTACCAGATGAAAAAGGAGGTACAAAACTTATTGAAGAAAACCATTCAGGAAAAATTAGAATTGGGCAACAGGAAGCTAATGAGACACCAAGAATCAGTCAAACAAAATCAAAAGAACTGACATGCAAAATAGATCCAGGAGAGATCATTATAAAAATACTGGACTACATGAAAGTCATGATAAAAAAAAAAGAGCTTAGACATCATATTTCAATAAATTATCAAGGAAAACTGCCCTGATATTCTGGAACTATAGGATAAAATGGAAATTTAAAGAATCCACTGATTGCCTCTTGAAAGAGGCCTCAAAAAGAAAACTCCTAGGATTGCTATAGCCAAATTCCAGAATTCAAAGGTCAAGGAGATAATATTGCAAGCAACCTGAAAGAAAAAATTGCAGTATTGTGGAAATACAATCAGGATAACAGAAGATCTAACAACTTCTACATTAAGGGATCAGAGGACTTGGAAAATGATATTCTGGAGGTCAAAGGAGCTAGGATTAAAACCAAGAATCATGTACTCAACAAAACTGAGTAAAATGCTTCCCAGAAAAAAAAAATGGACATTCAATGAAATAGAGGACTTTGAAGCATTCTTGCTGAAAAGACCAGTGCTGAGTAGAAAAATTGACTTCCAAATATAAGAATCAGGATAAGCATTAAAAGGTAAAAAAGGAAAGAGTAATCATAAGGGACTTATTAAAGCTGAATTATTCTTACATGGAAGATGATATTTGTAACTCAAGAGACGATTCTCAGTATTGGGGTAGTTGGAGGAAAGATAAATAGGTAGGTAGATAGATAGATAGATAGATAGATAGATAGATAGATAGATAGATAG
>NW_027186304.1:3564006-3701960 GCF_028583685.1 Petaurus breviceps papuanus | reverse complement strand
TAGATAGATAGATAGATAGATAGATAGATAGATAGATAGATAGATAGATAGATAGATAGATAGATAGATGATAGATAGATAGATTACAGAGAGACAGAGAGAGGCAGAAAGAGAGACAGATAGAGACACACAGATACAAAGAGGCAGACAGAAATAGAGACAAGAGCATGTACTGGGTGAGATGAATATGAAAAGATGATATGTAAAAAAATAAAATGAAGGTTAGAGAGAGGAATATATTGGGAGAAGGAGAAAGGGAGAGAGTATTGAGTAAATAATCTCACATGAAAGAGGCAAGAAAAAGGTTTCTCAATGGAGGGAAATAGGGAAGAAGTAAGAGGGAATGAGTGAACTTTACTCTCATCAGATCGGCTTAAGGAGGGAATAACATACACACTCACTTGGGTATCTTATCCTACAGGAAATAAATGGGGAAAGTGATGATGATGGGACATGATAGAAGGCAGGGCAGATGGGGAGTGGTTGTAGTTAGACACAAACACTTTTGAAAAGGGACAGGGTCAAAGGAGAAAATATAATAAGTGGGGGGTGGGAAAGGTGGAGGGAAATATAATTAGTCTTCCCAACATGACTATTCTGGAAGTGTTTTGCCTAACTATAAATGTATAACCTATATTGGATCACCAGTCTTCTCAATGAGGGTGGATGGTGAGGGAAGAAGGGAGAGAATTTGGAACTCAGAGTTTTAAAAGCAAATGTAGAAATGTGTTTTTACATGCAACTGGGAAATAAAATATACAGGCAATGTGGTATGGAAATCTATCTTGCCCTACAAGAAAGTAAGGGGGATGGGATTGGGGGGTGATAGAAGGGAGGGCAGATTTGAGGAAAGGGTAATAAGAATGTCTGCCATCTCAGGGTGTGGGTGAGGGGAGAGGTGGTGAGAATATTTTGAACTAAAAATATTGTTGAAATGAATGCTGAAAAGTAAAAATAAATTAATTAGTAAAAAAGGAAAGATTTTAAAAAGGAACAAGAGAAGAAAAATAAATAGTAGGCATTAGAATAAGCAAAGAAGAAACAAAGTGTAGCAGCAAGCACCCCAAGCGTGCTCAGGGTGGCTGCCCATACAGGTTCTTGGATCTGCTTTGTTAAAGGAAAGCAACTCAAAATGGGTTAACAAGCTTACTTTAATCAGTCAGACATATATCTTTTACCTTGTTCAGGAGAAAAGGCCAGCACCCCGAACTTCAAAGTATACAGGCAGAATTATCAAGACAGAAACAGATCAAGTAGACAGATTTCCAAACTGTCCAACCATTACATCCATACCCAGTCAACATCTGGGTTTCCACATCTGGGTTTTTCAAAGCTGGGGGGACCCTGGACAACGGCTTCCCAGAATACAGATCAAATCACAGAACACTTCTCAAAGTGAGCCCCCAAAACAAAGCTACACATCAGGGCCTATATAGCCTTCTCCTGGCCCAGAGAATGTAACAACCTTCTGGACCCACTGGCCAATCAAGAAGTATCTACTGAAAAACAAGCCTCCCACCCCAGGCTCCAGGTGCACTTTAGCCTAGGGGCAGGGAAGATCTTTAAAATTTACATTTTCATTACACAAAGTTATCACTCTTTGCAGATGATGTGATGATAGACCTAGAGAATCAAGTAAAAAACTACTTGAAAAAACAAATTTATCAAAACTACAGGATATAAAATGAACACAAAGACATAATTGGCATTTCTATATATTACTAACAAAGTACAACAGCAATAGATAGAAACAAAAATTCTTTTTAAAGTCACTATGGACATTATAAAATATTTGAGATTCTACCTGTCAAAACAAAGCCAGGATCTACATGAACACAATTGCAAAAATACTTTTAACAAAAATAAAGTCAGATCTAAATAATTGGAAAAAACATCAGTTGCCCATGTGTAGACCAAGCTAATATAATAACAGTGATTAATCTATCTAAATTATCTTAATCATTCAGTTTCATACCAATCAAATAAGTAAAAACAATTATTTTATAGAATTAGAAAAAATAGCAAAAGTTATTTTTGGAAGAACAAAAGTTCCATATTACAAAAGAACAAAAATTCCAGAATATGAAGAGAATTTTTTAAAAGAAATTCTAGGGAAGGCAGTCTAGCCATATCAGATCTAAAATTATACTATGAATCAACAATCATGAAAACTACTTGGTACTACATAACAGATAGAGTGGTGAATCAGCGGAATAGGTTACATACTTAAGACACAGCAATCAATGAGTACAGTAATCTTCTGTTTGATAAACACAAAGACTACAGCTTCTGGGATAAGAATTCACTATTTGACAAAATTGCTGAGGAAAGTGGGAAAATAGTATGGCAGAAACTACACATAGACAAGTATCTTATATCTTGTACAAAAATAAAGTCAAAATGGGTACATATTTTAGATATAAAGATTGATGCTATAAGCAAAACTGGGAGGGCAAGGAAGTTTATCTCTTAGATTTATGGAGAACAAAAGAATTTATCACCAAATGAGATAGAGAACATCATGAAAAACAAAATGCATAATTTCAATTACATTAAATTGAATAGTTTTTGTAAAAAAAAAAAAAAGCTAATGCAACCAAGATTAGGAGAGAAGCATAAAACTGGGAAAAAATTTAATAACAGTGTCTCTGATAAAGACCTCATTCTTAAAATTCTTAAAATATGTAGAGAACTGAGTCAAATGTTTAAGAATACAAGTCAGGAGTCAAGAAGGCAGAGGAGAAACAGGACTTCCATGGGGCTCCCACTTCCACCTCCTCCAATTCATGTAAAAGGTGACTCTGAAGAAAGTTTGGAGCTACAGAACCCACAAAATGACACAGAGAAGGTAACCTCCCACTGAGGACAGCCCAGCAGGACGGCAGGAAGCAGCCAGCACAGAGTATTGCTACAACCAGCCATCAGCTGGAGGGAATTCAGATCACCAGCAGTTGTGGCTGTACCCAGAATTATCAACCCATAGATGCTAAGGACAAAGTGAGAGGTCAGTGTAGTGTGGAATTTGTGAACCAGGAGTTCGGGAATGGGGTCAGGCCCATTACCCACTGGAGGGAGAAGCAGCTGAGGCACTGAAGCTGTGCAACCTCCACCATGTGGCTGCTTCAGAGCTCCTTGTCTGCAGATTGTAGGGGACCAAGCAAATAGTCTGAGACGTAATTGCTCTTGCTTTAACCTGCTGGGATCTGGATCACTCACTGGGGTGGAGGTCCTGGTGTGTGACAAATGTGCCAGGCTTCTGAGAGGGCACCCAACTAATAGCTCCAGTAGGTGAGAAAACCCCAGCTATTGGGACAAAGCTCCCCCATCTCATATGAGAGTTCTACTGTGGCAAAAAGCTCAAAAGTCAAGTAATTGAGTGGCAACATGAGCAAACAAGGGAAGCAAGATAAGCACAGTAATCCGACTTTGGACTACTTTTTTTTTTGGGGGGGGGGGGAGATCAAAGCATGGAACAGGAGGAAGACAGCAAAGTCAGAACTCCTGCACCATAAGCTTCCAAGAACAGAATAAGCTGCTTATGGGCCATACAGGAGCTTAAGAAGGATTTTGAAAGCCATATAAGAGAAGTGGAGGAAAAAATTGGGAAGATAATTGAGAAAGATGCAAAAAAAAAATTTAAAAATGAGAATCAACAACCTAACTGAAGAAAAAAAAATACTTTAAAAAATAGACTAACTTAAATGGCAAATGAGGCTCCAAAAGCCAATGAAGAGAAGAATGCCTTAAAAAGCTGAATTTGCCAGATGGAAAAAGAATCTCAAAAGGTCACTGAAGAGAATCATTCCTTCACAATTAGCTTAGAGCAAATGGAAGCTAGGAACTGTATGAGAAATCAAGATAGTATTAAACAGATCAAAACAAATGAAAAAATAAAAGGCAATGTAAAATATCTCACTGAAAAAAACACTGACATGCAAAATAGTTCCAGGAGAGATCATTTAAAAATTATTAGACTTCCTGAAAGCCATGATCAAAAAAAGAATCTAAAACTCATACTTCAAGAAATTCTCCACAAAAATTGCCCTGATGTTTTAGAACCAAAGGGCAAAATAGAGGTTGAAAGAGTCAATCGATCACCTCTGGAAAAAAGATCCTAAAAAGAAAACTCTTAGGAATATTATAGGCAGGTTCCAGAGTTCCAAGATCAAGAAGAAAATATTACAAGCAGCCAGGAAGAAACAATTTGAATACTGCGGTAACACAATCAGGATAACACAGGATCTGGCAGCTTTTACACTGAGGGATTGAAGGGCTTTGAATATGATATTCCAGAGGTCAAAGAAGCTGGGATTAAAACCAAGAATCACCTACCCAGCATAACTGAGTATCATGTTTCAGGGGAAAATATGGTGATTCAATGGAATAGAGGATTTTCAAGCATTCTTGATGAAAAAAAACAGAGGTGAATAGAAAATTTTACATTCAGATATAAGAAGCAAGACAAACATGAGAAGTTAAATAGGGAAAAGAAATCATAAGGAACTTATCAAAGTTGAATTACTTACATTCCTACATAGAAAAATAGTCATTGTAACTTATGAAACCTTTCTCAGTATGAGAATAGTTGAAGGGAATAGAAATGTGTGTGTGTGTATATATGTATTTGTTTATTTATGTATATATGCATATATATGTCTATATAGTAGTGTATATGGGTATATGAATGCATATGTGAATATGTGTATATACGTACAAGTATACATAGACAGAGGGTACAGGACCAGTTGAATAAGAAGGGATGATACTTAAAGGTGAAATTAAGAGGTGAGAGAGAAATATAATGAGAGGAGATAAGGAGGGACAGAATGGGGTAAATTATCTCATATAGAAGAGGCAAGGGAAAACTGTTACAATGGAGAGGAAAAATAAGTCAATGAATTTGGCTTAGAGAAGAAATGATATACAAACTAAATAGGGCATCACACCCTACAGGAGAGTAGGGGGGAAGGGGATGAGAGAGGGGATTATGGAAGGGCCAGCAAGTAGTGGGGGGAAGGGAAGTTGGAAGAACCCAATTTTGAAAAGGGAAATGATCAAAGTAGAGAACAGAATAAGTGTGGGTGGGATGGGATGGAGGGAAATATGGTCAGTCTTTCACAATATATCCACTATGGAAATGTTTTGCATAGCTACATATGTACAACCTATACTAAATTGCTTATATTCCCAGTAAGGGTGGGTGACAAGGGAGGTAGGGAAAGAATCTGGAATTCAAGGTTGAAAATACGTTTAAATTTATTATTATTATTATTATTATTATTATTATTATTATTATTATTGTTATTTTACATGTAACTGGGAAATGAGATTTACAGGCACTGGGGCATAGAAATCCACCATGCCCTACTGGAAGGTCGGAGTCAGGGATAGGGGAATATATGTGAGAGAGCAGATTGGGGGAGGTGATATTCAGTGGGATCACTGTTTTGGAGTTGTGGGTAAGGGAAAAATGAGGAGAAAATTTGTAAATCAAAATCTTGTGGAAATGAATGATGTAAACTAAAAAAAAATAAAATAAACTACAAAAAAAATTTTTGAAAGTATCCAAGTCATTCCCCAACTGATAAGTGATTAAAGGATATAAACAAGCAGCTCTCAGAAGAAAAAATTGAGGATATATACAAATTGGAGAAATCAATGTGATCACTTGAAGTAGCATGTGATAAATTTGATTTCTGCCATTCTGAGTTTCTTATTATATCATATTGGTACCTTAATGTAAAAATGCTTATAATAAATATCATGTACAGAAGTCATTCCTCTAAAACTTTTCACCTATTTAATAGAGAAGGCTTAACTGTAGTTTCATTCATAAAATAATTCCACATAGATTTTGAGGTCTTCAGATATATTTGTTTGCGAATGAAATTATAATTGATTCCAAAATCTCAATTCTACATACTTCATAGGGAGATCAAAAATAACTTTAAAAAATGAGTTAAAACATAAGAAAAAAAAGGATGAAAAAAACTTGTTGACCAGACTATGATATTCAGTTGAATGGACAATCTGTAAAAATGGTCATTCGTTTGACACCTTGGACAGACTATAACTAGCAATGAGTTTAGTCTAGGTTTTATGCATGATAGAAGTGGGCTAGAGAGACTTTAAAAAATTGTGCAATTTTTAGTGACTCTAAACTTCTCCCTGAAGCAACGATCCTGTCATTTTTTAAGGTCAATATACTTGGGGTATATGGCTCCAATCACAAAATAATTCTCTTCCAAAAAATGGTGAAGAATTATAAAAATCTTATTGAAATATATAGAACAACTTTGTTCTAACATATACTTGTAAAGTTTATATCAGTAATACACAATAAGAAATATAAGAAAAACTTGAAAATGGGATATTGACTTCAAAGAATTAGCAGGAGTATAAATATTTCCCTCCAGTACCTTGAGGTCACACTTCTATTTTATCTCTGTATCTAGGTACAGTGGACTCAACCTCTATTCAATTTTTACATAGCACTGATATCATAAACCTCACATTTAAATGTGTTATCATTGCCTGATGAAGCCTCATGTCAGTTGCCACATTGATATATCATGAATTTTGTGTTCCTTAAGTAACACAAATGCATCTCTTTTGAATTGTCTTCAAAACCCTTCATGATGTAGACTCCTATCTTACTACTGATTTCCTCTTCTAATCTTTCAGTACTCAGAAGGCCTGCTTCACCTAAAACAAAAGAATAAACACCAAAACAAAAACCTGTGATGCTGGGGCTGTGTCTTAACATTAGATTGGGAGGACCCAAAGTCTCTCTTTTTATGGTGCTATTTCTTATCAGATACAGTAAAAATAAAGTCACATAAAGAGCAGGAGTATAAATGGAACCCCCCCTCTTAAATACCTGGCCTTCCCATCACCAGCTACTTAGGAAATACCAATCCAAAAGATTCTCCTTCATGATGTGATAAGTAGACAGAAATAAATTACAGAGCATCTGAGAGAGGCACAATATCTCCACAAGATACATCCACCACTTTTCATCATAACACTGTTGGAAATAGACTCCACAATTTTTCCATATGGTGAAATGCATAATTGACACCCTACACAGGTTAATAAGACTTAGGCTCTGTGGCCAGGACCCTGTATCATGAGTCTATTCTAAGTAATTGTGCAAATCAAGTTATCACCTTGAGATTTTTCTTGACAAGTAATAAAATGGGCATATATATATATATATATAGTAAAATATATAGTACTGCCAATACTGATTCAAGGTTCATTTTTTATAATCTGTCCATTGAGGTAGTGTACACTCCAATTTGAAGTTAAATCATTATATGAACGCATCTTAAATAATGGAACTAGAGCTAACAGTAATCACAAGTGGGTATCTAATCTCCTCGCCCCATCTGCTTTTTTTTTTTTTTTTAATAAATGAGGGTAGTGAAGACCAATGAAGTCAAGTGATTTTCCATAGGCCATACTGCTGAAGAAAAAGATTTTTTCCTCAGGTCCTATAAATCTAGAGTATTTAGAAAACTAATTAGAATATAAATTCATAGTTCAGAAATAGAGAAACTCTGTCAACAAATTTGGTGGTGATATGAGAGGAAACACTGAAATTAGAAAATACTTCCTCAGAAAGAGATAGATAACTTTTGCAATAGTGGGACATTTCTCACAAAGAAAAGTTAGTTATCTTGGACAGGGTACCTGACACCACCAAGACAGTATTGTTCTCCAAAGGTCATTTATAAATAAATATTCAATTATTATCATTTAAGAATGGTGAATCTCCATTAAGAATCCGAATAACCCTCTTGGTTTCTCCACAAGTTGTTCCTTCCCAAAGCTTAAATGTCAAGTGATTACACATCTTGGCACATGATATGTCATAGTTATAGCAGGCAAAAATAAGATAATCATTTTTAAGAACTTGAGTGAGTAGGTTTCTGTGTTCTGCCACTGTGTTGTCAAGGCAGAACTGGGTCACTGATCATGAAAGTCTTAAACTTCGGATGTATAGACATATAGAAATCCACCTCAAAATTGTTATCCTTCAGCTGTAGGTTCCCTACCCTCTCATACTGGGAAAGCTGAACCATAATATAGGAGTTTTGCTCCTGCTGCTAGCTGAATAACTAAAGTACATCTGATTGAGATTTAGTGATATAAAATCTACCATCTATATAAGAAATTGTTGTGATGAATGATGTCCAATTTGTTGTTTGGTCACATCATTGTCACATCATATTTGCCAATAGATTAGGATATTTAGGATATATTTGACAAATGTATTGAAAGAAATTAGAGTGGAATAGGAACTGAATTTGTGGCTCTTATAGCACAGGGAACTAACTGATTAGGAAATGCCATTTATTAATGCATATTTATGTTTTATATGCAGCTTATATTTTTAGATGCCTAGAATATTCAGAAACACACTTATATATCTGTATATATAGATGTAGATGTAAACATAGATGTATGTGTATATTTATATGCAAATGCATGTGTATGTATATATGTGTATTCATATGCATATAAAATTGTCAATAGGTGCATGTATATGTATGTGTGCATGTACATATACATATAAAATGTGTGAATATATGTATGTATTTAAATATATACATATGTGGGTGGGATTGTAGGGGTAAGGGCCTATGTGTATACACACGTATATATATACACATATTTGTATATGTGCACGTATGTATATATGTTATGTGTATTGTAATATGTATACATGCATGTATATGTATATCTATGTGTGTATGTATGAATGTATGTATGTATTTCAAGAAGAGACAGAGACAGGCAGACATGATCTGCACATGTTCAAATGGTAGGGTTTCCTTCCTCAAGGAGTGTAACAACAATGAAATATTCACAACACCACGGTGACTATAAATATGGTGGTGTAGTTGCGAATCACAAAATACAACAGGCCCTCCACATTGAGGACATAGCCAAAGCATTTATTCAAATACCAGAAAGCCAATGTCCCAAAACCAGAAAATCAAATTCATTACAGTAGCCACAAAGTTGGTACAAATAGTTAATGCAGTGTACACCCACATTACCAAACCTTCAAAACAAAACAGGCTCCCTCAAGCAAGGATCCTCCTGCCCTCACTTACGGTAGCTTCTCAGCCTCCACACTGCTCTCTCACAGCAGTTCTGGCTCCCAGCAGTTCTCCTTCCTGGCAATTCTCACCAAAAGTCTTCAGCAGAATTTCTGGATCTCAGCAGCAGTCCTCAGAAGAAGTCTGGTTCACAGAAGTTCTGCCATCACCAGTTCTGTCGTCAAAATCCCTTCCCTCTCTTGCCTGGGTCTCTTATTAGCTCTTCCCTGCCCCCAACCCTTCCTGCTACATCAGCAAGTTCATCCCACTGTGAGATTCACAAGTTCTGGGTCTTAATACTTGACACAATTATGAACTTGAAACTAAATGTCAATACAAGGGACATGGAAAATCTTCAAATCCCATTACCATTACAAGGAGTCAAACTGTTGATGAGAAAGGAAACTAGAGCACAACTGTGGAACTCAGAACATTGGCACCTATATGACCCTAGGTATAGATTTGTTGGCACATGAAGTAGATAATCATTTAGGTGCAATGGGGAACCCACCTGGCAAAACCAACAGTCTGAATTGCATAACAGCCTCATGTCTGGTCACCCAGACATCAGTTTTGGCACCCCTCACAGTATGTGGGCTAGCAGGAAGCATAAACAGTGTTTTTTGCTGACGTGTTAGGACTGACCCCAGTGGGTGGTCTAATCCAATTTGTTAATGGCAAGCATAAGACATCATTTTACCTAGATTTTAGGACAATAATGTAACCCACAAATTTGGATTTAACTAGTAAAATATTCCATACTTAACTCCTATTATACTAAGAGATGTTGTAATATTAATAAACTATTTAATAGGGTTAGTATTGCAACCACAAAACTTCTGCTATTTACCTTCCCTGACTATAAAATTTGCCATGAAATGAACAGGAGGGACATGGTTATAATGATATCAAAATTTTCCCCTCAAGGGCACAGACTGATCTGACATAAGCCATAACAGGGGAAAAACTCCCTTAGCTAAATTTGATTCCAGGTGTAAGTAATATTTAACAGCTAATCACATAGCAAAGTTCCACATTATTCAATGAGTATGAAATCCAAGCTCAAAATTAAACAGGTGGGAAGATTTCATATTCAGAAAATAAGCATTATGGGGAAACTAAGTCAGGAGAATCTTATGTTCACTTACACAAGGCCATCCCTTCAACTTATCAAGATATTGACATCCACTTGTAGCAGTTTTAAGACCACACTCCCTTTGGATTCTCCTTGAATGGTCGACTATTGGCTTGATAACAATTCAGACAAATATACCTGAAAACAAAACTCAGAACAATGTCAAATTACAGTCCCAGAAGATTTCACCTCAAACAGGAAAATTTCAAAAATCATTGTTTAAGGCTAAGTTATCATTATTTTTCTCACATTGAAAAAACTGTTAACATAAGGAAATATGAGGATATTTCATTCATCCTTCATTTATAAACTAAGAATAATCACATTTTGGAGTTTGATATATACAGTGCATTTATGACAGTTGACTGAAAACCACAGAAAATGTTGATTACTATAAGTATTGCCTTTTAACTCCTAAGGCAAAAATTAAATCTTTGATTCTAATGTCCATTGTGATTAAGTTGGTTCAAAATTTAACTTCAATCCATATTATTTATCAACATATAATTTCATAATTGTGATCATCAAATAATCTCAGATGAAATTCCTTCTTTATTATAAGCAAATTCGTTAAGTTCCCTGCATGTTTGTTTGGAATGGTCCTAGTTTCTCAAATTTAATTACTTTAGAATTTTACAAAATGCTGTTTAGCAGGGTTGATAACATCTTATGAACTTGCCCAAGTAGTAGGTCCCAAGAACATCAGGATAATTTAAAGTTAAGGAAAATTTAAAGAGATATTTTCTACGTTTTCCCCACTAGTAAGTTGTTAATTTCAGGACAAAATGCACTACATTAAATATTAAGCTCAATTTATAATCTAACAATTCAGAGTGAAATTTGTTATTTTTGTAAGAGGATTTAAGCTATAGCCACTTCCCAAATTGTAAAATATAAGAAAAAATTTAGGAACAAAGCATTGTGCATTTACACAATATCATGAATTTAAAACATGAAACAAAATTGCCAGTAAAGTGAAATTAATTCAGTTGAATGCATTTCCAAATTGTCTTTCACTGAAAATCATCCATTATATTACTTTTGCCACAGTGATTGCGTGCAAGACCAATAGAGAGTACTTACATTCACTGACATTTATATAGTGCTCATCATGTGAAAGCAGAAACTGTACTAAACTTTACAATTATTATGTCATATGATTCCCACAATAACCCAGGGATGTCAGTGCTATTATTATCACTTTTTTCAGATTAAGGAATTGCTGTAAACAGAAGTGAAGTATTTTGTTTTATGTTATACAGCTAATACATTTCTGAAACTATATTTAAATTTAGGTTTCCTGATCCATGAATCTTCAGACCATATTTTAATACCCAATATCAAAATTTTTTACATTTAATTCTGATTTACTACATCTTTTCCTAAGAGGATAAAGCATCTCACTGTAAATGAGACCACATTATAATTTAGTTTCAAGACAAATTTCAAAAAAATCAAATCTGAACTTACTATTCAAAATGTTGATTTTTCTAAAGGTGCAATAGCTGCCATCACCTCAAATTTTAGAGGCCAATGTATTCAATTAGCTATTTTTCTTTTCTTTTCAGTTTTATTTTTTTGCTTTTTGGAGGGGAGAGGGTGGCAAGGTAACTGGGGTAAAGTGGCTTGCCCAAAGTCACAGGGCTAGTATGTGCTAAGTATCTGAGGCTGAATTTGAATTCAGCTCCTCCTGATTCCTGGTGGCCACCTAGCCACCCCAAGTTAGCTCTTTTTCAAAGATTCATTGCAACACTTTAACCTTCCCATAAACCATTTTGATTCTTTTAATATCACTCCAATGAGCTAAATTAATTTACTTTGTGTTCTTATCTAACAACTTCTCCAGGATACCCTCAAGAAGTGGCAGACGTGATGCACCTGACAGTCTTGAAATTCCCATTTCCCACCTTTGGAGGCCAAGAGACTAAGCATTGGGACATGCTTTTTGAATGGTCTTTCAATGGTAGACTGTTAGTATAACTTCACAATGCAAATTTCTAAGAATTTGCTAATACATATTTCCATACCAAAGTTTTTATGCCATAAATTTCTACTAATCAGGAAAAAAATATTTCAGACTTTTTCTTGAGTGTCTTTATCTCTACAATGCACCACCTGGCCAGAGTTGTGAAGGCAGAGAGGAAGAAAGAATCTTGCAATTTTCCTCCTCACCTCCTACTGAAAGTCTAATCAAAAAGTTAACTTAGAGCAATTCCTTACTTAATATTATCAACAGCTGGGAGAGCTGTTGGAAACTTCATTAGTCTTCCCCACCCTTCAAAGCTCCCTTTTCTGTGCTGTCTGACCACACTTTTATGGGTGATGAAGTGCTCTCCATCAAAGTTCTCCAAGGTAAAAGACTTTGTGTCTGCTAAAGAATTTCTCAAGTGGAAGCCTTATTATACCCATCTCCCCATCTGCATCACCGTTTTCCTTGGCTTGCTAAAATTTTTACTTACCTCTTCTCCAATTTTTCCTAGAAAAAGTGCTTTTCCCCCTCCAAAGTGCCAAGGTCTGTCTCTCTCTGTCTCTGTCTCTTTCTCTGTCTCTGTCTCTGTCTTTCTCTCTCTCTGACTCTCTTCCCTCCCTTCTTTCCTTCCTTCCTTTCTTTTATTTTTAAAATCCAGATTATATGCACATGGTAATGAAGAAAGTCCTATTCAATGGCACTAAATACAATTTTGCCTAGTGTGTAGATTTTGTCTGTTTTTAGTATGCACAGCTAACAGTCCAATACTTATCTGGCCAAATTTGTTTCACTCAATTAAAAACCTTTGTTACTGAGTTCAATCTGTGATGGGCATTCCCAGTCAAACTGGAAGTATATTTTTTTTCCTTTTTCTAAAGTTAACAGCTTGCCTAAGTTTCAGGAAGAGGCTTCCTCTATGCCAATCCCATATTGGTACATGTACCACCATGACCTTACTGTTCCTGGTCACATATCATGGGGTAAGAAACTTCACTCACCCAGCCTCTTCCTGGATGTATAGTTTCCACTTTTTTCATACACAGATAAAGAAAAAAACTCCAATTTTTGAGGTTCAGGATTTATTTCTCCAAATCCTACCTGAGTTTGGGAGTGAATCACAGGCCACTTAATATCTGACTAACCACTTAACCTGTAATCACACAAAAGCTTAAGAGCTGACTGTGAATTCATGTTGGACTCATTTTTATAACAACCACACAGCTGATTTCCCCCCAAAGTTCTGGTTTGCCCACCAACTTTGTTGAAAGAAATCAAGGTTAGGACCTTGCCATGATTTTTTAAGGAAAACTCAGGAAGAAGAAATTAAGGTATTAATATACCAAGGAAGCACACATTAGTAGATTGGCCCAAGTCATTGTATCTTTAATTTGAAAAAAACTCAGCACTGGGATAAGTAATAGAGATGATTTTCAATTAACTGACCAGATTGTCCTTTTCTCTTTCAGGAATAGCACCATTATAACACCAGGCGGGATTCTTTTCCAAGGCCTTCTACGGGATTTTCATCTATTTCCCACTAAGCAATTGATCTGTCCTAGTAGTTATAAGGGCACCTTGGATAGAAGATTGTCAGATAATCAAAGAGATTTTTTAATGGGCTAACATCTCTACTGTGATTATTCTAAACCAAGCCCTGTAGAGTTTATATTGCATAGGGAAATCTGATTCATAGTGCAAGTAGGGACTGTATTTGTATATCCCTTGCCAATAATGGGGCCAGTGAATTTGTTGATTAGCAATATTGGTCCTAGGAGTTATGTCAAAAGTATCTTTGATATCTTTAAGAAATGTTCAGGTTTGTAAAGCCAAGCATGAGCAGCTTTCCAGAGTACTGCTGCTGTGAATAGCTTTTCAAGGTTTTCTGATTACACAGTATAGTGAAATATCTATTTATTCAATAAGAAATCAAAGCAAACCATTCATAGAAAATCAAAATACAGCATTCACAATGTTATAACTTATCACAGAAAATAAATATATAGCACTCACCATGTCACAATTTAGCAACTTATCACTAAAATGGCCACATAGTTTTCACCAAAGTGGTCACATAGTTTTAACAAAGTACATTCATTTCATCAATCACAAAATCCTTAATTCAATCACAAAGTACAAAAGTCAAAATTCTCCACCCCTAGGTCACAGTAAAGCATAATCTTCTCCGGCATTACACAGTATCCATATAAAGTCTTCTTTCAGCTTGACTGGAGGCTGGCTCTTAGCTTCCATGGCTTGTCTTCCATGGTCCCAGCTCAAACTGTCACCTGGGTTCAAAGTCAGGCAGCTCCCTGTTCCTTGTCCAACCCCTTGTCCAGTTCTTCATCCAGTTCCCATTCTATATTGAAGGTCGCAGTGTC
Source organism: Petaurus breviceps papuanus (assembly GCF_028583685.1). NCBI lineage: Eukaryota > Metazoa > Chordata > Mammalia > Diprotodontia > Petauridae > Petaurus > Petaurus breviceps. The sequence goes on along the minus strand of NW_027186304.1, from coordinate 3,687,368 downwards.
CAATTCTCCTCAAGTCCTTCACAGTTTCTGTTTCTAGGATGACAAAGATTGGCAGAGCCATAATAATATTCATGCACATTGCCGGCACCATCATCAACTTACTCTCTGACCATGAAATCAACTCAGACCTACCAACAAAGTCTGAGAACTCAACACAAATAATCAACATAGAAATCAATACAGACCCACAAACAAGGTCCAAGAGGTCAGCACAAATCATGTAAAGTCCCAGGATCCAAAACCTCTAAAACCCTCCTCCAGGACTTCTGTAAACATACAACCAGAAAATCCTCTTTTAGGGTTCCCAGTAAGGTCCCAGGGCTTCTGTACAAAGTACCACAAACAAGCATCGACACAGACAGAGCAGACAAACAGAGGGCCAGGAAACCACGTTTTTCTCTTTCTTGACTCTGCCACCACAAGAGTCCTTTTCTCAGTTCTGCTGTCTCTGGAAATTCTCCTTATATATGGTCATTATCTCCTCCGCTTCCTGTTGCAAGAGTTCATGAGTTCCAGAGTTCACAAGCTGTGGCATTCACATATTCTGTTTCTTAACAGAATTGATACAAGGCCCAATAGAAACTTTAACTGAAAAAAAGGTGTTAATTCAATAGCTGAAACAAGGTGTGAACTACTCCTATGCTTGCCATTACAAGGTTGTTCACTGGGGTGGAAAGTGTCTGTAACTTTTTGAGTTATCTCTCAGGTGGCCTAATTCACAGCCTACTGATCTAACAATGCATTGTGAAAGTCATTGAGCCTCTGGCCCTGGGTAAATATCTTAGCATTTTTTTTTTGAAAATTTTAAAGGACCCAGAGTTTTGGGAAGTCCTTGGTCACTCGGGAAAAACCTAGGATGGGGATCCAAAAAGAGTTCAAAACATTCCATATAAATTTGGATTCATATTTGTATTATCATGTATATAAGAAATCAATATACTTAAAAAGAATCTGCCACATCATTCCAATAATATCTGTTAAAGATTTCTACCTCAATGCACAATTGGCATCTCAAGCTCAAACAAAATTGTCTGTTGCCTAACCTACACTCCATACTTAAAGCTTCATATAATCCATACATTAATTTCCTATGCAGTTCACATCAAGTGCCATCTCCTATTTGAAGCCTTTCCAGGATCTTCTTGAAATACCCTCCACATTGTTAATATTGGCCTTCTCCTCAAATTTCCTTACATTTACTTCAAACATTACCCAATTAGAGTATAAACTCCTGGAAATCAAAGATTAGTTTATTTTTTCTTTACATTCCCATTGCCTATCACATTGTCAAGAACATTATAGGCACTTTTGATAAATGTTATAAATATGTATTTATTAATTTCTAACTTTGTTTCTGAAGTGCCTAACATAGCACCTTGCTCACAGTAGCTACTTAAAAATTTTGCATTGAAATCCATCCTTATAATGTCCAAAAATCCAGATGAAAAATTAGGTAATGAAACTTCATTTCCTAGATCTTACTGGACAATTTTGCTGATAGTTAAACAAGATTTTAAATACAGGTATATTATCCAAAGTCTTAGAGAAATCAGGCAAAAAAATGAAAATGCCATAGTCCATGAAATAACACATTTAAGATGAACATTCTGTAATATGATTTACAAGTTTAAAGCATCTAGTAATGAATTAATGAGCTATAAATACACAGTCACAAATGGTACTAGTGACTCTACTCAGCATTTGCTATATGTGAATCAAAGATTTATGAAGTTGTACAGTTACAAGCAGACAGAGCAAATGATGTCTCTTGCCATTTTCCTTAGACCTATGAGGAATTTTCATAAAAGCTTAAATTGACATTGTTTCTTATAACATTTTAAATTAATATCAGGACAATGAGGAACATTATATCTGACAACATCATTAGCTTTAACAGTCTTTGACTAATGTATGATTCAACTTCCCAGCAGATCCATAAACTCAACTGAGCATTGAGTTATACAAAGTTTTCATAAAGACTCTGCAGTTTTCAGTTCTTGTAATAAAATGAAAACAGTTCATAAATGGGTTTTAAAATTGAATTTGCTGAGATTTAGGGAAACAATGTGATCAAATTGTACACAGAGGCTTATTTACTGCACTGTGACAAAGAATCACTGCTATGGACACAGAGGGAAACTATGTCTTACGGCTAGCTAGAAGTGAAATATATATTACTGAGAGAAGAAAATCCATCAATTATAATTGATTGGTTTCAAATTATTCCTATTGTATCTTCAAGCCCACATGTACTCTTTAAAAGTGTAAAACTAAATAAGGACTTTTCGATAGTCACTAACAGGACTTTTTATGTCTTAATATTATATATATACACACACCTTTGTATCTTCTTGGGGATAGTTCTACCTAGAACTACACAAAGATACACATAAGCATACATACATACATAATATATAAGTATACACGCAGGTATACAAACATCCATAAATGTTTGCAGAAATATACTCTGATTAAAAAAAAAACAGAATTAAAATAAAAACCTTGACAAAAGAATAAAAGCAGACCTGTGGTCTGGCCTTTTTCTGTACTTTAATGTTTATTGATAGTCCAGTAGTTATCAATCTTGATTTTTGTTAGGATATACATTTTTACTACATGGTTCTCAAATGAGGAACTTGCTTTTGTTTATAATTTAACTGATCTGTAGAAAGCTGTTACTTTTTCATTTGAGATTTTTTATGAATATAAGAGTGAAGATGTAAAAGCCCCTATGGAAATGCAAAACCACAACAAATAACTGAAAACAGAAAAACACTTGTGTTTGAGCTTGAAGTAAAATATTTCATGCATTTCTCAGGCATTTTATCAGAAATATATTGAAACCATTTCTATGTGTTTTGCAATACATTCCACTGTCTTACCCTTGTGTATTTCAAAGGACATTTCATTAAACATGAGCAATATCAAAATGCTTTCTAGATGAAATCATGATTGAAAAACAAAACATGTGTATATCTATGTATATTTGTATATGTGTATATATACATATAAGAACATACACACACATATAAACACAGTTGTATATATATGTATAAATGTCTACACATATATAAATATGTGTGTATGTATACATAGTCTTTCCTCTTTACTACACTACCATTAAGTAATTCCAAATTTCATGGGAAAATATATATATATTTTTCCAGTGTGGGTGTTTATACATACACAAATGAATACAAGCATGTATTGTATACCTGTTTGTATATGCATATATATGCATGAGTATGAAATTATTCTATGCAATACAAATATCATATATGCATTATGAATTTTGCATTATAGAATATATTAAATATTTCATCCCATTAAAATATTTCCTACCTGACAAATTTAATCAATTTGTTGATGTTGGAAATATTAAAAATGCATGGAGGAAAGGCTATCAACACTGGTTATAGCAGTTATATGAGATTAACCAATAGCAATCAGTTGCTTTAATGTGAAGAAAATAAGAACCCCAAAATGACTGTAGTCAGCAACATTTTAATTTCCAACAGAGAGATATGTTAGTCAAAGATAAGTTTTAGGATGCAGTTTTGCTTATAAAACTTTGTGGAGATTAGCGTAAAACTATGAATGCTACCTCCTGAAAGAGTGAGAATTCCTTTTAGATACTAATAGTAACAATTTTCTGCTGCAACTATAGACAAACCAAAATAAGTAAGGTCAAAATACTCAAGTTCAGATACAGACCGAACTCAAATATAAGTAATACCAGTGTCCAACAGCTTACTGGAATAAAAGAAAATGAACAACTCAATACTTGGATATATAATTTTCAGCAAGGAAAGAGGTATGTAATAAAATACATCAGCCAATTATCCGGAATACAGAGATCATTGTTTAAATAAAGAAGAAAACTAAAATAATATAATATGTTTGAAAAAAAACCACAAAAGTTCTTGGATAACCCCAAATGTAGTTACCTGAAATGAAGCACAATCATTCAAATTCCTTATTAATATCACTATATTACAAAGATAAAAAATGAATTACAAAACAGATATTAACTAAATGTTTACTATATATAGAATATTGTGCTATGCTCTGGAAGATACAGTGCAAAATTTAGCTAGCACAGGAAATGGGCCTTCTTTGTACTTAGAGAATAGTAGATGAATAACTACTTTAAAGCATTTAATTTATTTACCTATATCCAGATTCATAGTAGGACATGGTTGAAAGAGTTTGGCCATGTAGTCAGAAAAAAAAAATGTATTTAAAATTGGCTTCTGACATGGTGTGTAAATTCCTGAAAAAGTCCCTTAAATTCTCAGTGTCCCCCAACAATTATTTAATGCTAAAAGTTGCAAAGAATATTCTGACTTCCACTGTCAAAAAAAAATTCTTACTAGGAAATCTATATACTGATGATAGCACAGGTTTGACTTATTTTAAAGTGCTAATAGATGTCCATGAATATATTTTGAATTACAAATTCTTAAATATGAGGGGATTTTAGTGGTTATCCAACTCAACCTCTTACCAAATGAAGAAGTTCCCCTTTTACTTGCCTGATTTCTTAGATTTACAATTATAAATAATACATATTGTTTGAAGTGTCTTTATATTTACTATGTGAAATTGGTAACATCAACAGATTTAACATGTATTCACATAAATAACAAAGGATACCGGCTGTATTAACAATTTGAATCTCCATTATACACAACTTGTTTATTTTAAAGTATATTTTAAATTTATTATACTGCATTTCAACATTGCCCTCCTCACCTTCATCCCCTTCTGAACTACTTTATGTTCATTTTTTAGTATTTTTTTTTAATTTTGGTTTCACTATTATTATCTCCCATTACTCTCCAAATTCAAAATTTCCCTAATCTCATCTCAAATGTCACCAGCTACAGAGCCTACTTTGGGTGATTTGTGTTGATGTATGTGTATGACTTCCTTGAGTCACTCACTGTTTTGAATCTTCACAAATAAGGTTATTTACAAGATTCAAACCATATAACATCACTGAAGGACAATTAGGCTAAGCAGATTTTCTTCCTATGGTTTTAAGAAACTTAGAAACATTGTGACTCCTTCCAATCAATGCAGGCCATTTATTTCCTCTTCATTTTGTCTCCAGCTCATGGCTAATTCCCTGTGTCTGTCCTAGATATATAACTGATATAATAACTCAGAAGACTGGTCATCCAATTGCATACCACTGTCTAGAAAGGAATGTTTTAATCCATTTTATTTTTCCTCTGTGGTTTGATAGACTACTCTTTCCTGTGTAATCATAGATCTCATTTAGGAGGCCCTATAAGGTTCCAGGTTCTGATGCAATTCAGAGTATGTCATCTGCAGCTAAAAACATTTTGATAATTCACCATCTATAAGAAAATGATCTTACATTTGAACCTTGTACAGGAAATCTTCTATGGAGAGGAGAATATCTTTTGCAAGCATGTGTCATAAGACAAAATAATTGTAAAGTACTTAGCACAGTGTCTGGCATATATTAGGTATTTAATAAATGTTTGTTCCTTTCTCTCCTCCCTTTGACCTCCCTCCCAAAAACTCTCTATCTTGTACATCTCACTTGATGGTGATAATCAGAGGCATCTTATAGACTTATTGCTCTTGGGAATTTATCAAGAAATCTTGTAGGATCTTAACACATTCTATCCTAAAATTGTTATTTTCAATTAATAAGCCTCTCATTTTTAATTAAACAAAATAAAAGATACAACAGGATCTTTTGGACATGTCACCTGCATCATATTTACAACTATTATGGTTCACAAAGTAATATAAAAGTTTTCAGAAAATACATGATAGGAAAAGATGAGTTGTTCCTTTTGACCAAGGAGGTTAGTGACATGTGTAGGGTGTGTGTGCTATATTTTGTCCATATAGGTTATGTTTGTCCACATAGATCTGGAAGGGAAGGATGAGTAGATAGTTCTTGCCTCTTCCACTCACTTTTCTCCAAGGGACAAAGATTCCTTCCAGGAGGAAAATCAAGAAAGTAGGACCAGAAAGAGTGGGTCCTGAATTAAAATTCTTTCTGTCTTCCTTAATATTGTTAGTATAGTGGAGATAAGTTTTCTTTATATTCAAGCTAGGCTCCTCATAGATTATCTTTGGGGAGTGAAGGTACCATGCCATATATCCAAGGATTTATGTGCTGCTTCCCCATGAAATGCCAATTCCACAATGAATACACATAGCAAATAGCAAATAAATCAATCTATCTAAGACTTTAGTAAACAGAAATCAGAAAATATATACTGATGAGAATACACCTGACCATATACATATTGAGTAAACTATCCTACTGGGAGTAAGATACCTCAGTTCGACTGAGAGAGGTTCAGATTTCACTCAAGATGAAATTCATCAAAGTCTCTAGTGAAGTAAGCTGGGGATAGGGACATAATCAAGTTGACATGATATGCTAACTCCTCCCTTGAGTTTTCCTCCCTCTTCCTCTACCTGAAGAGAAACTGAAATTCCATAGTTTCTCCCTTTAAGTTGGAAGACAGAAGATTAGGTTCTCTCTATTCTCAAGTAGCTTCCAATTCTGCCTTTTTATGCAAGGGTGAACAATTGGTTAATCAATCTCAACCAATGAGGAGAGTCACATGCAAATGGACTTTGACCTTCAGGTTACATACTGAAAATCAGAGTGCAAGGGGTAGGCAAACTAGACAAGGGCTAAATTCTGGTTCTGCTGTCACTTTTTGCAACATATTTGAGCATATGTGCATGTATGTAATTATGTGTATATGAGTACATATGTACATATATGTATACATATTTGTATAATGAAGGTGCATATATACATTGTGTACATGTACATGTGTGTTAGATTCTTTTCAACATTCTAAAATTTAAAAAAAGCCTCAACTCTAGGCATAAGTAAAAACATGGCTGGAAGTATTTAGCCTGAAGGCCTTAGTTTGTGGTTCAATGACAGAGAAATACCCCTATTTTGGGGCAGGAAGGGGAGATGCCTAAAAACATGTTTGGGAAAGTATGGGAAAGAATTGCATAGGATAAGAAGTCAAAAATGGTGCCATCTACATCAGTGATGTCAAATTCAAATAGAAAAGGTTACGATATATAACAATCCCTACTGTCTATGTACTGACCTAGTTTTAAAATGTATTTTTCTGTGCTTTATTATAATTTTTTTATTATGTCAAATTTTTCCAATTTACATTTTAATCTGGTTTGGAGTTTGACTACACATATCTGTCATGTTTGACAGCTCTGATCTACCACACTAAAAGAAATATTTACACATTACTGAGATTAGAGATCCATTACATTATTGAAGCATATGAATCTTGTATGAAATATTGACATATAGAAAATGACAAGTGCAAGTTGAAAGAATAGTCACTGAATCTGTTTTGGTGTCAGAAAATAATCTAAAAATGGAAATTCCCTCTACCGATGTTGATTGGAACTTTAAATGTGCCATCTTAAAAATTTTCCTATATATTGAAAAATTAAGTTACTTACCCAAGGTCAAAGAGTCATTGTATGGCTTGAACACAACTTTTTCCTGTTTCAGAGATCAGTTCTCTCTGCCTTGCAAGTTGAAGATAATAGCAAAATCAGTTTCATAGACACTGGTAACATCGAACAGTTAACAACCACATGTATTTCTTAGGCAGATTTTTTTTTATCTTTTGGAGGGGGGAAGGCAGGGCAATTGGGGTTAAGTGACTTACTTACCCAAGGTCACATTGCTAGTAAGTTAGGCCGAAAATTTTACAAAATAAATCTAAAACTTGTCTGTATTTTGCTAAATACTCCTCTGAATCATTTTCTCTCCGTCCACATCTTGAGAAACATGTCATTCAATGTATGACTTGAAGAAAACTAAAGCAATAAAAATCTCACCATTCAGCAATTGCAAGTGAACTAACAATTAAGCCTCATCGTGCTTCCCTGTGCTTCTTCTTCCTGTGCTAGTCTTGGCCATATTTTGGAAAAAATCAACTCTTTGCCAGGTCAATGAGAATTTAATAAGCACATAAAATATAACAGGTATTTTTGGTAGGTATCAGAATTTAAAAAGCATTACAACAAACATAGATTCTTACCTCAATGAGCTTACTTTCTGATAGAACTAAAACTCACTTTGAGAACAGAACAATGAAAGCACACTTTCCGTACATAAAACTTTTAAATATTTTCCTCTGATTCTATGGTATAATCTTCACTTGACTCTCATAGATCAGGAATGATGTCATCTACTTATAACTGATAAAGAATAGCACTGAATGGGTAATTTTTAAAACTATTACATGTATAAAGGATGTCCCTTAGACATGTATAAAGGATGTCTCTCTTAGAGAAGTTTTAAATTATTAAAGCATAAAACTGCACTGTGACTTTTTGTCGAGGGGTATGGGAAGCATGGCAACCCATGAAACAAAAATATTTTAGAAGATACTCAAGAGAGAAGTAGATCCTGTGCTAGGACACATCATTAAAAGCTTTAATGACTTGTGTTTCCTCGTGTATATATGTGTGTATATATATATATATATATATATATATATATTCCCGCAGTCCTAATTTATGAAGAGTTTAAAGCTTGCAGTCATCCTCTCCCTTCTTTCCATTTTCTCCCTTCCTTTTCCCTCTCCCTATTTTCACAAAGCTGCTAAGCTACACAGCAGGTGGTTTATGTAGGCTCAAGATCTTGCAAAAGAGCAGTTATCACATTTTTCAACAGCTCAGGTAGCAGGAATTGGCTTTTGTCACACTGGCTTTTTTGAAGCATACCTTTTTTTTTTGCCAACTGTAAATGGAACTTGGATGCCAGGGAATTTAAATTCATTTCTACATTCTGAATCTATTTTGCTCAAGTGTGTTCTAAATATACAAAAATAGTTTTCTGCACAGCCCAGGGATGCCCAAATGGATGCAGACCCCAGCCAAAGACAAAAGACTGCCAAGTGTGGAGACATATTCCAACTTCTTGAGAGTATCATTATTTTTTGTTGCATTAGTCACATGTGGTAAAGTGACCTTATACTTTTCCTGTTCCTCTTCACCACATTCAAATATGAATCACTTTTTTTAAGTGATTAATTTCTCCAAAGCTTCTCTGTCATAATTCTGTTTTTAAAAAATGAGCATTCTTAGTCAGTTGCCTCCTTTAACTTTTCAGTGTAAGTATCCTTTATGACTTTTTACTTAGTCATACAACCATAAATTGAGAGTTTGAAGAGACCTAAGAGACCATCTAAAGCACTGAAACACCATCATTTTATGGATGTGCATATTAAAAACTAGATAAATGAAGTGACTTGTGCAAAGTCACATTAGAGGAAGGAGAGCCAAGATGTCAGAGAAAAGGCAGAAACTTACCGGAGCTTTTACAAATTTTCCTCCCATTTTAAATGACACTACTAAATGAGTTTGGAGTGCAGAACCCATAAAAGGCCAGGGTTAAAAAGTTTCCCCACCCAATATAACTTAGAAAGTTGGCAGGAAGGGCCTCTAGCACCAGTGTGACAGTGCAATGAAGGCTTCACCAACACAGGCTGAATCCCAGAAAATGAATATCTGGTCTTTGCATGACTGAATCAGCAGCAGCAGCAGCAAATAGCAGAGTTCTCAACCCACAGACAAAAAGAAGGTCAGACAGCTAGGTAGAAGGAGATTTCAGGGATCCCTTTGCTGGCACTGTGTGCATCATTTGGTTGCATTGGCTACATGCATATTTAGGCAACTCTAAGGGACAGCCTGGAGTGGCATTTGCAAGACAAGGAGGAATATTAGCATATCACGGCTTATAGGCACAGGGGAGCAAGGACCTAGTGACTGCCCCAAAGTGGGAAAGGGTATTTGTGCTCATCCACAGACCGGAGCACAGGCCCGGAGAGCAGTCCACGTGGCTCCTTAGTTTATAACAACGTTGAAACACTAAAAACTTATCCCCAGAACTAGTTTTGAGAGCAGCAATAAGAAAGGCCTGAAATTTGGTACAGCACTCATTCCATCACAGGAGCAGACTTTCACTTTGACAAGAGATTAAAAGTTAAGAAAGCACCTAGAAAAATGAGAAAACAACAAAAAAAGAACCTGACCATAGAAAGTCACTATGGTGATAGACCGGATCAAACACAAACTCAGAAAAATACAACAAAATCAAAACTGCTGCAACTAAAGCCTCAAAGGAAAACATAAGTCTCAGGCATAAAAAATTTCCTGGGAGAGCTCAAAAATGAATTTTAAAATCAAATAAGTGAAGTACAGGAAAATTAGGAAAAGAAATGAGAATGAAACAAGAAAATCTTGAAAAAGTCAGAAGCTTGATAAAAGGAGACACAAAATATATAGTAAATATAAAGAACATGTCAAATGTTGTGGACCCTCAATCAAGGAAATGTAAGATTTAGCAGTTTCTACATTAAAGGATCAGAGGGGTTGGAATATGATATGCTGGATAACAAAAGAAAAAGGTTTACAGTTAAGAATCATTTACCCAGAAAACGTGAATATACTCCTTTAGAGGAGAAATGGATATTCAGTGAAATAAAGGACTTTCAAGCACTCCTGATGAAATGACCAGAGCTGAAGAGTAGATGCCACTTGCAAATACCAGACTCAATAGAAGCATAAAACGGTAAACAAGAAAAGGAAAGCATAAGGGATTCAGTAATGTTGGATTATTTACTTTTCTACATGGGGAGATAATACCTTTCTTTCTCACCATTAGGGCAGGTAGAAGTCATATACATAAACAGGAGATGGATGTGTGTTAAATATGATAGAATGATATTTATAAAAAAAAATTAAGAGTGAGAAAGATTACTCTGGAGGAAGGGAAAGGGAAAGGTAGAATTAGGTAAATTATCTCACATAAAAGAGGTGTGAAAGAGCTTTTACAATGATGAGTGAGATGGGGGCCTGGAAGAAAGTGTTTGAGACTTACTCTCATTTGAATTGGCTCAAAGAGGTAATAATATACACATTGAGTTCAATGTACAAATCTATCTTAGCCTACAGTAAAGTAAGAGGGGAAGTAAAACAGGGGATGCTGTAGATAGTAGAAGGAGGAACTGGAGGAGGCAAGAGCCACAAGCAAAACACTTTTGAGGGTGAATAGGAAAAAAAGGAGGAAGAGAGCAGAGTAACTAAGGTGAAAAATAGAATGAAGCCAAATGCAAAGTTAGTAATCACAACTGTGAAAAAATTTTTAAACAAACTTATCTGATAAAGGTATGATTTCTCAAATATATAAAAAATGTGTCAAATCTATAAAAATAAGAGCCATTATCCAATTGATAAATGATCAAAGGACATGAAAAGGAAGATTAATGAATCAAAGTTATCAACAGTCATGTGAAGAAATGCTTAAATCACTTATTAGAAAAACACAAATTAAAATTACTCTGAGGTACCAGCCCACACATTAGGCAATCTGATGATTACCTAATATGACAAAAAAAGGAAAATGACAAACACTGGAGGAAATGTGGGAAAATTGAGATACTAGTGCATTATCAGTGGAACTGTGAACTGATTTCAGCCATTCTGAAGAGTAATTTTGAATTGTACCAAAAGGGCTATTGAATCATGAATACCATTTCACTGAGCAATGTGACTACTTGTCTGTATTCCAAAGAGATAGAAAAGGAAAAGGACCTATGTGTGCATACATAACAGGTGATTTTTTGTTGAAAATACTTGAAAACTGAGGGATGTCATTAATTGGGGAATTACTGAATAATTTGTAGTATATTATTGGGATGGAATACAAATGTACTCTAAGAAATTATGAGCAGGCTACTCTCAGAAAAACATGGAAAGACATGGATGAACTAACGAAAAGTGAAATGAGTAGAACCAGGATAACATTCTACATAGTAGCAGCAATATTGTACAATGAATAACTGTGAATGATTTCACTATTCTCAACAGTACAATGATACAAGACTATTCCTAATGTACTTAGGATAAATAATACTATCTGCCTCCAGAAAAAGAAGTGATGAAATCTCAAGTCACATAGAACATACTTAAAAACATTTTGTCTCTTTTCTTTTGTCGTTCTATATGTTCTCTCATAATATGCCTAATATGCTTCTTACTTTATTTATTTTTGTCAACATACACTTCCATAAGATTTTGACTTTCCAATTTTCTCCTCCTCTCCCTAACTACCCTACCAAGATGGCACGCAATGTGATATAGACTCTACATATACATTCCGATTAAATATATATTCAAATTACTCATATTGTAAAGAAGAATTAGAACTGATGGGAAGAATCAGGAGAAAGAAGGAATAAAAAAGAGAGAGAGCAAATTGTATGCTACAATTTGGATTCAGACTCCATAGCTCTTTCTCTGGATATAGATAAGCACTTTCTATCATGAGTCTTTTGGAGTTGCCTTATAGCATTGCATTGATGAACAGAGCCCAGTCTATCAAAGTTAGTCATCACAGATATGATGTGTCTGCAATTGTGTACAAAGTTCTGTTGGTTCTGCTCTCCTAACTGAGCATCAGTTTATATAATTTTCTCCAGGTCATTATGAAGAATCTACTCCTCATGTCTTATAGCTCAATAATATTCCATTATATTCATATATCACAACTTGTTTAACTAATGCCCAATTGACAGGTATCCCCTTGATTTACAATTCTTTGCAGCCACAAAAAAAGAGTTGCTATAAATATTTTTGTACATGTTGATCCCTCTTCCACTTATATGATCTCTTTGTGATATGGACTTAGAAGTGGCATTGATGGGTCAAAGGGTAATGCACTTTTTATAGCCTTTTGAGCACAGTTCCAGATTGCTCTCCAGAATGGCTGGATCACATCACAACTCCACCAACAATACATTAGTATTCCAGTTTCGCCATATCTTCTCCAACATTTATCATTTTCCTCTGTCATTCTGATAGGTGTGATGTGGTATCATAGAGTTGTTTTTATTTGAATTTCTCTAATAAATAGTGAGTTAAAGCATTTTTATAGGACTATAGACAGCTTTAATTACTTCATCTGAAAACTGCCTGTTCTTATCATTTGATAATTTATCTCTTGGGAAATATATAATTTTCTTATGAATTTGATTCAGTTCTCTGTGTATTTTAGAAATGAGGACTTTTGTCAGAAACATTACCTCCATTTTTTCCCCCAGCCTTTTGCTACTCTTCTAATCCTAGATCCCTTGGGTTTGTTAAAAAAGTTTTGTTTTTAATTGATTTCAACAAAATCATTCATTTTGCATTCTATAATGTTCTGTATCTCTTGTTTGGTCATAAATTATTCCATTTTCCATAGATCTGACAGATAAACTATATCTTGCTCTCCTAATCTACTCATAGTGTCATTCTTTTTATTTATTTTTTATTTATTTATTGCTTTTTATGGAGGGGAGAGGGCAGGGCAATTAGGGTTAAGTCACTTGCCCAAGGTCACATGGCTAGTAAGTGTTAAGTGTCTGAGGCCAGATTTGAACCCAAGTCCTCCTGACTCCAGGGCTGGTGCTCTATTCACTGAACCACCTAGATGCCCATAGTGTTATTCTTTATGTCTGAATAATGTGAACCCATTTTGACCTTAACTTCACATGTTTTGTAAGATGTTGGTCTATGCCTAGTTTTTGCCATACTATTTTCCAGTTTTCAAAATAGTGTTTGTCAAATGCTGTTCTTGTCCAATGAGCTGGAGCCATTGTGTTTATCAAATAGTATATTACTGTAATAATTTACCACTGTGTCTTCTTTACCTAACCTATTCCACTGCTCTGTTTCAGTCAACATCAAGTAGTTTTCATGATTCCTGCTTTATAACAAAGTTTAGATCTGGTACTGTTAGGGCTCTTGCCTTCCATTTATTTTCATTGATTCCCTTGATATTCTGGACTTTTCTATACTTCCAGATGAATTTTGTTAGCTATTTTTTCTAGCTTTATAAAATGATTCTATTGGTATTTTTATTGGTATGACACTACATAAATAAATTAATCCAGGTAGAATTGTCCTAAGTAAAATTGTCTTTTGCTTTTTGGAGGGCAATTGGGGTTAAGTGACTTGCCAAAGTTCACACAGCTAGTTTGTGTGTGTGTGTGTTAAGTGTCTGAGGCCAGATTTGAACTCAAATGCTCCTGACTCCAGGGCAAGTGCTCTATTCACTGTGCCACCTAGCCACCCCCAAAATTGTGATATTTAATATATTTATTAAATAATAGCCTAACCATGACCAACTGACACTGATATTTTTCCAATTATTTAGGTCTGACTTTATTTGTGTGAAAACTATTCTGTAATTGGGTTCATATTCCTGGGTTGTTCTCTGCAGGTAGTGCCCCAAATATTTTATATTGTCTGCAGCTACTCAAAATGGAATTTCTCTATGTCTTGTTACTAAATGATTTGGGCAACATATAGAAATACCAATTATTTTGTGGGTTTGTATCATATCTTGCAACTTTGCCAAAGCTGTTAATAATTCCAATTATTTTTAAAACTTATTTCTCGACAGAAGATTTGGGGGCGGAGTCAGGATGGCGGAGTTAGAAGCATGACCTCCCAGTGGCTCCAGCTTTCACCTTCCCCAATCAATGTAAAAAGGGGTCTCTGAACAAACTTTGGAGCTGCAGAACCCACAAAATGACACAGAGAAGTTAACTTCCCACTGAGGACAGCCGAGTAGGCCGGCAGGAATCGGCCAGCACAGTGCTCAGAGAGCCAAGCCCAGGCCCCCAGTAAGCCAGAGGTTTTAGCCCCAGGGTGGGCCCAAACAGCCACCCATGAGAGGGACTCCAGAGCAGCAGCATGTGTGGCCATTTCCAGAATTATCAACACATAGATGAGAAGGACAAATTGATAGGTCAGTGCAGTCTGGACTTTGGGACCCAGCAAGTGGGAGTGCATTGGCTTTTGCCCCTGGGGTGAGAAACCCCTGAGACTCCAAGCACAGCCAGCCAGCACCACGTAGCAGCTTCGGCTCCTGGCCTGCAGAGTGTAGGGGGACCAAGCAACCAGAGGGGTAATCACTCTTGCTTTAACCTGATTGGATAAGAATTGCAGTCTAGGGTGGAAGTCCTGGGGTGCATGTCCAGCTTGCCAGAGTGTGTGAAGGCTTCACAGAGGGCACCCATCTAATACCTCTGGCAGCTGAGAAAACCCCAGAATTTGGAACAAAAGCTCCCTTGTCTGGTGGCAGAGGCCTACTGAGGCAAAAAGCCCAGGGGTCAAGTGATTGAGGGACTACATGACCAGGCAAAGGAAACAAAGCAGACAGAACATTCCAACATTAGACTCCTATTTTGGGGACAAAAAGAAGCAAAGCATGGAACAAGAGGAAGACAATGAAGTCAGAACTCCTGCATCAAAAGCTTCAAAGGAAAACACAAGCTGGTTACAGGCCAGAGAGGACTGTAAGAAGCAGATAAGAGAAGTGGAGGAGAAATTGGGAAGAGAAATGATAACAATGCAAGAAAATTATGAAATGAGAGTCAACAGCCTGACTGAAAAAAATAACATCTTAAAAAAAAAGACTATAGCAAATGGCAAAAGAGGCTCAAAAAGGCAATGAGGAGAAGAATGCCTTAAAAAGCCGAATTTGCCAGATAGAAAATGAATCTGAAAAGCTCACTGAGGAGAATCATTGCTTCAGAATTAGATTGGATCAAATGGAAGCTAATAACTTTATGAGAAATGAAGATGCTCTTAAATAGATCCAAACAAATGAAAGAATAGAAGGCAGTTTGAAATATCTTGTGGGAAAAACCACTGACCTGGAAAATAGATCCAGGAGAGATAATTTTAAAATTAATGGACTACCTGAAAGTGATGATCAAAGTAAGAGCGTAGAAATCATCCTCCAGGAAGTTCTCAAAGAAAACTGCCCTGATGTTTTAGTACCAGAGGGCAAAAGAGAGGTTGAAAGAGTCCATCAATCACCTCCTGAAAAAGATCCCAAAAAGAAAACTCTTAGAAATATCATAGGCAGGTTCCAAAATTCCCAGATTAAGGATAGAATATTACAAGCAGCCAGGAAGAAACAATTTGAATATTGTGGAAACACAATCAGGATAACCCAGGATCTGGCAGCTTCTACACTGAGGGATCTAAGGGCTTGAAATATGATATTCCAGAGGTCAAAGGAGCTGGGAGTAAAACCATGAATCACCTACCCAGCAAAACTGAGTATCAGGTTTCAGAAGAAAATATGGTCATTTAGTGGAATAAAGGACTTTCAAGAATTCTTGATGAAACAACCAGAGTTGAATAGAAAATTTGACATTCAGATACAAGAAGCAAGAGAAGCATGAGAAGGTAAACAGGGAAAAGAAATCATAAGGAACTTATCAAAGTTGAACTATTAACATTCCTACATGGAAAAACAATAATTGTAACTTATGAAACTTTTCTCTGTATGAAAATAGTTGAGGGTAACATATATATATATATATATGTGTGTGTGTGTGTGTGTGTGTGTGTGTGTGTATAATGTCTATATATTAGGGTATATGGGCATATGAATACATATGTGAATGTGTGTATATATGTTTACAGGTATACACAGATAGAGGGCACCGGACCAATTTAATAGGAAGGGATGATACTTAACAGGTGAAATTAAGAGGTGAGAGAGGTATATAATGAGAGGAGATGGGGAGAGACAGAATGGGTTAAACTGTCTCATATAGAAGTGGCAAGGGAAAATGGTTACAATGGAGGGGAAGGATAGGAACACCTTACTCCCATTGAATTTGGCTTGGGGAGGGAATGAAATACACACTAAATAGGGTATCTCACCCTACAGGAGAATAGGGGTGAAGGGGATGAGAGGGAAGGCAGGTTGGGGGGGAGGGAAGGTGGAAGCACCAAATTTTTTTTTTTAAGCAATCAAGGTTAAGTAACTTGCTCAAGGTTACATGGCCAGTTATTATTTCTGGGTGTGGTGCTGAGTGTCTGAGCCCGGGATTCAATTTCCAGGTCATCCTGACACTGGAGCCAGTGCTCTTACTCACTGAGCCACCTGGCGGCCCCTAAGCAATTGGGGTTAAGTAACTTGATCAATGTTACACAGCCAGGTGTTTCTGGGTGGGTGCTAAGTGTCTGAGCCCAGGATTCGATCTCCAGGTCATCCCAAGACTGGCGCCTGTGCTTTTACTCGCTGTGCTACCTGGCCGCCCCGGAAGCACCCAACTTTTAAAAGGGACGGATTCAAAGCAAAGAATAGGACAACTGGGAGGTGGGACAGGAGGGAGGGAAATATAGTCAGTCTTTTACAATATAACTACTATGTTATTTTTTTTTTTTTGCATTAGCCACAAATGTACAACCTATACTGAACTGGTTATCTTCCTAGTAAGGGTTGGTGACAAGGGAGGAAGGGAATGAATCTGGAATTCAGTTTTTAAATCAAATGTTTACACACACACACACACACACACACACATATATATATATATATATACTGTTATTTATACTATTTTACATGTAATTGGGAAATAAGATATACAGGCACTGGGGCATAGTTATCCACCATGCCCTACTGGAAAAGTTGAAAGGGGTATATGAGAAAATATGGGAGGAAGCATATTAGAGGAGGGCATATCCTGTGGGATTACTATTTTGGGGCAGTGCGTAGGGGAAAAACAGCGAGAAAATTTTTTTAACTCAAAATCTGGCGGAAATTAATGATGTAAATCAGAAGTTAATAAAGCATTTGAAAAATGAAAAAAAATATTTCTCTATGATTATCTAAGAGTTATCTGCATAGTGTAATAGCTTTTTTTGGTCAATTCTAATTCTTTCAGTTTATTTTTCCTTATTGCTAAAGCTCATATTTCTCATATAATGTTGAATAACAGTGGTGAAAATGAACAACCTTTTTTCTATCTGATCTTATCAGAAATGTGCCTAGCTTAACACCATTACATATAATGCTTGCTGATAGTTTTAGATAGATGATAATTATCATTTGAAGGAAAACTCCATTTATTCCTATATGTTTTTAGTTTTTTAAAAAAATGGGTTTTTATTTTGTCAAAAGTTTTCTTCTGCATCTATTGACATAATTATATGATTTATGTTAATTTTGTTAATAACATGGTTGATTATGATGATATTTTCCTAATATTAAACCAGTCCTTCAATGTTAGAATTAATCCCACATGGCCACAGTGTATTAGGATTGGGATGAGCTACTATAATCTATTTTCTAATGATTTTATTTAGAATATTTGTCTCAATATCCATGAGGGAATTTGGTCTTTAATTTTCTGTTTTTGACTTTTCCTGGTTTAGGTATCAGAGCCAAATTTCCATCATAAAAAACTATTTATGGTGGCTGGAATCAAATTGGCAGAGTAAAAGCAGGAACTTGTCTGTGCTCATGCTCCAACAACCTCCAATGACTGGAAAATATGACTCTAAACAAATTTTAGAGCTACAGAACCCACAAAGTGAAAGAGAGAAACAAATCTCCTGTCAAAGCCATGCGCCCCTGTGGGCCTAGATGCAGGGTGACCCCGACCAGTGGCACAGACCACCCAGAGAAGAATTCAGGAGAGTGAATCACCAGCAACTGTGGCAGTTTATAGACTTCTAACACATAAATGCCAAAGAGGAAGTAAAAGGTCAGTATGGAACTCTGTTGGAACCAGGTGAGAGAAGAGTGGGGTCTTGCCCTGCCCTCAGAATAAAAGGTACACTGTGGCACAATGGCTTCATCTGCTGCTGCGTGGCTACCTCCTGAGCTCCTGGCCTGCAGATTGTAGGGAAACCAAGTGACCATTCAGAGGGTAATCTCTTTTTCTTTGACCTGCTTAGATCTGGGTCACACACTTGGGTGGTGGTCCTGGGGTGCAGAAATCCAGTGTGCCAGAGCTCGCTGTAGAGAGGTCACCCTCATCATAGTTCTGAAAAGTTATGACAACTGTGAAAATCCTAGTCATGTGGCACACTGTTCTCTCCACTCTGAAAACAGAGTTTACTGTGGAAAAGGGTCAAAATGTTAGTAATTTGCTGGCAAGATGAACAAATAGAGGAAGCACAATAAGAATACACAATCCTTTTTGGAGGACAAAGAGGATCAAAACATAGAACCAGAAGAAGACAAGAAAGTCAAAAGTCCATCAAAAGCTTTAAAGAAAAATATGAATACATAACAGGCCATGGAGGAGATCAAGAAGGACTTTTAAAATCAAGTAAGAGAAGTGGAGGAAAAATTGGGAAGAGAAATTAGAATGATGAAAGAAAATCTTAAAAAGTGAGTTAACAGCTTGACTGAAGACAATAACACTTTAAAAATAGATCAACTCAAATGTCAAATGAGGTCCAAAAAGCCAGTGAGGAGAAGAATGGCTAAAAAAGCCAAATTGGCCAGATGTAAAGGGAATTTTGAAAATTTATTTAAGAAAAATACTTCCTTCAAAATTAGATTAAAGCAAATGGAAGCTAATGGCTTTATGAGAAATCAAGATACTATAAAACAGATTCAAACAAATGAAAAACATAGAAGGTAATTTGAAGTATCTCATTAGAAAAACCACTGACCTGGAAAATAGATCCAGGAGATATAATTTAAAAATTCATGGAGAACCTGAAAGCCATGATCCAAAAAAGAGCCTAGAAATCATTCTTCAAGAAATTCTCATGGAAAATTGCCCTGATATTCTAGAACCAGAGGGCAAAATAGACATTGAAATTATTCACCATTCACCTATTTAAAAAGAGCCCAAAAAGAAAACATTTGGAAATTTTATAGCCAAATTCCAGAGTTGCCAGGACAAGGAGAAAATATTACAAGCAACTAGGAGGAAATATTTTGAGTAGTGTGAAAACACAATCAGGATAACATGTGATCTAGCAGCTTGAACATTAAGGGATGGAAGGGCTTGGAATATGATATTCCAGAGGTCAAAGGAGCTAGGATTGAAACCAAGAATCACCTACCCAGCAAAACTGAGTATAATGCTTCAAGGGGAAATATGGTCATTCAATGAAATAGAGTACTTTCAAGCATTTTTTTTGGCTTTTTGGAGGGCAATTTGGGTTAAGTGACTTTCATCACATGGCTAGTTTGTGTGTGTGTGTGTGTGTGTTAAGTGTCTGAGACTGGATCCAAACCCAGGTTGCCCTGACTCCAGGGTCAGTGCTCTATTCACCCCAACTTTCAAGCATTCTTGATGAAAAAAACAGAGTTGAACAGAAAATTTGACTTTAAAATACAAGAAGCAAGAGAAGCATGAGAAGGTAAACAGGAAAAAGAAATCATAAGGAACTTATTAAAGTTGAACTATTTACATCCCTACATGGAAAATGATAATTGTAACATATGAGACTTTTTCTCAGTATGAGTATAGTTGAAGGGAATATATATGTGTGTTTATATGTTTATATTTATACCTACAAATACATGTATGTATAGAAGAGTGTATTTGTATATAAATGTATATGTGTGTGTATTTGTACATGTATACATAGACAGAGGGTACAGTACAGGTTGAATATGAAGGGATGATATCTAAAAATAAAATTAAGAGGTAAGAGAGGAATATATTGGGAGAAGGAGAGATATAATAGGGTAATTTATCCCATATAAAAAAGGCAAGAGAAAACTGTTACAATGGAGGGGAAGAGCAGGAAGGTGAAAGGAATGGGTCAACCTTATTCTTATTGGATTTGGTTTAAGGAGGGTATAACATGCACACTCAACTGGATATCTTACCCTACAGGAAAGTAAGGGGGAAGAGGATAAGTGAAGGTATGATAGAAGGGATGGTAGATTGGGGGAAAAGGTAGTTAGAAGCAATCACATTTGAAAAGGGGCAGTGCGAAAGTAGAAAATAGAGTAAGTGGGGGGTGGGATAAGATGGAGGGAAATATGGTTTTTTACAATATAACTATTATGTAAACATTTTGCATAACCACACATGTAAAACCACATTGAATGCTTGTCTACTCAATGAGGCTGGCTGAGGACGGAAGAAGGGAAAGAATCTGGAATTCAGAGATTTAAAAAAAATTTTTAAGTATTTCTTTCATGCATCTGGGGAAAAAGACATGCAGACACTGTAGTATAGAAATCCCTCTTGCCTTATTAGAAAACTAGTGGGAAGGGAAAGAGGGAGGATATAAGAGAGAACAGACTGGAAGACAGGTATTCAATAAGCTCACTTGGGGGTGTGTAGCAGCAAGCACCCCAAGCGTCCTCAGGGTTTGCTGCCAACACAGGTTCTTGGATCTGCTTTGATAAAGGAAAGCAACTCAAAATGGGTTAACAAGCTTACTTTAATCAGTCAGATATGTATCGTTTACCTCATTCAGGGGAAAAAGGTCAGCGCCCTGAACTTCAGAATATACAGACAGAATTATCAAGACAGAAACAGATCAAGTACACAGCTTTCCAAATTGTGCAATCATTACATCCATACCAAACAACATCTGGGTTTCAAAGCCGGGGGGCTCTGGACAACGGCTAGCCCAGAGTTTCATCAAATCACAGAACACTTCTCAAAGTGAACCCCAAAACAAAGCTACACATCAGGGCTTATATAGCCTCCTGGCTCAGAGAATGTAACAACCTTCTGGACCCACTGGCCAATCAAGAAGTATCTACTGAAAAACAAGCCTCCCACCCCAGGCTCCAGGTGAACTTTAGCCTAGGGGCAGGAAAGATCTTTAAATTTGCATTTCCATTACAGGGTAGTGGAAAGACAGGGAGAAAATTTGTAACTCAAACTTTTGTGGAAATGAAAGTTAAAAACTAAAAATAAATAAATAAATTGGAAAAAAATAATAAATTTTAAACATATCATCAAAAATACATATTTGTGAGCCACTAGCTGGAGGGATTTCAGATCAGCAGCAGCTGTGGTGGTTTCCAGAATTATGAACCCATAAAGGCTAAGGACAAAGTGAGAGGTCAGTGCTGTGTGGGTTTTGGGAAGAGGGAGCTCATGAGTATTTTCCTGCCTTTGGCCCCTGGAGGAAGTAGCAACTGAGGTGTGGCAGCTGTGCAGCTGCTGCCATGTGGCTGGTTCAGAGCACCTGGCCTGAAGAGTGTAGGGGGACCAAGCTACCAGTCTGACGGGTAATTCCTCTTGCTTTAACCTACTTGGATCTGGATCACTGTTTAGGGTGGAGATCCTGGGGTGTGTGAACAGTTTGCCAGAGTGTGTGGAGGCTTGAGAGAGGGCACCCAACTAATAGCTCTGGCAGCTGAGAAAACCCCAGCAATTGCGACAAAGCTCCCCTCTCTGGCAGCAGAGTTCTACTGTGGCAAAAAGCTCAAAAGTTAACTAATTCAGTGGCAACATAAGCAAGCAAAGGAAGCAAGGAAGCATATCAATAAGACTTTACACTCCTATGTTGGGAACAAAAATGATCAAAGCATAGAACAGGAGGAAGACATGGAAGTCTGAACTCCACCAAATACTTCCAAGAAAAATATGAGTTAGTTACAAACCATAGAGGAGATTAAGAAGGATTTTGAAAACCCAATTAAGAGAAGTGGAGGAAAAATTGGGAAGGGAAATGATAATGATGTAAGAAAATCATGAAAAGAGAGTCAACCACCTGACTAAAGAAAATAACACCTTAACTATAGACTAACTCACATGGCAAAGGTGGCTCAAAAAGGCAATGAAGAGAAGAATTCCTTAAAAAGGTGAATTTTCCAGATGGAAAAAGACCCCAGAAGCTAACTGAAGGGAATCATTGCTTCAGCATTACATTGGAGCAAAGAGAAGCTAGTGAATTTATGAGAAATCAAGATACTATTAAACAGATCCAAACAACTGAAAAAAATAGAAGACAATGTGAAATATCTCATTGGAAAAACCACTGACCTGGAAAAGAGATCCGGGAGAGATAATTTAAAAATTATTGGACTACTTGAAAGTCATGATAAAAAAGGACCTAGAAATAATCCTTCAAGAATTTCTCAAGGAAAATTGCCTTGAGATTTTACAAACAGAGGGCAAAATAGAGGTTGAAAGAATCCACCGATAACCTCCTGAACAAGATCGCAAAAGGAAAGCTGCTAGGAATGATAGCCAGGTTCTGGAATTTCCAGATCAAGGAGAAAATATTACAAGCAGCCAAGAAGAAATAATTTGAATATTGTGAAAACACAATCAGGATAACACAGGATCTGGCAGCTTCTACAATGAGGGATTAAAGGGCTTGGCATGTGATATTCTGGAAGTCAAAGTAGCTGGGATTAAAACCAAGAATCACCTACCCAGCAAAACTGAATATCATGTTTCAGGGGAAAATATTGTTATTCAATGGAATAGAAGGCTTTCAAGCAATCTTTATGAAAAAAAACAGTCTTGAATAGAAAATTTGACATGCAGGTAAAAGAAGCAAGAGAAGCATGAGAAGGTAAACAGGGAAAAGAAATCATAAGGAACTTATCAAAGTTGAAATATTTACATTCCTATAGGGAAAAATAAAGATAATTTTAACTTGTGACACTTTTCTCAGTATGAGACTAGTTGACAGGAATAGAAATATATAAATA
Organism: Petaurus breviceps papuanus; assembly: GCF_028583685.1. Lineage (NCBI taxonomy): Eukaryota > Metazoa > Chordata > Mammalia > Diprotodontia > Petauridae > Petaurus > Petaurus breviceps. Next base: position 3,663,859 of record NW_027186304.1, on the reverse strand, counting down.
TATATGTATGTATATGTGTATGTGTATTTAAATATGAATATATGTATTCAAACATATATATATACATGACAGTATATGGGCATATGAATACATATGTGAGTGTGTGTATATATGTATACAGGTAGACATAGACAGAGGGCATAGGACCAACTGAATTGGAAGAGATGATACTTAAAAGGTAAAATTAAGAGGTGAGAGAGGAATATAATGAGAGGAGATGGGGAGCGACAGAATGAGGTAAATTATCTCATATTGAAGAGGCAAGGGAAAACTGTTACAATGGAGGGGAACAAAAGGAAGGCAAAATGGAATGAGTCAAACTTATTCTCATTTAATGTGGCTTAGGGAGGAAAGTGACTTACACACTAAATAGGGTATCTCACCCTACAGTAGAGTGGGGGGGGGGAGGGAAGGGGATGAGAGGAGGGATGATGGAATGGAGGGCAGGCTGGGGCGGGGAGGGAAGTTGGAAGCCCCCACTTTTGAAAAGGGACAGGGTCAAAGTAGAGAACAGAACAAGTTGGGGGGGGATAGGATGGAGGGAAAAATAGTCTTTCACAATATATCCGCTATATGTTTTGCATAGCTATACATGTGCAACCTATACTGAACTGCTTATCTTCCCAATAAGGTTGGGTGAGGCAGGAGGTAGGGAAAAAATCTGGAAATAAAAGTTTTGAAATCAAATGCTTAAATACACAATTTACATTAACTGGGAAATAAGATATACAGGCACTGGTTCATAGAGATCCACCATACCCTTCTGGAAAGTGGGAGGGGGAGGGGGGAAGATACAGGAGAGAGCAGACTGGTAGGAGGGTATATTCAGTGGGATCATTGTTTTGGGGTGGTGGCAAGGGAAAAAATGGTGAGAAAATTTGTAACTGAAAATCTTGTGGAAATTAATGATGTAAACTAAAAATAAACATAAATTTTAATTTAAAAAATATATATTTGTTAGGACTCCTTCTGGAGAGAAATTCACAACTATTCCCAAAGGACCATAAAACTATAACATACCCTTTTTATCCAGCAATTTCACTACTAGGTCTTTATCCAAAGGTAATTTTAAAAAGTACCTCTTTATACTATATACATACATACATATGTGTGTGTGTATATATGTATATATATATATATACATATATACATACATAAGTGCTTTTATGTGTTAGAAAGAATTGGAAATTGAGGGGATGCCCATCAATTGGGGAAAGGTTGAATCAGTTTTTGTATGATTGTGATGGAATACTACTGTAATATAATAAATGACAAGCAGGATGCTTTTAGAAAAACCATGGAAAGAGTTACATGAACTGATACAAATGAAATAATTAAAACCAGGAGAACATTGTACACAGTAACATCAATAGTATGCAAAGATCCACTGTGAATAACAACTATTTTCTGCAACAGAATTGTTCAAGGTAATTTCTAAAGACTCATGATTGAAAATGCTATCCCCATTCAGAGAAAGAACTGATGGAGTCTGAATGCAGATAGAAGCATGCTATTTTCACTTTATCTTTTTTCTTGTTTTTTTTTTTGTGTGTGTCTTCTTTAATGATTAATACAGGATTAATAAGAAATAATTAGCACAAGGAAAGGCCTGGAATTGATGGGGATTCAGAAAAGCTACCTATAGAAGGTGAGATTTCATTTGAGATTCATAGGAAAACAGGTCAGTAAACTGAGTGTATTTTCATCATGCCTAAAGTGTGTTGACGAGACTGAAGATGGACATCCAGCCTGGGGTATGATGAGGGTGCAATACATAGGGACTGCCTTGTTCCATACACTTTGACACTTCAACACTTCGATGAACTCACTTCTCTCCTTTTCCACACAACAAATTTAAAACTTTTTTTTACAATAACTGCTACATTCCTTTTCTGCCAGAATTTTCCTTGTTCTCTCAGTTTATGAGAGAGAATTGTGGAGAGAATAGTTTGAGATTGTTAGGGCCCAAAATCAGGAAGACAAATTATTAGCCTATTTCAATAGCACAAGGCAGAAGTGAGGAAGGCTTGAAGTAAGGAAGAGGTTATATGGATACAAAGACAAGAGGGGCCAGGAACAAAGTCTTAGGGTGCCCTTACATTTGAGTTGGGGATGGAACACAGTAAAATGCATTAAGGAGTTATCAGATAGGAAGGGGGAAAACCAAGAGAGTATTGTCCCAGAAGATGAAACAGAGAATGTTGGGTACACATTGGGGAGTGGGGATGGTGACAATGTCAGAAGTTTCAGAGAAATCTAAAAGGGAAACACAGAAAAGAGACCATTGGACTTAGGAGTTAAGAGAGGAGTTTTAATTCTGGAAAAAGCAACTTTAGTCCTGTATAAAGGGAAAGAAAACAGCAAAAGGCCTTGGAAGTAAGGATAATTTTAAAAAACACATTTTCTAGAGCTTTGCCTTTGAAAAGAAGAAGATATGTATATGGTTTTCATAGAGTCAGTGGTTAAACATTTACCAACACACCATTGAATGTATATATGCCTATACAATACATGTATAATATGTAGGCATGTGAGTAGGTGTGTGTGTATACGTAGCAGCAAGCACCCCAGCATCCCCTGGGTGGCTGCCAACACAGGTTCTTATATCTGCTTCTAAAGGAAAGCAACTCAAAATGGGTTAACAATCTTGCTTTAATCAATGAAACATATTATTTACCTAATTCAGGGAAAAAAGTCAGCCCCCCTAATTTCACAGTATACAAGCCTTACAAGCAGAAATTACAAGAAGACAGAGAAACAAACAGATCAAGTAGACAGGCCTCCAACTGTCCCACCATTACACCCATGCCTAATCACAGTTACCAGACAGGAAAGCATCAGCATCTGGGTTTTCAAAGCCTGGAGGCTCTCAACGGCTGCCCAGAGTCTCATCTGGTCAAATCACACAACACTTCTCAAAGTGAGCCCCAAAACAAAGACTCACATCAGGATTTATATAGCCTTGTCCAGGGTCAGAGAATTTAACCCACAGCCCAATCACAAAGTATCACCTGAAAAACAAGCCTCCCACCACAGGCTCCAGGTGGACTTGAGCCTATCAAAGGACCTAGGAGCAGGGAAAATATCTTACAGAATACAATCTTAGAAAGATGGCAACAACATAAATTTAAATTCCCATTACAATATACATATATGTTTATACAGACAACACACAAACACAAATAGATAGCCACAAAATACATGCATGCACGTGTATATATATATATATATATACACACATTCATATATTTGCATGTATGCATATATGTATATAAAATGTGTATTGCAAACTGGCGATTTAGAGTTTAGATAGATAGATCAGTAGATGTACAGATAGATATGTATGGGGGAAAAGATATGAATATGTTTCTTTTAGGCATCAGACAATGACCCACCAGAAAAGATATAAAATGAGAGAAATAGATATAATAGGAGATAAGAAATTCGGATTGAATGGCATCAAGCACATCTGTAGCAGAGATATTCTTGACCAGAAGCTCTCGTCTGTATGAAACTGGTACAAAGCAGGAGAGAATAGGGAATGTTAAAGAGGGATTTTGAAATTTGAAGTGGAGAAAAAAGAGATCTTTCCAATAAAAATGACAGGATTCTCAGGAATAAATTTTTATCTAAAATTTACACTAAACATTTAAATATCATTGTCACCAGTAATAATTTGACATTCTCTGTTCCATGTTGAATCATAGAAATTGTTGAAACAAGGGGGGAAATGGTCCTTCTGAGCTTGAAGATTCTGGGATTCCTACTTAGATGACTTTCCATTGGACTCAAAATTCAACAAGATGAATGAGAGGAAATTGACTGATTAGCAAAAAGAAACAGAGGAAGACAAATGCATTTCTATTTTAAAATGCAGCTTCCTATAAACCTGAGGAAACAATGATAATGATAATAGTAATAACTTGTAATGCACAGAGTTTTAAGTTTGCAGAAGTACTTTCTAAAGAATACATAATATGGAGATACAAGCTGTTTCTTTTCCGAATTCCTTCTCTTACTTCCTTGTCAAAACAGTAAACAAAAAGAGGAAGAAAAAAATCCCCATATTTTTTATATTTTGGTGCTGACTTTAAAGAAGTCCTGCTGTTTACTCCCCTGTGGTCATTGTAATAGAGACAAAGCTTTGAAAAATGCAGGAAGCCGTTTAGATCCCTTGAAGTTTTTCTTGTGTATTACCATTTTTTATCCATGCAAAACTTCCCACAGTTAGCCCTTTATCGCCACAGAATTATTTCTTCTGTAATCTAAACCCTTTACATGGCTGTGGTCATACACTCTAGGATGCTAATCTGTTGAAATCTCTGTCCCTCCTCCATATCTATTCCCTACATCCCCCATCAGACATATTCCAAACCTGGTAGTTTAATTGTTCTTAGAAATCCAAGCACTAATCTATAAAATGTCAGCAAACTATGCGGCAGATTATGAAGTCTGTGACTCACAAGGACATGAGATAACCTTGGCTCATGGCTAAGGGTCTGAAAAATCATCAGTTTAACTTTTTGTTATGTTTTTATTTGTTTCTTTTTTTCACTGTTCAAAATGATCACCTGGGATATATTTGGTGTATATCATAACTAAAACTGTTTCCCTCTTTTTGAATGCTGCCTGAGACATTAAAGCGTCCCAAAATAAATGAATTAAATAGGAAGATATCCATTACATATTTCTTTTGTAACCTCTACATTTTTTTCTTAAAAGTCAGCATTAGCATCTACTACAAAAGAACTTGCTCCTAAATTAATTCTGCTACTAGAACCCACTTAATTTAGAACTAGGTCTTCTGTGAAATTTAAAATGCCTAAAGTCTCTAAAGTATTTCCCCTAAAACACTTACAAAAAATTCAATCAACTCTTCTCTGATCTGCTACTTACTCCCTATTTAATCCGTGTAGAATCCCCTCCCTTCCCTGGACTTCAATGTATTCATCTATACGATGAGGGTGCTGGACTAAGAAATTGCTAAAGTGCCTTAACCTCAGTCTTAATTCTATGATCCTATTCTTGAGCCATCAATTAAAACTTGACTAAAGAGTCCTAAAGAAAAGAATGCATTGGCAGAAGAGGGAGTAACATAGTGAGGACATAAGCCAGAGAAAATGAAAAAATAACAGAACCCCCACCACTCCTCAAAATGTTTCCTACTATCCTCACTGCACACTAGTAAAATCATCCCATTTTTCAATGTCCAACTTCCCTAATATATTGTAAAGTTCTCACAAGGAGGGATATTATCATGTTAATTTTTTGATTCCCCTTATTGTGTACCATACTGACACGGACCTAGTAGGCACCCAATAAATATGTTGAGTGACTGACAGGAAAGGAAAGAGGGGAAAGAAAAAAAAATAAACTAGGGAAAGAGGAAGTAAATGAAATAAGGAGGGAAAAGAGAAGAAAGAAGAAGAAAAGAAGTAAGGAAGGGACAAAGAGTGGCAACATGATATTGTGTTAACCCAAAGTCATCTTAGAGACATATACTGAAAATAACAACAGAGGATGTTGCAGACAATGAAAGATTGGAAATCACAACAATATATATTATATATTGAAGCTCAGAAGAACCTCCTGCATATTTTTAAGGATATAATACTTAAACTCTCTAGAAAATTATCTCTTTTAGAAATATACCCTTCAGGGGTGGCCAAGTAGCACAGGGAGTAAGAGTACTGGCTCCAGTGTCAGGATGACCTGGGTATCAAATCTGGGCTCAGATACTTAGCACCACACCCAGAAATTACTGGCCGTGTAACCTTGAGCAAGTTCCTTAACCCCAATTGCTTTAATATATATACACCCTTCAAAAGCACTTGGCCAGAATGCTTGACTTTGTCAAGTATCCTCTTCATGAAGAAAAATACATACCCAAACCAGTTACAAGCACTTATTAACTGGTTGGTATTTTATTTACCTTCAACCCAAGTAGCTGGATCATCATTTTCTCCTCAATACTTAACTCCATTATATTGCAAGCACTATAATGAATATACTAATACATATGTGTGGACACATGCACAAACATGAAAAACTTATCTTTGTTGTGTTTACATAACCCCAGGGCCCTACTTACCTCTTCTTGATTTTTTTTCCAAAAAGTTACCTTTCTTACTACTGTGCACAGCTAAATACAAGCTATTATTTGTTACCTACACAGTGTTTAGTTCAGCAAAGTTTTAACAGTGAAAATAAAACTGAGTAATCTGCAGGAAATGCTAACCCAGCTGCAGAAGTTCATTAATACTATCTTTTGCAAAATAGTATCATCCTCCTTTCTAATGATGTTCTCTTATTGTACTATGTGAAATGCTAATCAACAATTTAATAGCATATTAGAATCTTGTAAAAAGAAAAGTAGCTAAATAAAAACTTGTGCCAATTATTATTACAAAGTGGTCTTAACAATAAAAACCCAGATTTGCAACAATTCAATAATTTTAAAGCATAAAACAATGCAGAAGGAAAAAATGCTAATATATTTTCCTGCTTCATCTGTGAGATACTCCTGGAATTACAGTTTTAACTGCTCAATTAATATCATCTAATTCATTTCATTAAACATTTAGTAAGTGAATGGTATAATCCAAATTTTAAATACAGTTTCCTTATTGGAAGTATATGTGATAGAATAATGCAAGCATGATTATACTTGTTGAATATAAGTTCTTCCAGCAGAGAGCAAGGTTTTGTTTTTTGTTTTTTCACTTTTGTGTTCATATTATCCCCCACTAACACAGTGCCTGGCATATTTTAAGTTTAATATTTTTTGTTTAATTTATTGAATTATGCCTGTTTTACATATGAGGATATGAAGGCTAAGGGAAGTTTTGTTAGGCAGCTTTTTGGACTGAAAGACATGGGTGAGATATTTTCTACTTTCAAGAAGCTCATAATCTAGTGTTAAAGATAGTCATTTGTACACTTAACTATACAAAGGCATATTATATATAAAACAACATAGGATGATATACCAGAGCTTTCCAAAATGGAAAAGGTTGATTTCTTTTTGAGGTATTGAATTCCTCATAATGAAAAGGTAAAAGTAGAGGTTTCCAGGGGATTATATAAAATTAATTAGTCTACTGGGTACAATATTTGGCTTGATGATTTTTATTTGTCTATCCAGTTCTACAACTAGACAATTTTCAATTGCCATAAAAGAGGTTGAAAAAGTGAGTTCCTGTTTACTTTTTGTAGAGTGATGTAATGGGAATGTAAATTTTAAAGATCTTCCCTGCCCCTAGGCTAAAGTGCACCTGGAGCCTGGGGTGGGAGGCTTGTTTTTCAGTAGATACTTCTTGATTGGCCAGTGAGTCAATAAGGTCATTACATTCTCTGAGCCAGGAGAAGGCTATATAAGCCCTGATGTGTAGCTTTGTTTTGGGGCTCACTTTGAGAAGTGTTCTGTGATTTGATCTGGATTCTGGGAAGCCATTGTTGAGAGGCCCGCCTCGGATTTGAAAAAAACAGATGTTGAAAACCAGATGTTGATTTGGTATGGATGTAATGGTTGGACAGTTTGGAAATCTGTCTATTTGATCTGTTTCTCTGTCTTGATAATTATGTCTGTATATTCTGAAGTTCGGGGAGCTGACCTTTTTCCCCTGAACTAGGTAAACGATACATATTTGACTGATTAAAGTAAGCTTGTTAACCCATTTTGAGTTGCTTTCCTTTAACAAAGCAGATCCAAGAACCTGTGTTGGCAGACACCCTGAGGACGCTTGGGGTGCTTGCTGTTATAAGATTTCAAGGAATATGGAGCAACTGAGATGAATTTTTAACATTCAGGTTTTGAACATGCAGACATAGACAGAGACTAGAGGATGGGGTGGCCGGGTAACCAGTAATACCAGACAGGATAAGGTGTATCTCTGATGGCATAAATGCAGGGAATTGGAATTTATTCAAGGAATGACAAATATCTTGTTTGTCTAGGGGATAGTGTGTGTGTAAGGGAGTACAAAACAATTGGGGCTAAATAATGGACTGTGATTTCCATTTGTAAAATTAGAGGATTGTACCCTAAAATGTTATTCTTGCTACCAATACACTAAAGGAAATAAAGGCATTGCCTTCTGGTTTCCTATTGCTATGAATTATCTTCTTTGAGCAAAGGTCTTCCCAACTCACTTTTCCCCTACACCATGCATATTTTTTCAAAAGAATAAAAGTTTTAAGCTATTTTTATTTTTCTCTTGTTTCTAATTTATAACATACATACACTTCTTTAGTGAACTCTAAGTATTTTACTAGTAAGTATTCCAGGAGAGCCTACAAAGAGATCACATCACTAGATAGATAGATAGATAGATAGATAGATAGATAGATAGATAGATAGATAGATAAATAGATAGATAGATGGATGAATGAATCACAAGGTAACTATCATTTTCTTAGATAATACTGACCTTATTTTCTCATTCTTTCTTATTTTCTCCATAACTTTCACCTTTTGACTTTTTCCCCTTAGTCTAGATGATGCATATGTCTAGGTATTCATCCTTCCCAATGTTATCCTTGGAGTGAGCTATCCAAATGCCATAGGGAAGGTTCTTAAACTGTATCACCTATTACCTAATATGCTCTGGATGTTAGGTCAAGGTCCAGGATTCTACCTGATGCACTTGGGTTATCAAGGGTGAGTCGTGTCCCGACCTTCTCAAGTCTATCCCTACAGTTATAAGCATTTATCTGAGAGAAATATATCTGTAATAGTGCTCCCCTTATGTTCCTTATCCTACTCCACTCCCCTCCTCATGTTCCTAGCTTTTAGTTCTTATAATTTATTTGTTATCACTTTCCAAAACCAAGACTCATTGTCCATTGTGCAAGTCTTATATTTGTCTCAATACTCTCTAAATAAAAAAAGAATCTTTCTAATCTAGTTTTCTATTTTTTTTTCCTTTGAGACCTCTTCTTTTAATGCCCCTACTTTTTCAGAGATTTATTTATTTTTTTCCTTCTTAGAAACTCTCACTCTTTAATCCATGATCTTTCCTATCTGTTCTGCTACATATCTGGAGGAAATTCATATGTAATACATTTATTTTTCATCTATGATAAAATTATCCCCTCCATCTACTGCCTTACTATGCAACATCCAAGTCCATTCCTACCTAGATATCAAATAACCTGTATTCACAAGACTTGGTCTCCATGATCCTCTCTCCTGAGTGTAACATGATTATTTTTTAGTGTATGCACACATATACACACACTCTTATATGCATATGTGCATGTATCCATATATTTACGCACACATATATGCATACTTACACATACAGATATGAACATGCATATATATGCATACAAACATTTTGCATCTATGTATAACATTTTGCTCCAGTCTTTTCATTAAACTTTTAGTCCAGCATTAAAATTGACTTTTTAAATTGAATATTCTGCATACATTTTAAAGTTCAGCACATCTAAAAGTAAACTCTAATTTTCCTCCAAATCCTAACTCCTTCCAAACTTCCCAATTTCTGATAAAGAGGGGAAAAGCCTCCCTCTCTCTGTTGATTTCTCCGCGTTATCTCCTATGCACTTTGCGCACATGTCTCGTTTGTTTATCTGTGAGCTCCATGGAAGAAGGGGCTGTCATTCGCTCTTCGGTGCATCCCCAGGATTTTCCAGTGACTGAATATAATAGAGGCTCATTAAATATGGACAGGCTTACTGACTGACTGACATACTAAATTAGAACTAATAACTGTAAATAAAGGTCCTTTTCAGGCAACGCACTATGCCATGATGTCTCTATCATCTAGTATATGTAAGGATTATTTTTGAACTACTGTAAAAATTAACATTCATACATATTAATCAATTTTTCAATCCACCACTATTTTCATAGAATCAATAGAATCATGGACATAATTCTAAACTCTAAAGATCTTTTTGATCAATGCCTTTCAGACAGTCTTTTAGTTATGCCTCCCATCTTGTATTACTGGAAGATTTATAAGTTCACCAACTATGTGTTTACTTGAGTGCTTAATATAAATCTTAAACATGACAGGTTACTTTATTGGTGATCACTTTCCATATATATATATATATGTGTCTGTGTGTCAAACAATGGATTACTAACCTTAATCAGTTCCCAAAATATGTTGTATATGGTCATCATACACACATCTTCCATGTTTTCTATTAAGTATAATATAAAATTATTTTAAAATAATTACCTCATTTTAAGCCTAGGATGGATATAATTGCCACAATTATCCACTTGGTTCCTTCCATTTCTACTTTAAGGAAATTTAATCTGTATGCAAATTTATCAGTCCAATCACAATTACTCTGAGCATCATTAAATTTAGGCAGAGACTAGACTCTCTTCTTAATTATAAATTCCATCTATCTCTACTTAATCTCTGGCCCCTTTGTAGTTGAGGTAAAATTAAATTTACTAGAAATATTTAACACAACAGCATATTATATTACAGTATCTGTTGAATAGTCAAGCATTAGAAGAGGAGTTTGGAAAAAAGATAACCTTTTATTTGGACATTCCTATCTCAGCCAGGGTCTTCTCAGCATAACCGAAAAGCTGATAACTCTCCTAGATAGGGTTTTTTTTAACCACAGTTCAATATAATCTTTGATCCACAATGGTGTCCTAGAATTCCATATCAGTTCTAACATCTCAAATCTATCCCTTCTCAAGTCCCTTGATAATTTATAGATGATACCTGGAATATTGCAAAGTTTTTCCCAACTGAACCAAACATTATTCTTATATTCTCTACTATTTGAGTAACTCTTTTTCTGCATTTAGTTAGAGGTCTCTGAGACTTATTGATTAGTGAATTTACCACTTACTTTGAATCTGGTGGGATTGAGTAAACCCACCACTCCACTCTCACTATGGTATATAAAACTATCAGATGGTTCCCTAAAATCCAGACAAACAATATTTATTTCATTCTCCTACTTTCCTATTCCAGTAGTCTTGTCAAAAATTAAAAGAAGTTAGTATAGTATCATGTTCTCTTTCCTTGACAAAACCATCTTTGTTGCTATTCCTCTCTTTTTCTAGATGCACAATTTCTAATTATATTAACTTCATTGTTTCCCTCAGAATATTTCTCCTTTACCCAATTATTTGTGTCATACTACCTACCAGATATTCTACCTGAAAGTCTTGTATGCATCTCAAATTCAATATTAAAAATATATATAGGGGTGGCCAGGTAGCACAACAAGTAAGAGCACCAGCTCCAGTGTCAGGATAACCTGGAATCAAATCCGGGCTCAGACACTGAGCACCCACCCAGAAACACCTGGCCGTGTAACCTTGAGCAAGTTGCTTAACCCCAATTGCTTAGGGGTAGCCAGGTGGCTCAGCAAGTAAGAGCACCAGCTCCAGTGTCGGGATGACCTGGAGATCGAATCCCGGGCTCAGACACTTAGCACCCACCCAGAAACACCTGGCCGTGTAACCTTGAGCAACTTACTTAACCCCAATTGCTTAGGGGCGGCCAGGTGGCTCAGAGAGTAAGAGCATCGGCACCTGTGTTGGTATGACCTGGGGATCAAATCCGGGCTCAGATACTTAGCACCACACCCAGAAATAACTGGCCGTGTAACCTTGAGCAAGTTACTTAACCCCGATTGCTTTAAAAAAAAAGAAAAAAAAATATATATATATATAGTGTAGAAGCAAGACGGTGGAATAAAAGCAGGAACTTACTTGAGCTGGTGCTCCAACCACCTCCAATACCTGTAAAAAATCTAAACCAACTTTAGTGCTGCAGAACCCACAAAGTGACAGAGAGAAACAAATCTCCTGCTGAAGGCAGCCTGGCAGGCCAAAAAGAAGGTTCTATCATGCCAAGCTGGGAGCAGAGCGCAGTCCTGCTTGAGCTGCAACACACTGGCTAGAGAAGACTTCAGGAGACTGATTCACTAGCAGTTGTGGCAGTGTCCAGACTTCTCAACCCCATAAATGCCAAAGAGTAGGCAAAAGGTCAGTGGAGAACTCTGTTGATCTTGGGGGAACAAAGAGTTGTTTGGCTGCCACCCCCAGGGCAGTGGAGTTGGCAGTGGCAGCTACAGTTGCTACCACTGTGGCTGCCTCCTTAGCTCAAAGCCTATAGATAGTGGGGGGGGGGGGCAAACTACTGTCCAGAGGGTAATTGCTATTGCGTTGCCCTGTTTGGATATTGATTGCAGCCTTAGTGAGGAGTGCTGGTGAGGCAGAGCTTGTTGAGACTGTGGAGAGGCACTCTTTCTCACAATTCTAAGGCAGGTGCCTAGAAAAAAAATATACAAAAGCCTCCTCTATATTCATACATAGGACATGTACTTGATGAAAAGACCATCCATCCTCAAAATATAATTATAAAAACAGACCAGTTGAAAACATTAAGTACTTTCCAAAAATTATTGGGAGATGTTAATTGGATTAGGCCATATTTGAAAATAGGGATGCATGAGTTAAAAGATCTCTATGATATTCTCAGAGGGGATCCAAATCTGAATTTCCCTCACACCCTCAATCGCATAGCTCAATAACAGTTGAAAAATTTGAGGCTGCCATTCGGAATAGTCTAGTAAGTAGAATAAATGTCAAAAAGGATTTAGAAGTCACAATATTGAATACTCCAGACATTCCTTTTGGATGTATTCATCAAGAAAAGGAGTTGATAGAATGGTTATTTTTATCATCTCAGCCAAGAATTAGTATACAAGCATAGCCTTCCATGGTTGCTCAGCTGTCTCAGGAAGTAGTTAAGAGGTGTGCTCAACTGGCAGGGAGGTGCCCTTCTTAATTATAGCAACCATATGACAAGGACCAGATAGAACTTTTAATAGCACAAGATCAGACATGGCAAGTTTTGCTGCCTCTGTTTCATGGAGAAATAAATTATATATATGCATATCCAATACTACAATTTGTTAGAACACAGAGATGGCTTATCAACACTGTGGTGAAATCAAAAACCATACTGAAGGAAAGATTGCTTTCACTGATGCATCTTCTGACTACATTGCCACCTATTATATTCCCCCAGAGGAGACACATGTGTCCTACACACCATTTTTCTCCAGTCAACAGAATGAGATCTATGCAATTATATTAGTGTTACAAAGTCATGAGGGTCCTATTAATATCTTTCCAGATAGCAAATATGTGGTAGGTGTGGTCAATAACATAGATACAGCAAGGATAAAAGTCAACTCCAATTACCCTATTTTACAACTCTTTACTATGCTTCAACACTCATTAGGGTTAGAAAAGCACCTCTTTAGTGTACTTATATACCCTCTCATACCGACCTCCCCGGATTTCTAGTTGAAGGGAACAGAATAGCAGATTCATTAACTAAATCTACTCTGCTTCCTCTATCTCTGATGGAAGCCAAATATTCTCATGAAAAATTCCATCATTCTGCTGAGATGCTAAGGAAACAATACAAAATGACTAGGGATAAACTAGACACATAGTGAAGTCATGTGCAATATGTATACCTTTTCATCTACCTCCCACAAAAACTTCCTTAAACCCTTGTAGTCTGGTACTTCAAGAACTTTGGCAGATGGATGTTACTCATTATTCTGGTTTTGGAAAACTAAAGTTCATTCATTTAATGGTGAACATGTATTCTTCATTCACTATGGCCTCTGCACAACCTGGAGAAGCAGTGGCCCAGGTGACTGACCACAGGTTTCATTGTTTTTCTATATTGGGCATTCCAAAGTCCCTAAAAATGGACAATGGTCCTGCATATATTTCTCAAGCTTTTCAAAAAGTTTACTTGTCTTTCAATATACGTTATGTTACTGGTATTCTTTATAACCCTACTGGACAGGCTATAGTGGAGAGAAAGAATAGATCACCCAAGATGATTCTTCAAAAACAGAAAGAGGGAACTACAGCACGCCTGCAGAGACAATTATCTCAGGCAGTGTATACTTTAACTTTTTTAACACTAAACAAAGAAGGGCACACCCCAGCCAAAAGACATTATAGTAAAAAAAAATAGAAATGGAAGGTCCTCAACAAAGGATAATGTGAAAGGACCCAAAAATCAACTGTTGCTTCAGGCCTGATAGACTGTTAAGATGAGGACAAGGGTATGCTTCTGTCTTTCCAGATGTGCTCCTGATCCAATATAGATCCTAGAGATAAACATCAGGACCTGTCAGGGAATTGACAGCAAAATTGCAGACCATGCAGATCAAAGGCAAGACTTGGACGAGAGGCACCAGAGAAAACAAAGACCATCCGCCTTGGCCAAGACTAATTACTTGTGAAGATAAGATGAAAAATATTGTTCTGGTGGGAACTTTGTCTGAAGTTTTTGGACAATAGACAGGGAAACCTTTCAGGAACTTAATATCAATAGATATAAATTTCAATTTTACAGAACATATGGGAGGAACACCATTATGCTTTGGGTTCAATGTAACTAGAATATATAAACATTGTGTTAGTGTGGAGAATATTTCCCATTCTGCTCAAATGATTGCAAAGGGGCTGGTCTGGAATATATCTTTGTTTGGTATGAAGACAAAAGACAGTATTCAGAGACCCATTCATTTATCACCATGGCCCCCATGTTACAATATCATAGTCCCTCGCATATGGGTACCCTATCCTCAATGGGTATATTGCCACATGCCCTATAGAGGAGTGTATAATAACAGTGGGGGGATGATAGGAGATATGGGATTGTAATGTCAATCATAGAAGTAGTTCACACCTTGTTTCAGTCTGTTCAGAAACAGAAAATGTGAACTCCACAACTTGTGAACCCTAGAACTTTCGAGCTCCTGGGGAGGAGCTAATGACTATATAAGGAGATCCTGAGGGCTAGAGACAGCAGGAACTGAGAAGACTCTTGTGGTGGCAGAGTTAAGAAGGAGAAAACTTGTGGTATCCTGGCATTCTGTTTGTATGCTCTGTCTGTGTTGATGTTTCTTGATGGTACTTTGTACAGAAACCCTGGGACCTTACTGGAAGCCCTGAAAGAGGATTTTCTGGTTTTATGTTTATAGAAGTCCTGAAGGAGGATTTTGGAGGTCCCAGGACTTTACTGATGATTTGTTTTGGCCTCTTGGACCTTGTTTGTGGGTCTGTGTGGATTTCTATGGTGAGGATTTATGTTGAGTTCTCAAACCTTGTTGGTAGGTCTGACTTGATTTCACAGACAGATAGTGAATTAATGTTGGTGCTAGCAATGTGTATGAATATTATTGTGGCTCTGTCAAGGTTCGTATTCCCAGAAACAGGAACTGTGAAGGACTTGAGGTGGACTGGACACTGTGAGCTTCAATATGGAATGGGAACTGGACAAAGGACTGTACAAGGAACTGGGAGCTGCCTGCCTTTGAACCCAGGTGACAGTTGGAGCTGGGACAATGGAAGATGAACCATGGAAGCTGAGAGCCAGCCTTGAGTCAAGCTGAAAGAAAACTTTACTTGGATACTGTGTACTGACTGAGAAGATTATGATTTACTGTGACCCAGGGGTGGAGAACTTTGACTTTTGTACTTTGTGAATGAATTAAGGTTTTGGGATTGGCTAAATGATTGTACTTTATGAAAAACTATTTTGGCCACTTTGGTGAAAACGTTGTGACATTTTAGAGATAAGTTATTGTGAATGCTGTATTTTGATTTTCTGTTCATGTTTTGCTGCAATTGGTTACTGAATAGAGAGTTCACTATGCTATGTAATCAGAACCTTGAAAGCTGTTCACAGCAGCAGTCCTCTGGAAAGCTGCTCATGTGTGGCTTTACAGGGATTTAATTGATGATTTTGAACAAGGAGCATGATTTGGTTATATATCCCCTAGAATAACAACTAATAAGGGGGTACACCAAGAAGAAATATGGCTGGCTATGACTGCTTTAGATCGAGTAGTTGTAAATGTAGTTATTCCAAAAAAGTCATACCCTTAAATATCGTATGACCTTTATTAATGCCTGCCTTCCTTCTCATCAGGCCTTCATGATAGGACACCCAAATATAACAGAGACACACTCAAGTTTTGCTACTAAGTGTGTTGATTGCACAGTTTCACAATGTTTATCCTCTAGACACAACAGCAGGGGCCAAGTGGTTTTGATTATAAAAAGGCCTGATTATGTTATATTCCCCACAAAAAATGAAAGATGGATGGGTTTTAGCACCTACTGATGAGGATTTTCATTACACACAAGAGGGTTTTATAATTAGGGGAAAAATGTGTTTTCAATGTATTATCTGGGGTATTGTCTCTTTGGTATCACCAATTTCTTCTTTAGTGGCTTCCTCAGTTTCTGTTGTAACTCTACAAAATTAGATACAAAGTGCAGAATATGCAGAAGTATTGGCTCATAATGTATCCCTGGCATTGAAAATACAGGCTGCCATTGACAGGGACTTTCAAGCAAAATTAAATCTTCTAAGAGAAGCTATAGAGTTTGTGGGAGATGATATTCAGGAAATTGAATTTTGTTCAAAACTGTATCATGATTATCGATTCACTTATGCTTATGTAACTCCTTTTTATTATAATAGTTCTACGGTTAGTTGGAATCTTGTAAATAATCACTTGTTGGGAGTACGGAATAACAGTACTTTGGCTACAGGTTTGTCTTTACTTACCAATGTATCTAATGATATCAATCAAAGCCATATCCCTGGGGCGGATCCCAATCAAATAGCTGATGACATACTGCACAGATTTGACTTATTAGATCCCTTTAAAAAAACAGTGTCAATGCTCCTTCATAGGCTACCTTGGATAGGCATCTTGTTCTTGGCTTGTATGTTGATGCCTTGTCTTACAAATATCCTAGGGTCATAGATGAAGTCACTGGGGACCAAAGCACATGGGATAAAACTGTTAGCCAAAGGGAAAGAGAGAGATGTCGAGGGCCAGCTCTGAGAAGTGCATTTTAGGAAGTCCAGGCCAGAGTTTTCTCATGGTCAGTTCTTACTTTTATGGGCTGATAGTTGACTCTCCATTTCATTCCTTGATTGAGATATGGATCTTGCTACTGTTTGCTTTTACCCAAGCAATTCAGATTATCCCTTTTCTTGAACTTGAACAACCTGCTAGGAGTTACATGCTTATTTACAGTGTTGGGAAATGTCCTATGGGAGTGGCCATGAAGCAATGTGTACTTTGCCTGTTTAACTCCTGACCATCAGATTAATACACGAGTTTGTTTGCAACTTGCTTGCAATTCCGCCTGGCCCATGTTTCTTCATTATCATGCTCTCTTGTGAGGTGGCGCACATGTAGCAGGCTACAGACAACATCCTCCAAGAAATTATCAAAGAAAACCACCCTGATGTCCTAGAACCAGAGGGTAAAATAATTATCAAAAGAATTCACCAGATACCTCCTGAAAGAGATCCCAAATTGAAAACTCTAAGAAATATTATAGCCAAATTCCATAATTATCTGGTCAAGGAGAAAATACACCAAGCAACCAGAAAGAAACAATTCAAATATGATGGAACTACACTCAGGATCACACACGACCTAGCAGCTTCTACATTAAAAGATCAGAGTGATTGGAATATGATGTTTCATAAAACAAAATAGCCTGAACTTCAACAAAGGATCAACTGGTTATGGGATTTAAAGATCTTCCATGCCACTTGAATTTGCTGAAGTAGCAGGAAGGGGTGGGGCAAGAGTAAGCAGAAGCCAAGCTGGAGTTCATGCCCTCACTGGAACCCTGGAGGTGGCAGCAGTGCCAGCAGCAGAGGTGGTGGCAGCAGCAGCAGCAACTGCAACGGCACCAGTGGAGGTAGCAGTAATAGCAGAGATGGGAACCCCTTTTGTGAGTCAGCCAGAATTTCTGCTAAGGACTCCTGCTGAGGACTGCCAAGGAAGGGAACTGTGTGTGGGGAGGGGGGCGGCACAGAGCTGCTGGGATTAGGCTTCATGGATGCTGAGCAGTTGTCATAAGTGAGGAAAGGAGGACCTTTGCCTGAGGTAGCCTGTTCTGTTTTGAAGGCTTGAGAATGTGGGTGTTTACTACATTAACTATGTGTGCCAACTTCATAACTACTGTGATGGCTTTGACTTTCTGGTTTTGGGACTCAGTTTACTGGTATTTCAATAAATGTTCTAGCTTTATTCCCCATGTAGATAGTCAGGTATATTTTGTGATTAATAACCATATCAGCATATTTGTTGGCATTATGAATATTGCATTGTTGATACATTTGGCGATGAGGGTGAGATCACAAAATGTCAGGCCACTATTTAGAAGCAGGGGAGCTTTAGAGGGAGAAATGGCTATCCCAGGATGGGAAGATTTGCCCTATTCCTCTCTAGCCAGAGAATGGTCCAAAAGCACAGATCCCTGTGAAAACTGTGACCCAAGGCTAAAAGAGGGAGAATCTGGAGATTTGGAAAGATGTTTGCAAGGAATACCCATAAAACAGGGCAAAGAATTGTCAGGACTGTGCAGGAGAGTCTGGGTCCTGCTAACAAGTTATTGCCTTATGTGTAAAAGTAGGGATAAGATGCTGGAGGAAAAAGTTCAGATAGTTAGGGAGTCGGCTGGTTTGCCTGATGATTCTTCAGTGCCACAGCATTCAGAAGAGCAAACTGGAGAGACTCAGATGGTCCAGGAAAAAACTACTGTTTATGTAGCTAAAAGGAAGCAAAAAACTAGCAGAAGGAATGTGCATGCAGCTTTTGTACAGGCTGGGCAGAGTTGCCCTGACAGCTTCCAGGAGAATGTGTGTGAGGAGAATGGAGCAAGGTTAGATGAGGAGTCTTCTAATGTAGAAGCTCTCCCCATAAGAAGAAGAAGACAGGAGAACCACCGAGGCAAAACAGAGTCCAGGGAGATAATTGAGGATTTCACTCAAGAGGAGATCACTGATATATTGAGTAGATTCACCCAAAGAATGGAGGAGTCTTTAGTGTCTTGGATAGTAAGAATCACTGATGAATGCACTGGAGGAATAATACTGGACAGTGTGGATTGCTTAAAATTCATACGTATCAGTCAGAATCATTTTGTACACCAAGCTTTTAGGGATCACCATATATGAGGAGGCCTCAACAGAATGAATATGTTAGCTTTAGCTGCAAAGGGATGAAGAAAGCAATATCCTACTGACTCTATGTGGCCTGGTGGAGATAGACCCTGGTACTCACTTAGAGACTGTATGAGAAAGCTAAAGGAGGAGGTAATGAAAACTGCTATCCTGATTGGAGATGCAAATGCATATCATGATACCCCAGTAGGAGTTCCTCAGAGAAATAGCATAATGAAGATGTCTCCTCCTGCTTATAAGCACCTAATTTTGATTCTATTAATTGGGGAAATAGGGCACCCCCTTTCCGAGGTGATGGATAAGATTTCACAATTAAGTGATTTAGGGTAATGGGAAAAAGATAAATTTTCTTCAGAGAGAAGAGTAAACAGCCAGAGGATTCAAAGACAAAAATAGACCTGCAAGAAGGGAACTGTTTACTGCTCTATTGAGAGCAGGGGTGGACTTTGGAAGAATAGATGGTATTCCTACTGAAGAGGTGCACAAGATGTACCAAGAAAAGGTACTTAACATTAGAATGAATAGGGAAGCGGGAACCACCACTACAGGTACTCCTGAATCATTATATCCAAGTTTGTCCCACCTTCATAGGCTGAGCCCCAACTCACATTAAAGAAATATACAGAGGAGATTGCAGACCCTATATTGGTTAGACAATATATTGGAAAAATGGATCAACTACTGTGACTAGGGCACTGATTGATACTGGGGCTGAGGTCACACTTATCTATGGAAGCCCTGATAAGTTTAAACATGGAACTCCTATTGCCATCACAGGTCTAGGAGGGGCTGAAATATCAGCCAGACAGGTTAAAATAACAATGAAAATAGGGCAGTTACCTAAGAAGGAATATACTGTGGTTGTGGTACCCATTCCAGAATGCATCATTGGAATAATATGTTGAGATACATGACTGAATTTACCTGAAGGAAGATACCAATTTGTTCTAAGGAAGACAGGAATTAATACAGTTTTAGTGGAAAAAATTAAAATGGACCCAATCACTTTACCTTAACCTTCTGAAGTAATTATTTTAAAGCAGTATTGTGTGCCAGGTGGGCAAGATGAAATTACCACTACTATAAAGGAATACATTGAAGCAGGAGTGTAAGTCCCTACAACCACACAATGGAATAATCCTGTTTGGCCAGTACTAAAATCACATGGGGCATGGAGAATGACCATGATTATATGCAATTGAACACAGTGACTCCTCTCTATGCTGCTGTTCCAGATACCATCATCTTAATATAAAGGATCCAGAAATATGATGGGACTTGGTAGGCAGTTATTGACTTGGCAAATGCCTTCTTCACCATCCTAATACATCCTAAACAATGGGACCACTTCGCTTTCACTTGGCAGGGTAGACAATATACTTTCCACCCATTGCCACAAGGGTATCTGCATAGCCCCACTATTTGTCACAAGATTATGGGTGAACAGTGGGATGAATTAAAGCTACCTGGTATACAGCTTACCCATTACATTGATGATATCATGATTCAGGGAAAAGATGCAAAAGAAGTGGAGAGGAGTTTGACCCTTCTTATTGAGCATAACAAAAGTAAAGGGTGGGAAATTAACCCTGCAAAGGTTCAAGGACCAGCTCAAAATGTAAAATTTGGGGGTATACAATGGAACAAGGGACTATCAGACAGTCTTCCACAAGCCCAACAAATGATTCAGGATTTTCCCATCACTGCTAATAAGAAGGAGGCGCAAAAGTTCATAGGATTGTTTGTATACTGGAGGCACCAAAATTCCACATTTGGGACAGATTTTGAAACCTTTATATAGGGTCACTAGGAAGAAATATGAATTCAATTGGGGACCTGAGCAGAGTAAAGCTTTTGATGTAGCCAAGGCTGCCATCCAATTGGCCCTAGATTTGTGGCCCATGCAAAATAGTCCAATGGAATTACAAGTGACTGTACGAGATTATTACACAAATTGGAGTTTATGGCAAAAACACCAAAGCTGAAATGTACCCTTGGAACTTTGGTGTGGGAAACTCCCTTTATATGGAGTTCAGTATACTCCTTTTGTAAAGCAGTTATTTGCTTCATAGTGGGCTTTGCGGGAGACTGAACAACTGACTCTGGGCCATGAAGTGATATTAAGACCTGGAATCCCAATTATGACCTGGGTAATGAGTACCCCAGCTTCTCACAGAATTGGACATGCCCAAGAAGCTAGTATAATCAAATGGAAGTGGTATATTCAAAATAGAGCGAAAACAGGCAAAAGCGGAGTCTCTGTTCCACATGAATCTGTACCAAACTTAGAAATCGAGGGGAATTACACACCCCCTGAGCCAAAGAAACAGTTGCTACAATCCTTTGTAAAATGGAATGAGGGATATGATGTATTAACTGAAGAACAAAAGATACATGCATGGTTTACTGATGGGACAGCGAAATTTTTGGGCCAAAAAAGACATTGGAAAGCAGTAGCCTATAACCCATGTACTAGAAGGACTTTGGAAAGTACTGGGATAGGCAGAAGTACTCAATATGCTGAACTTATGACAGTATATCAAGCCATCAAAATAGAACAAGGAGGATAGTGTCATATATTCACTGATTCATGGGCGGTAGCTAATGGGTTAGCTACATGGATACCCATGTAGAAAAATCAAAATTGGTAATTTCATGGCAAACATGTCTGGGGCAAAGAATTATGGGAAGATATCTGCAACAAGTCTTTGGTTACTGACTTGTCAGTTTTTCATGTAGATGCTCACATGACCCTGTAATGGGAATGTAAATTTGTAAGATCTTCCCTGCCCCTAGGCTAAAGTGCACCTGGAGCCTGGGGTGGGAGGCTTGTTTTTCAGTAGATACTTCTTGATTGGGCAGTGAGTCAATAAGGTTATTACATTCTCTGAGCCAGGAGAAGGCTATATAAGCCCTGATGTGAGGCTTTGTTTTGGGGCTCACTTTGAGAAGTGTTCTATGATTTGATGAAGCTCTGGGCTAGCCATTGTCCAGAGCCCCCCAGCTTTGAAACCCAGTTGTTGTTTGGTATGGATGTAATGGTTGGACAGTTTGGAAGTCTGTCTACTTGATCTGTTTCTCTGTCTTGATAATTCTGTCTGTATATTCTGAAGTTCGGGGTGCTGACCTTTTCCCCCTGAACTAGGTAAATGATACATATTTGACTGATCAAAGTAAGCTTGTTAACCCATTTTGAGTTGCTTTCCTTTAACAAAACAGATCTAAGAACCTGTGTTGGCAGATACCCTGGGGACGCTGGGGTGCTTGCCACTACAGACCCTCACCATGCCAGAACATGAGTAAAATGCTCAAGCTGACAGACTGGCAAAGACTGCTACTGAAAATATTGTCCCTACTTTTACAACAACTGATTATCTGGTATTAGCAAAAATGAGTCCCCCGAATGTCTGGCCATTTAGGGGTCTAGGCCACACATGTTTGGGTGCAAGATCGAGGTATTAGTATCTCTCATTCACTGTTAAAACAGATAGCAGACGAATGTCACATATGTCAATTGGAAAAGGAGCGAACTGTCCCTTGGGCAGTAACTGGAGAGATAGCAAGAGGAAAGGTGCCAGTGCAAATCTGGCAAATAGATTATATTGGTCCACTATCACAGGATAGAAGATACAGATTTATATGTACTTGTGTTGACACCTATTCAAGTGTACTAGTGGCTTGTTCTTATATGAATGCAACCCAAAAAAAACACTTCTAAAGCTCTAGATCTCATAAATCTATATTATGGAACCCCAATGCAGATACAAAATGACAATGGGTCACATTTCAAAGGTAATGAAATAAAGAAGTATTGTATACTAAACAATATAGAATGGATACATCATATTCCATATTATCCACAAGCATCTGGGTTAATTGAAAGAATGAATGTATTGTTGAAAGAACAGTTAAGGAAGTTAAGTTCCAATGATTCATATCAACATTGGAAGGATTTTGTTCATGGCTTTACATAATTTGAACAATAGACCATTGGGACAAAGTACACCTCTAGCCATAATGATGACCCCAGATCTGCAAATTAGAAACCAGCAAACACATAAGACCCCAAATATTGAGTATTGAACTTTGAGGCCAGATGTCCCAGCACCATACCCAGGAACACCTGGTTCAGTGGGGTATGATTTACATTGTTTAGCGGACTTTTGTTTGAACAGAAAAGAAATAAGAAAAATCTCCACTGGGATATGCATAAGAATCCCTAAAAATCACATTGGACAGATTTTGCCCAAATCAGTATTTGCAGCTCAAGGAATATATGTATTGGCTGGAGTAATAAAATCTAACTGTCAAGGAGAAATTTTTGCTATATTCCATAATTTAGGTAAAGGGCCTATACACATTCGTAAAAATGATAGGATAGTTCAAGTGACTATAGTTCCTTGTAAAACAATACCACTTGTAAAAACTGACCCTCCTTCCAAAATAACTGTCAGAGGAACTGAAGGATTTGGTTCTACTGATAGAATAAAATTTAGAGCTAAACATGGGTAAAAGAGGAGCTAGATGATGTTCTAAAGGCTGCAGAGATTATAGCACATGAGAGGGATAATGTTGTAACTATTGTTTATTCCAGAGAAGATGATTACAAAATTGTACCCCTAACTCATATATTCTACTATAAGTGAGGCTACCCTAGTGGACTCATGGACTCCAGTAGCATGGCTGATCCTACATCTACCTTGCTTCTGGTTATTTTCTCTTTGCTTCTTCTTGGCTTTTTGTCTGTTCACCTTGTTTGCTAGATTTGTTTCCACAAGCTTGGTACCCTCCACCTGTAGATGCCTGATAGCTTAACTTGGATGTCACCCCCTGCCTGCAACGGTGATGTGTCACCCCTGGACCTGGCATCAAGCACATTCCAAATGCTGGCTAAAGAAATGGCCACTCAAATGGGACCCCTTGAGACAGGAACAGCTCTACATCTGATTTCAGCAGCAAGTAGCCATGGAAGAAGAGACCTTCACTCCTTACCCCAAGGTTTTGGGGCCGCATTTGTTTGGGGGGCAGTGATAGGGAGATTGTGCTCAAGCCCCACCCTAAAATATGGTTTTCTGTGTTTATTGTGTGTTATCCTTGTTATATTGTTGTAAAATTCTGTGACAACAGTTATTTCTAATGTATTTCTGCCAAGTACAGGACATGTAATACCTTGGGGCCAAATATTATGGTTATGGGATTTAAAGATCTTCCATGCCCCTTGAATTTGCTGACATAGCAGGAAGGGGTGGGCCAAGAGTAAGCAGAAGCCAAGCTGGAGTTCGTGCCCTCACTGGAAGCCTGGAGGTGGCAACAGCAGCAAAAGCAGCAGCAGTAGTGGCAGTGAGCAGCAGCAGCAGTGGCAGCAGCAGAGGCAGCAGCAGAGACATGAACACCTTTTTTGAGTCACTAGAATTTCTGCTAAGGACTTCTGCTGAGGGCTGCCAGGGAAGGGAACTGCAGGGGGGCTGGAGCTGCTGGGAGTAGGCTTCATGGACGCTGAGCATTATTTGCCATGAGTGAGGAGAGGAGGACCTTTGCCTGAGGTAGGCTGTTCTGCTTTGAAGGCTTGAGAATGTGGGTGCTTACTACATTGACTGTGTGTGCCAACTTCATAACTACTGTGATGGCTTTGACTTTCTGGTTTGGGGACTCAATTTTCTGGTATTTAAATAAATGTTCTAGCTTTAGAGAGCCTGGTATATTTTGTGATTAATAACCATGTAGAGAGCCTGGTATATTTTGTGATTAATTACCATATCAGCATATTTATAGTTACCATAGGCATGGTGAATTGTTGATACACAAATATCAAAACTCAGCATAATCATTCAGGCAAAGAGATGGTCATTCTGTGAAATAAGGGACTTCCAGAACTTTCTTATGAAAAATCCAGAGCTCAATGGAAAATTTGACCTTCATATACAAAACTCAAGAGAGACATAAAAAGGTAAACAAGGAAAACATACACACACACAAAAAAAAAACACATGCACACATAGACTCCCACAACTTGTGATTCAATTAGAACAATCTGTATACACCCTATATGGGAAGCTGATTCCTGTAAATATTGAGAATAGTATAATTATCACAACATTTAAAAGGGATATACATAGAGGGTGTGGGTATAAATTAACTAATCTGTTGAGGAAAAAAAACCTTATTAAGGGTGAAAAGGAATTGTAATGGGAGCAAAGGAAAGGAGGAGACAGAAAATGGTAAATTACGCCACACAAAGGGGCATAAAAACATACTATAGTATGTAAAACCAAGCACAAGCAGCTTTTCAGAGGATTGCTGCTGTGAATAGCTTTTCAAGGTTCTGATTACATAGCATGGTGAACTCTCTTTTCAATAACAAATCAGAGCAAAACATTCACAGAAAATCAAAATACAGCAATCAAAATGTTACAGCTTATCATAGAAAATCAAAATATAGCATTCACCATTTCACAACTCAACAATTTATCACTAAAATGGCCTCATAGTTTTCACCAAAGTGGTCACATAGTTTTGAACAAAGTACAATCATTTAGTCAATCAATCACTTAGAAACTCAGTCATTGAATCATAAAGTATCAAAGGTCAAAGTCTTCCACCCATGGGGCACACTAAGTTATAAATCAGTCACTATTCAGTCATCAGTAACTATTGAATCATCAGTCACTACTCAGTCATCAGTCACTACTCAGTAACCTCTTAAGGGGTGGTGGAAAATACACAGGCCATATACCCCACAGTCACAATTAAATCACAATTTCATCACTACTCAGTACCCAGGGAGAGGTCTTCTCATCTTGACTTGGTACAGGCTTTCAGTTTCTATGGCTCCTCTTCCATGGTCCCAGCTCCCCCCCAACAAATCTAACCAACCACCACCCGTGTTCAAAGGCAGTGAGCTCCCAGCTTCTTGTTCAGCTCTCCATGCAGTTCCTGCTCCACATTGGAGCTCACAGTGTCCAGTCCATCTCAAATCTTTCCAGGTTTCTCTTTCTGGGAAGAGAAGACTCAACAAAACCACAAAAACTTTCATACAGATCAACAAAGCAAAAACATTTTTACAAAATACTAGCACCACAGTGATGATTCCTCTGTCTTCTGCAGTTCTGGCTGACCCTTTAAAATCCTCAGCAGCTCCAGCTGGCCCTCATAAGTCTTCAGCAGCTTCATTTTCAAAATCAAAATAACTTTCTCCTGTTCTCAAAATCAAAATCCCTTACTCCCATTCTCAAAATCAAAATGGTTTTCTCCATGGAAGTTGCAGTCAAGTGACAGCAGCCCAGCCTTCAGGTGGTCATCCCAAAAAGTTCTGACTTTCCCAGCTGGGGTTTCTCCTTATATAAATTATTGCTCTTCCCTGTTCAGCCCTTTCCTGTCATGTCAGCTACAGGGGTCCATAACTTCTCTTTCTGTAACAGAGGCTTAATTTGAAATTAGGGGCTAAGTACCTGTCAGCTTAGCAATACAAAGGGATCTTCAAATTTCCTCACTTTTACATAGTAGGGGGAAAGAAGGGATGGAGATGAATGTTGCATGAACTTTTCTCTCTTTAGTTTTGGTTCAAGGAGGGAACAACATAATCAGTTAAATATAGGATTCTAACACAAAGAGACACAAAAACTCATTATGGTAGAGTGAAAGTAGGGAGGAAGAGAAACACTGTATGAAATTTATTCTTATTGGATTGGGTTCAATGAGGGAACAACATATTTCATTGTGTATGAAAATATATCATGCCCTACAGGCAGTAGGAGGGGAAAGGGGGAAAAAAGGAGGATGGTTAGAAGAGATGGAAGAAGTTGTAAGGCAGAAGATTAGGTAAAGAGAAGAGGGTGCATAAGGAGGGAATACTGAGAGAGGTAGTAGTCAAAAGGGAAACTCTTAAGGAGGGAAAAGGAGAAGGGGGAAATAAAAGTATAAACAGGTGAAGGATAGGAAGGAGGGAAAGAAACAGATAGAAATAATAACTGTGAATGTGAATGGGATGAACTCACCCATAAAATGGAGGCGAATAACAGAATGGATTAAAGACCATAATCCTACAATATGCTGTCTACAAGAAACACATTTGAAACAAGGAGATATTCACAGGGTAAAGGTAAAAGGCTGGAGTAGAATGTATTAATCTTCAGCTGAAGTGAAAGAAAAAAAAGGGGGATAGCAGTCCTTATCTCAGACAAAGCAAAAGCAAAAATACATCTAATTAAAGAGACAAAGAAGGAAACTATATCCTGCTAAATGGCACCATTAAAAATGAAGCAATGCCATTACTAAACATATACGCACCAAGCAGTATAGCATCCAAATTCCTAGAGGAGAAGTTAAGGGAGTTAGAGGAAGAAATAGATAGAGAAACAATACTAGTGGAGGACCTCAAACTCTCCTTCTCTGAACTTAATGAATCTAACCTCAAAATAAACAAGAAAGAAGTTATGGAGGTGAACAGAATTTTAGGGAAGCTAGAATATGATAAACCTTTAGAGAAAATTGAATGGGGATAAAAAGGAATGTATCTTCTTCTCAGCAGTGCATGGCACATACACAAAATTTGACCATGTACTAGGGCATAAATACCTCAAAATTCAGCACAGAAAGGCAAAAATATTAAATGAATCCTTCTAAGATCACAATGCAATAAAAATTAAATGTAATAAAGGGCCATGAAAGGATAGACTAAAAACTAATTGGAACTAAATAATTTAATCCTAAAGAATGAATGGGTCAAACAAGAAATTATAGAAACAATCAGTAACTTCATTTAAGAGAAATAACAATAATTAGACAACATAAATAACCAAAACTTGTAGGATGCAGCAAAAGCAGTTCTTATGGGAAATTTTATCTCTGAATACATACATGAATAAAATAGAGAAAATGGAGGTCAATAAATTGGACATGCAACTGAAAAAGCTAGAAAAAGAACAAACTGATAATTCCCAATTAAATACTAAATTAGAAATACTAAAAAAAGGAGAGATTATTAAAATTGAAATAAAGAAAACTATTAAATTAATAAATAAAACTAAGAGCTGGTTTTATGAAAAAAAACAATAAAATTGATAGACCTTTAGTCAACATGTTAAAAAATAAATAAGAAAACAATAATTATGAATTATTTCGCCACTATTGTATGCACATAAATTTGACAATCTTAGTGGAATGGATGAATATTTACAACAATATAACTTGCCCAGATCAAGTGAAAAGGAAGTAAATTACATAAATAGCCCCATCTCAGAAAAATAAATTGAACAAGCCACCAGTGAACTCCCTAGGTAAAAATCTCCAGGTCCAGATGGATTTACTAGCAAATTCTATCAAACATTTAAAGAACAATTGATTCCAATACTTTCCAAACTATTTAGGAAAATTGGAGGAGTCCTACCAAATTCTTTTTATGACACAAATAAGGTACTGATACCTAAATAAGAAAGAGACAAAATAGAAAAAAAAATGTAGACCAATTTCCCTTGTGAATATAGATACAAAAATTTTAAATAAAATATAACCAAAAAGACTATAGCAACTTATTCAGAAAATAAAACACTTTGATCAGGTAGGATTTATTTCAGGAATGCAAGGATGGCTCAATATTTCCAAAACTATCAGTATGATTGATCATATCAACAACAAAACTAGAAGAAATCATATGTGTGTGTGTGTGTGTGTGTGTGTGTGTGTGTGTGTATCAATAGATGCAGAAAAAGCTTTTGGAAAAATACAAACCAATTCTATTAAAAACATGAGAAAGTATAGGAATAAATGGAGTCTTCCTTAAAGTAATAATTTGCTTTTATCTAAAAGCATCAAAAAGTATTATATGTAACGAGGATAAGCTATAAGTATTTCCAATAATACCAGGGGTGAAACAAGGATGCCCACTATGACCCCTCTTATTCAATTTTGTACTAAAAATGTTAGCAGTAGCAATAAGAGAAGAAAAAGAAATTGAAGAAATCAAAATTGGCAGAGACCAATCTATTACTCGTTGCAAATGATATGATGATATACTTAGAGAATCCTTGAGAATCAAACAAAAAACTACTTGAGATAATAATCAAATTTGGTAAAGTTGCAGGATATAAAATAAACCCACATAAATCTTCGGCATTCCTATATTTCTAGTGAAATCCCACAGCAAGAGATAGAAAGAGAAATCCCATTTAAAGTTACTGCAGATATTATAAAATATTTGGAAATCTACCCTCCAAAGCAAACCCAGGACCTGTATGAACACAATTACAAAATACTTTTCACACAAATAAAGTAAGATTGAAATAACTGGAAAATGTCAGTTGCTCTTGGCTAGGTTGAGCTAATATAATGAAAATGACAACTTTACCTAAATTAAATCCCATATTTAGTGCCATACTAATCAATCTACCAAAAAAATTTCTTTATAAAGCCAGAAAAAAATATTAACAAAATTTATTTGGAAGAACATAAGGTCCAGAATATCAAGGGAATTAATGAAAAGAAAGGCTAGGGGAGGTGGCCTAGCCATAGTAGATTTTAATTTGTATTATAAAGCAACCCTCATCAGAACTGCATAGTCCTGGCTGAGGAATAGATTAGTGGATCAATGGGAGAGCTTGAGTGCACTAGATAAAGCAGTCAATGACGACAGTAATTTACTGTTTTATAAACTCAAAGGTCCCAGTTTTTGGAATAAGAGTTTACTATTTGACAAAACCTGCTGGGAAAATTGTTATATAATATGGCAGAACCTGTCATAAACCAATATCTAACACCATATACCAAAATCAAGTCTAAATGGGTGCACAATCTAGGTATAAAGGCTGATACTATAAGCCATCCAGGAGATTAAGAATAGTTTACCTGTCAGATTTATGGAGAAGGGAAGATTGTAGGACCAAACAAAAGTTAGAGAGCAGTAGGAAATGCAAAATAGATCATTTTGATTACATTAAATTGAAAAGTTTCTGTACAAATAAAGCCAATGTAATCAAGATTAAGAAGGAAGTGGAAAATTGGGAATGACTTTTTACAACCAGTGTCTCTGATAAAGGCCTCATTTATAAATTATAAATAGAATTGAGTCAAGCCCATAAGAATACATGTTATTTCCTAATTGATAAATCATCAAAAGATTTGACAGGCAGTTTTCAGAATAAGAATTTAAATATATTGATAAGCAAATGAAAAAAAATGCTCTAAATCACTATTGACTAGAGAAATGCAAATCAAAACAACTGAGGTACCACATCTAACCAGTCACATTGGCTAAGATGAAAAAACAGAAAATGATAAATGCTAGAGAGGATGTGGAAAAATCAGAACACTAATTCATTGTTGGTGGTGTTGTGAACTGAATCAACCATTCTGGAGAGCAATCTAGAATTACGCCCGAAGGGCTATAAATAAGTGAATACCCTTTGAC
The DNA here is from genome assembly GCF_028583685.1 of Petaurus breviceps papuanus. NCBI lineage: Eukaryota > Metazoa > Chordata > Mammalia > Diprotodontia > Petauridae > Petaurus > Petaurus breviceps. The sequence goes on along the minus strand of NW_027186304.1, from coordinate 3,633,409 downwards.
CCAGAAATATTACTTCTAGGGCTGTAACCCAAAGAGGTCGTTGAAGTGGGAAAAGGACCTGTTTGTACAAAACTATTGATAGCAGCTCTTTTTGTGGTGAGAAAGAATTGGAAATCAAGGGGATGGCCATCAATGGGGGAATGGCTGAACAAATTGTGATATATGAATATAATGGAATATTATTGTGCTATATGAAGTGAGGAATAGATGAACTTTATAATCACCTGGAGAGACTTAAATAAACTGCTACTGAGTGAGGAGAGCAGAACCAGGAGAACTTTTTAAACACTTACAGACATATCATATGTGTGATGATTACCTTGGAGAGACTTAGCTTCTCTCAGCAATGCAAGGTTATAAGATAACTCCAAAAGAGTTATGATGGAAAGGGATGAACTGATCCAGAGAAAGACTTACGAAGTCTGAATGCAGATTGAAACACACTGCTTGCTCTATTGTTTTGTTTTGTTTCTTCTTTCTCATTGTTCACTCCATTAGTTATAATCCTTCTTTACAACGTGACTTAAGTTTAATGTTAAGGTATTTGTAGATCCTACATTTGATTGAATGCCACCATCAGGATGAGGGGACAGGAAAGGCAGGGGGAGAAAATTTGAAACTCAATATTGTAAACCAAAAGCAAATGAATTTTTAAAAAATAAAAATTCTTTAAAAAGGAAAAAAAGAAAATCAATTAAAGAAGTAGAGGAAAATTCGGAAAAGAAATGAAAATGATGCAAGAAAATCATGAAAAGTGAGTTAACAGTCTGCTAAATGAGATGCAAAAAATATTGAAGAAAATACCACCTTAAAATAGATTAACTCAAATGACAAAGGACGCACAAAAAGGCAATGAGGAGAAGAATATTTTAAAAAGAATTGCCCAGATGGAAAAGGAATTTCAAAAACTCAATGAAGAGGATAATTTCTTCAAAACTAGATGGGAATAAATGGAAGTTAATGACTTCATGAGAAATCAAGATACTCTAAAACAGATCCAAGAAAGTGCAAAAATAGAAGGTAATGTGAAATATCACATTGGAAAAACCACTGACCTGGAAAATACATCTGGGAGAAAGGACTTAAAAATTATTGGAGTCATGATAAAAAAAAAAACTAAAAATCATTTTTCAAGAAAGTATCAAGGAATATTGCCCTGATATTCTAGAACCAGAGGGGAAAAAAGAAATTTAAAGAATTCACCAATCGCCTGTTGAAAAGATCCCAAAAAGAAAGCCCCTCGAATTACTATAGCCAAATTCCAGAGTTCCCAGGTCAAAGAGAAACTATCATGAGCAATCAGGAAGAAGCAATTTGAGTATTGTGGAAATTCAATAAGGATATAACACAATATCTAACAGCTTCAACATTAAGGTCTTGGAATATGATGTTTTGGAGGTCAATGGAACTAGGATTATAACCAAGAATCACCTATCCAGCAAAACTGAGTGTAATACTTCTGGGGAAAAATATGATCTTTCCATGAAATAGAGGACTTTCAGGCATTCTTTATGAAAAAATACAGAGCTGAACAGAAAGTTTGATTTTCAAATAGAAGAAGCAACAGAAGCATGAGAAATTAAACAGGAAATAGGAATCATAAGGAATTTATTAAAGTTGAACTATTTACATTCCTCCATGGAAAGACAAAATTTGTAACTCATGAGACTTTTCTCAGTATGAGCATAGCTGATGGGATTATATGTGTGTGCATACATACAGGTGTGTATACATACATATGTATGTATGTATAGGTGGGTGTAGGTGTGTATGTATATGTGTATATGTGTATACATAAATAGAGGACACAGAATGGGAAGGGATGATATAAAAATAAAATTAAGAGGTGAGATAGGAATATATTGGGAGAAGGAGAGGGGGAGAGATAGAATGGGATGGATTATCTCCAATAAAGAAGGAAGGAAATGTTACAATGGACGGGGAGGGGATAAGAGGAGGGATGATACAAGTGAGGGCAAGTAGGGGGAGAGGGTAATTAGAAGCAAAACCTTCTGAAAAGGGACAGGGTCAAAGGACAAAATAGAATAAAATGGAGGGAAATAAAGTTAGTCTTTCACAATATGACTATAAAAATGCTTTGCATTACTACACATGGATAACTTATATTGAATTGTTTGTCTTCTAAGTGGGGATGTGTGAGGAGGGGAGAAAGGAGAGAATCTGGAACTCAAAGTTAAAAATACAAATGTTAAAAAAATAAAAATTTTTCATGCAAAAAGAAAGAAAGAAAAAACAAAACTTCTGGGTATATTACAGCCAAATTCCAGAGTTCCCAGGTCAAGTAGAAAATATTACAAGCAGTCAGGAAGAAACAATTTGAGTACTGTGGAAATATAATCAGGATGACACAAGATCTAACAGCTTGATATTCCTGAGGTCAAAGGACATAAAATTAAAACCAAGAATCACCTACCCAGCAAAACTGATGATAATACTTCAGGGGAAAATATGGATATTCAATGAAATCAAGGACTTTCAGGCATTCTTGTTGAAATGAACAGAAAATTTTACTTTCAAATATAAGAATCAAGAGAAGTGTGAACGGGTAAACAGGGAAGAGAAATCATAAGGAACTTATTAAAGTTGAACTATTTACATTCCTACATGGAAAGATGATATTTGTAACTAGGACTTTTCTCAGTTTGAGGATTGTTAAATGGAATATCTGTGTGGGTGGGGGAGGGTACATATACCTATACACATGTATATGTGTGAATGTGCAAAGTCAATCACAAGCAACTTTCCAGAGAACTGCTGCTGTAGACAGTTTTAAGGTTCTGATCACATAATATAGTGAACTCTCTTTTTATACAGCAGTAAATTAAAGCAAAACATTCACAGAAACCAAAGTACAGCATTCACAATGTTATAACATAACAACTAACCACTGAAGTGGCCACATAGTTTTCACCAAAGTGGCCACATAGTTTTAAAGTTTAAAAGCTATCATTGAGTAGGTCCTTAACTCAATCATCTTTAAGGAGCAAGCCCCCTTAAGAGACACAAAGTACATGGGGTGGCCAGGTAGCACAGCAGGGGCAGCCAGGTAGCACAGCAAGTAAGAGCACCAGCCCCAGTGTCGGGATGACCTGGGGATCGAACCTGGGCTCAGACACTTAGCACCCACCCAGAAAAACCTGGTCATGTAACCTTGAGCAAGTTACTTAACCCCAATTGCTTAAAAAAGTCACAAAGTACAATCATTCAGTAAGTCTTTAACTCATCATTAAGGAGCAAGCCTTCTTAAGGGACACAAAGGTCAAAGTTCTCCACCCCTAGGTCACATTGTCTTAATCTCTAAGTCAAAAAGCCTTCTTTCTTCTTAATTAGAGATCAGTTTCCAATCATCCTTAAGATGTACAAGGTACACATTACAAGGTTCTCCCACCTCTAGGCCTTAGTAAATCATGATCTTCTCAGTTAGCACTAAATACCCAACGAGGGGTCTTTTCATCTTGACTCAAAACTGGTTCTTATATTCCCTGGTTCCTCTTCCATGGTCCCAGCTCCTGCCTGAATCTACCCAACTGTCACCTGCATTCAAGGGTAGGTAGCTCTCAGCTTCTTGTCCAGTTCTTTGTCCAGTTCCTTGCCCAGTTCCTAGTCTAGTTCCCATTCCATATTGAAGCTGACAGTGTCCAGTGCACCTCAAGACCTTCACAGTTTCTGTTTCTGGGAACACAAAGCTTAACAGAGGCAAAATAATATTTATACATGTTGCCCACATGTAATGGTAATGCAATTTGAATTTGAAAATCCCTTTGTATTGGCAAAGGTAACAGGTACTTAGCACTTAGTAATTAATCAAGCCTCTGTTAAAAAAAACAGAAAGTATGAACCCCTGTTGCTGATGTAACAGCCAGGGATTGACTGAAACAGGAAGGAGCTAACGCAAGGTCAGAGAACTCAACACAGTCAGTATAGTCCCAGGGCCTCCAAAACCCTCCTCCACGAATTCTATGAAAAGACAAAAAAAGATCCTCTTTCATGGTTTCCAGTAATGTCCCAGAGGTTCTGTACAAAGTATCACAAACAAAAATTAACACAAACAGAACAGACAAACAGAGTGCCCGGCCACCACAAATTTCCCCTTTTCAATTCTGCTCTCTCCCAGTTTGGGTTTCTCTTTACATATGGTCATTAGACCCTCCCTGTTCCTCCCCTTCCTGTTGCATCAACAAGTTCCTCACACTGTGCAGTTCACAAATTATGTTTCTTAACAAAGACTTGACATAATCATGGTCAAGGCTTAAAAGAAACTTGAACTGAAACCAGGTGCTCTGTACTTCTTTGCTTGCCATTACAATATGTATGTATATATGAATATATGTAAGTATATATTCATATGCACGTATCCATACGTATATGTATGTATAGGTAGGTGTATTATATGTGTGTACATGTGTACATAGAAGGCACAGGATAAGTTGAATATGAAGGGATAACATACAAAAAACATTAAGAGGTGAGAGTAATACATTGCGAGAAGGAGAAAGGCAGAAAGAATAGGGTAAATTATTTCACTTAAAATAGGCAAGAGATAGTTTGGAGGAGAAGAGCAGAAATGTGAAAGATTTGAGTCAACCTCACTCTCACTGGGTCTGGCTTAAGGAGGGAACAATATTCACCTTCAGTGGGTATCTTACCCTATAGGAAAGTAGGGGGGGAAGGGAATAAGAAATGGATGATAGAAGGGAGGAACGATTAGGAGAGAGGGAATAGTTAGAAATTTTGAAAAGGCACAGGGTCAAAGGGTAAAATAGAATAAATGGGCAGGCAGGATAGGATGGAGAGAAATATAGTTAGTCTTTCACAACATGAGTACTATGGACATTTTTTGCATAAGTACACATGTATAACATATTAAATTGCTTGTTTTCCCATTGGGGGTGGGTTCCATTGAGGGAAGAAGGGAGAGAATTTGGAATTTAAAGTTTTAAAAACAAAGGTTAAAAACTGTTTTTACATACAAGTGGGAAATAAGATATACAGGCAATGGGGTACAGAAATCCATCTTGCCCTACAAGAAAGTAAGAGGGGATGGGGGAATAGAAGGGAGGGCAAATTTGGGGAAGGGGTATTCAGTATGCTGACAATCTTGGGGTGGGGATAGGGGAGAGATGGGGAGAAAATTTGTAACTCAAAATCTTGTGGAAATGAATATTGAAAACTAATAAATAAATAAATAAATTTTCAAAAAATCTCATTATGCTTCCCTCCTAAACACAAGCTATTCCAAACTTTGCCATTTTTTTTAGTGTTACTACAATACTTCCAATATTCCTGATTCAGAACATTGGAGTTATCTCTGTTTCTACCCCTTCCTTTAATCTTCTTGGTCAAGCAGTTGCCAAGCTTTGTTGATTCTATCTCCACAAAATCTCTCAAACTTGTCTATTCTCTCCACTCAAATATTTTGTAATCAGTAAAACAGCTTCTACTCTAAAGCAAATAATTATCAGATCTTACCTAAACTACAATAGCCTCTTAATTGTTCTGCCTATAGTATCCCCTCCTAAATTCATTATCCACAGATCTGATATTCATCAAGCACAGATCTGACATTATTAAAATATGACCACTAACAGCTATTTATTGCCATATGAGAAAAAACCTCCTCATTATTCCATAAAAAACATAACCATATTACTCCCAACTGCCTTTGAAGTCTAAATTCATATTACTACTCTTTGTCTACTCTACATTCCAGTGAAATTAGCGAAGTAACGGTACATTTTACTGTTAACTAAATTCAGAATGCACTCCTTTCTCTTTTCAGCCTTGTAGATTCAGCCTCTGGATTCCTTCAAAGTGTTTTTCAGTAACCATCTCCTATGCCAAGGCTCTTCTAATACATTCAGTTCCTATCAAAAATTAAAACTATTCTAAAAATTGTTTTTATATTTACATTGTATATATTTAGCATTTAATTATTTGTACACATTTTCTATCCTTCTCTCCCCACCTACCATAGAAAAGATGTTCCTTACATGTAGGAATTGATTGATTTTGTCTTTGTATTGCCAGTGCCTTAAGTGTTTATTTAATAGAATAAAATAAAACTAAAGCTTACTGGATTGTATTTTGCTGAGTCCACTTTTTCCTTTTATTTTTTCTTTTGGGAGGTCAGGAAAATCATCTCAAAGATATATATATATATATAGCAGTTCAGCAAATATACTCCCCTTTTCTTAAAACGTTTTAAATACTTTCAGTTAACAAGGAAAGATAAACACTGTCTCACTGTCTTTATATTTATATTGTTCATCAAATTATTATTTTTATTCCTTGCCTTTTAGTCCAAATCTAATTTTCTTTGACAGATAAAACAGAAATAAAAGAACAGTTGAGGCTTTTGTGAGTGGAGTTGACTTTTTTCTCACAACACTGGAAAGCAATTTCAGCAAAAATCTTGCATAGAATTCTATCATTTACAGGTCATCTTTTCAATGTGATTTTCCATAGCTCTCCATTATTAACTCTGTGTTACAATTAACTGGTCTATTTTCTGTCCCCTGTTTATAATATTCCATCTTCTACCTCTTCACCTTTTCCCTGGATTTGTCCCATATCTGAGGTGTTATCCATCTTTACTACTGTCTCTTGCAATTCCTAGCTCCCTTGAAGGGTCACACTAGAGGCTTGATTAGTTTTGACACTCAAAACCACTGTAGCAGCAATCACACGGACATAGCCAGGGTGGTTCCTAGATATTTAGATCTGTTTTTCTAGGAAAGATAGCTGTTTAAGGGGTCAACAATCTGACTTTAATTACTTACTTCAGGGGGAAAAGTCAGCACCTTGAACTTCAAAGAAAATAAAAACAGCAATTACCAGCAGAAGAAAAAAAAAATACAGACGGATGAATAACACAAATCAACAGACAGGCTTCTAGCTGTCTCACCAAAACTATACATACAGTTTCCAGAGAGAGAAGCACCAACATCTGAGTTTTCAACCCTGGGATGTGTGTGGGAGGGAGGGGGGGGCAGGGGCTACTTAACAGCTACCCAGAGTCTTGTATAGCCAAATCACAGGAACATTCTTCCAGAGTCCCAAAGCAAAATCTCAGCTTCAGAGGCAGAGGGCATCACAATGCTCATGACCCACTGCCTAATTACAAAGTAACAAAACATGTAGGTCTTTCTGAAAAACAAGCTTCCTCTAATTAAGCTTCTTTTGTTGGGCTCCATGTGAATCCTATTAATGGGGAGTGGGGAGGAGGAAGATCTTCAACTCCCATTAACATCACAACCACAGAAATGACCAGTAATCTCAGCTTTCTTCACTTATAATAGCATCCAAAAACTAAACCTCTAGAGACAGGGCATTCTTTTAGAATGGTTAATCCACATAACTTTTGGATCTCTTCCCTGAGGAAGAGCTTTTCTGATTGCTGAGGGAGTGAAAGAAAATTTCCTTGACCTACTTTATTTAGAGAGCCACAAATTATACTTCATCTTCATTTAACTCCCAACATCCTGTCATCTATCAGAGGCTTTGTTTCATTGTTAGATTAACCATAATAAAAAAGTTAACATGAAAATACAGAATACTGCCATCTATGTTGCATCAGCTTATTAAAATTGTATGCAGATTCACTTCATAAATTTGGATATAATGCATAGAAAATTTGAGCACCACAAAGCAAGATCACGTTACTTCTTACTTAGAATACAGTGTTCATTTCAGAGGCATTTACTCTGTTTTATTTTCTACCTAGCATTAAAATCATAGTAACTTCAAATTAAGTTGGTCTCCATCATGGAGAATTATTTTTTAACTCAAACTCTATAAAAGTATAAAAGCAGCTTCATCTGCATCACACTGACATAATCTGATTTTTAATGAATGGAAGGGTCAGACTAAGTGAAGTACCCTTTATTAATATACTAGCTTGTTGTAGACCTTTGGAAGTATAAAATAGTTTGCTAATGTTAGCATAAAGTGAAAAAAGGACACTAATCTGCTGTAGTCATTGTCGTTCTAGTTTCAATCAGATTTTTGAGATAATGTCAACTTCTAACATTGTTGACCAAATTCTCCCCTAGCACCTTGCTGTACCTATCATCCCACAACTCTCAGTCTCAATTTCACCCTGTACTGGTTCCCAGAATCACATAATCTTCTACTATAGTTAGATAGGACTTTTGATATTGCTGGGTTCAACCCAAAATAATAACAGCAACAACAACAAATAAACAAATTAACTCACTAACCTTTCTGACATGTGCTCAGCTAGCCTCCACTGAAATACACCCAGGGAGGAAATGCTCTTTTCACTACCTCCAGAATCATCCCATTCAACATCCCATTCAATAAACATATATTTAGGTGGGGTGACTAGGTGGCGCAGTGAATAGAGCACGGGCCCTGCAGTCAGGAGGACCTGAGTTCAAATCTGGCCTCAGACACTTAACACAAAACTAGCTGTGTGACCTTGGGCGAGTCACTTAACCCTAATTGCCCTCCAAAAACATAGATTTAGAACCCTAGAAGGGGAGCTAGAGTTCATTTGGTATAACACCTTAACTTTATAATAGAGGAAATAGAGGTTCAGAAAAATCAAGTAGATTTGCCAAGGAATTTGGTAAAGGCAACATGGCAGATGAAAGAAAGAGCTATTTGGTACCCATGTAATAACATTATCTCATTATCATATACTACTTTTAACATTTGCAAAATCACTACTTCACAAAACTTCAATGAAATATTGCTCTCCCTGTTTTACAGATGAGAAAACAGATGTTCAAATTAGTAAATTGATTTTCTGAAGATCATTTAACTGGGAAAGTCAAGACTCAAATCAAGCAGAGGTATTTAGAGAACCCAGTTAGTTAGCAAAATCAAGTTTTCTCTTTCAAATCCACCATCCTAACAATTAGGAAAGGAACCCTAATGACAACAGCGCATTAGGGTATCTGAGAAAACAAAAGGAAGGGGGGAAACGGAACAAAGGCAAGCTAGTAACAGAAAAAAAATATCTTCAAACAGCATATAGAATGGTCAAGTGATGGAGGATGCTGCCAAAGGATAAATGTAGCAAACTAAAAAAAAAAACACAATCAGTCAGAAAATATGATAAAACTTAGATATTTTGTCCCCAAAGCTCTAAGAAAAAAATGATCTGCACAGAAATAAACAAAAATATTTATCAAATTAATGAAATGGATGAAACTGAAGGGGATCTAAGACAATTGAGAAGAGAAAATAAAGACATAAAAGGCAAGAAAATAAACAAATTACAGAGCTTCATTTAACAAGAGGAGTCTTCTCTTGGAGAATATGTTGTGGTGATGAAAGTGATGGGATTGTAAAAAAAAAAATCAAAAGTTGCTAAAATGTCAGTTTATTACTACTCTAAATTCTGGATCATTTTGTTCAAGATTTTATTCCAATGATCTGAAATTCTTCAACATCAACTTACAGCAAAGTGCGTTTCTACCCTTCTGGTAATTCAGAACCCCTCACCCTCACAACACTAAGGTTTGGTTAGCTTCCTCTATTTAACTAAATGCATTTCTAAGTCTCTATTCATGAAATAGATCACAATATAATACAGAGCACATTAACTTGGTCCTTAAAAACTTTCTACTTTCCATCTTAAATCACAAAGAGATAATGGCTGCTCAAATCTTCAAAGTTACTTTTTAAAAAAGGCTAATATTTAGTTTGGAGGCTACAATAAATAGCTATATACAATACTTTACTAATTTACATCATATTGACCAAATGAAAACAAGTGTTAATTGATAAAAAAAAAATTCAGGAAGTCTCTGCTTTAAAATATTTTGAACATTAGGTTAATTTTGATCTTCAGGGCCTTTCTTCCTACCCTACCAATATTCCATATAGTTTTTTGGGAGTTTTTTGTATTTCACATTAAAAGTGGACAGCCTCAGATGTGCTTAAGATGTGTTTCATTTAAGCCTCTTGGAGACCTATCGAAAACTATTATTCAAAGGAAAATGAATGAATTGAAGAGATATAACTGTATTAAGTGAAAAGAATATTCTGAGAAATGAGAAAAAGTTAAGGAAACACTTTCAAAACAGTTTCTGAAAATATAAAAACTGGTAAATCTCATCTATCTGACAGATTGACGCAAGAAAAACCTGCTCCTTCACATTTGCTTGCCTCTCTTTTTGATATAATTGCTTCCAATCCAGAAATTCAGTAGTTCCCCACTATGCCTTAGCTTCCCAAGGCTTCTCAGGATTGCATCCCAACAAATTCTACTTTCATTACCCTTCAAGCAAAATGATTAATCCTGTGAGTCACATCTCCTAACAATCTTTCAATGTGACTAAGCACACCTGACAAAATAAATCACCCTGAAATTAATGGTTAAAATGTCTGAATAGTTTACCATCTAGAGAACTATGCAATCTTAGAATAGAATACAACCTCAGTGGTCATATAGTGTAAATAGAAAGATATTTTAACAGTCAACAAGGGGCTAAACCCAAAAGAATATCTGCCCTAGTAGAACTTCAGTAAGTATAAGTGACTGATGGAAGAGCTACTTGAGGCCCTTCAAATCTCACTTTATGTAGTACTTTAACATTTCCAAAATTACTTCCTCATGAAAAGTCAGTGAAGTGTTACTCTCCCCATTTTATAGATAAGGAAATAGAGGTTCAGAGAAGTTTATTGGTTTGTTAAAATCATTCAGCGAGGAGAAGCAAGACTCAAAGCAAAACCTTTTGTGGCTAAGGAACAGTATTCTTTCTACCAAACCACACCACCTTTCTCACTACATATAACTCATCATTACCCATCTGCCTATAAGACATACGTCAATGCCTTTTTTTCCCTTGGAGAAACTAGTAGCATTCTGTCTTTATCATACCATAAGAAAGTGGAATAAATTGCTAATGACAGACAAGAATTATTCATCAATAAAACTATATTCTACGTCTTTACAAATTTGACTCCATTCAAAGCATATTCCATATAAACTTCTCATCACCCCCAAACATTGGAAAAATCTTAAGCTGTACATATGACAAGTTTTCTCCTTTCAAATTTCTACTCAAAATGCTTCCCTCCTGCCCCCACCCATGAAGACTGACAGAATTCTCAAAAATGATTGATGATGGAACTGATACAACTAAAATTCCCTTTGGCTTCTTTTCCCTGTTGTCATTTTTCTTTCCCTGGAAGTATATAGCAAGGCTCCTAAGTCTTAAGTTGTATCCTGTGTGTCTATTTAGAATGCAAATTGGTTTGGCAGGCAAAACCTATAAGTTTTTGCTTTCGTGCCCCTTCTAAAACATTGTTCCTGCTTAAAGTACTGTTACTGCAATAAATTTTATTTCTTATTGTAGTGTTTAACCAGAGCTAGTCTCCCACTTTGATATCATATAAGGCATGGAAAAATGCAGATGTAACTGGCAGTTAGAAGCTGTATTCTGTCATAGCGTTTCCCCCAATCATTAGTAACTGAAATATTAGCTACCACAAGCCATCGATATTCAAGTGAGATACTGTTCAAAAGATGACTAATCAAAGCATGGTGCTGCTTCTTTTGTGGATTTGTGCATTTGTGAATAATCAAGAAATGTGAGAGAGAAAACTTTAAAATGTTATGCACTTTTCTAGTTCATTTTTGGCGAGTATTCCTATGAAATTTCACATAGAATAAAATATGTTGACAGTTTGCCATTAAATATACCTGTGAGGGTGGACAATTTCCTGAGTTTGACACACTATTACTAATTCTTATTTTCAATACTCTTAATATTAAAAATCATTTAAACCTTCCTAAGACTGTTTCTAATCTTCCCTAATGAACAAATTAGCCAGCACAGGTTACATCAAAATTCCTGATTAGCAAATGACTAGGGGGAAAAATGTTTTTAATGGAACCTAATGGTGCGTCTTAAACAGCTTTTCTTCATTTATCTTTGGAATTGTGTACTAGTTTAAAATGTTTATTACAGCAATTTAAAGTATCCTATGATGAACAGAACCCTATATCAGTGAAGTAAATGTCATCAAAAACCTATTATAAAAGAAATGAAGCAGCATTGCAAAATTTCAAAAAGTCATTAAATGATGGCATGGAAATTTATTGGGACTGTCATTTTTTTTCTATAGGAAATATAGGTCATATCATATGACAAATTGAGGAGAATCAAGATCTAAAATATTTAAGTAGGAAAAGGGAAGATTTTTTTTTACATTTTAAAAAATGCATTATTTAAATGAAATTGGCCATTTAATGGGGCAATTATTAACCTTTGAAACTTGTTTGGTTATTATATAAAATGATATTTTAAAGCTTAGCTTATACATATAACAATGTTGTAGGATATTATGTGATTTTTTTTCAAGTATAAAATATTCACAGATTGGGGAAATTAAAAATAAATAAATAAATACTATAGAAAGAAAATGAGAAAAAGAAACAAAGAAATCAAAAGTGAACTTTATTGTTCTAATTAAAGTATATAATCAAACAAGCTGCTGATTTTGGATATTGCTAGAGACTGAAATTGTTCCTTATGGGTTATAAATTCTTATTAAAAATAGAGTTTAGGGGTGGCTAGGTCGTGCAGTAGATAGAGCACTGGCCCTGCAGTCAGTAGGACCTGAGTTCATATCCAACCTCAGTCACTTAACACTTACTACCCATGTGACCTTGGGCAAGTCATTTAACCCTGATTACCTGCCTTCCCCCCTTCAAAAAGCAAAAAATACCAAAAAAAATTTATTTAAAATAGAGTTTAATTTCATCAATGAAAAAATTAAATGTCTAAATTAGATTTTTTTTTTCTTTTGTGTTAGGCTGGGAAAGAAAAGAGTAGCCAAGAATATGTTTGCATGTGACATCAGGTCATGATTTTCACACACACTCACACATACACACACACAGACAAAATACTTCCTTTATCATCACTGAATAGGTATATTAGTTCCAAGTTTTATGGTGAGTGCTCAGTATAGCTATGAATTATATAATTTATGAAAATAAGATGAGTTGAAAATTATTTTTTATATTAGGAAATTTTAAAAGGAAAGTAATAAAAAGGATACATTTGATAATTTCTGCTTTTAGATTTATTATTTTTAATGAAGATTAGCAGATATAAGCATAGAACTTTATGTGAATATAAGAAATGATTTCATTGTACCTGACAAATACTTCTCAACAGGATAGGTGTTATCTATTCCAGCAAACAAAGATAGCACTTGCAGTACCTAAGTAACATATATGTTACCTTCCTTCTACTTAAAGAGTGTACCTTCTTAAATATTTTTGTTGTTGCCACATAGTCCAGTACTAGTATGCAAGCTCCTTAAGAAAAGAGGATTTTTTTCGTTTCTTTATCTAGAGCTTTGAACAATCCCTGAAAAATTATAAGAGCTTAGTAAAGAACTATTGACTGATTTGTTCATTGTGTGACTGCTTAGTTTCTATATATAGAACCATTTGTACTCTGGTATCTGAGCAATAAATATATTAACAGCTTACCTTACCAGAAATGTCACCAATGAACCATTCAAATTAGGTTATTCTAGACAAAAATATTTTATCTCATATAGATTGTTTTAAAATATATAGTTGAAAATGCAGTGGCTTTAAGGCACAAATGCTCAGGGGTGGGGGAGAGAGCAATTTATATTCTAGTATTGTGGCACCATGGGTTACATGCTTAGATATGACTGAGGTAGGAACTCATACCCATCTAGTTCAACTTTTGTTGCATATCTTTAGGGAGCAGAAAAAAAAATGCATCAGGATGTGAGTTTCTCCTGTATTTGACACCATTATTTGATTCACTTTCTAACTTTATGTCTTCCTCATCCAGGCATATTACAAGGGTATTTATAGGATGATATAATTTGAAGGGGTAATGGGACCTTAAAAATCATGTAATCCAACTTCAATGTTGTTTAATACATGAAAAAAATTAAGGCTCAAAATATGTGTTGTCCCAAAGAAATTCAAGTTTTAAATTGCAGAGGCAAGATGCAAAACCATGTCATCCAGCTGCATGTTTTGCTATCATGAAGCATTTCTTACTCTTTTTTTTTTTCCGATTTCTGTTACCTGTCATGTAGCAGCAAGCACCCTAGGATGCCCAGGATGGCTGCTAGCACAGGTTCTTTGATCTGCTTTTCTAAACAACTCAAAAAGGGTTAATAATCTTTTTTTTTAAAGCAATTGGGGTTAAGTAATTTTCTCAAGGTTACACGGCCAGTTATTTCTGGGTGTGGTGCTAAGTATCAGAGCTCAGATTTGATGCCAGGTCATTCCGACTCTGGGGCCAGTACTCTTACTCACTGTGCCACCTGACCTCCCCTAAGCAATTGGGGTTAAGTAACTTGCTCAAGGTTACATGGCCAGGTATTTCTGAGTGGGTGCTAAGTGTCTGAGCCCAGGTCAGATTTGATCCCAGGTCATTCTGACTCTGGGGCCGGTGTTCTTACCCGCTGTGCTACCTTGCCACCCCAGGGTTAATATTCTTAGTTTATTCAAACATATATATATAATTTACCTAGTTCAGGAGGAAAAGTTAGCACCCTGAACTTGAGAGAATACAAACAGAATTTACAAGTAGACAAAAATACCAACAGAGAAAATAGCACAATGTAGCAGACCAACAGGGAGGGCTTCTAACTGTCTGACCATCACATACATACAGTTAGTCACCAGAGAGAGAAGCACCAAGATCTGTGTTTTCAAAATCAGGAGGCTCAACAGCTGCCCAGAGTTTCATCTGGCCAAATCACACAACTCTTCCCAAAATGAGACCCAAAGCAAAACCTCACATCAGGGTGTAAAAAGTCTTCTCCAGGGTTGTAGAATATCACTACTGTTGTGACCCACTCTACTACAAAGTAAAAAAAAAAAGTTGTGCCTTCTGGAAAAGTAAGCTTCCTACCACAGGCTCCATGTGGCCATATTCAGCCTATTGGGGGCAGAATATCTTTTCAAATCAGAGAAGGTCCTTAAATTCACATAGGCCTAAGAAGGGGCAGGGAATATCTTCAAATTCCTATTACCATCACATGTCATTACTCTTTGCATTTTCCAATATACAAACAATTTCATACCTTCTCTATACATCCATTTTCATTGCTCGAATATACTCTGATATTATCTGCACTGTCTATATTTTGCTCACATGTTTTCTCCTTGAAAGCCTCTTCCCAGCTCCCATCAGTTTTGTCTTTTGTAGTCAGAGCAAGTCTTTTGAGAGATTATGTTGATCACTGTATCAGCAATGCAATATTCACAATGCCTACGGAAATTGTAAATATGCTGATGTGGATATCAATCACAAAATATATCAGGCTTTCTATATGGCGGAAAAAGCTGGAACATTTATTAAGATACCAAAAGACTGAGTCCCAAAACCAGAAAGTCAAAGCCATCAGAGTAGTTATGAAATTGGCACAGGTAGATAAAGTAGAAAGCATCCACATTCTCAAGCCTTTAAAACAGAACAGGCTACCTCAGGCAAAGGAGAGTCCTCCTCTCCCCACTCACAGCAACCACCCAGTGTCCCGGAAGCGTGCTCCCAGCAGCTCCGGCCCCTGGCAGTCCTCAGCAGGAATCCTTATCAGAAATTCTGGCTGACCCAAAAAGGGCTTCGCGCTGCCGCTACCGCTGCCTCTGCTGCCGCCGCCACCGCCACTGCTAGCCACTGCAGGAACTGTAGCTTGGCTTCCGTTTCCTCTTGCTCCACCCCTTCCTGCCACGTCAGCAAGTCCAATGGGGCATGGAAGATCTTTAAATCCCATAACCCTTACAATCACTTAAGAGGTTCAGGTTTACCTGGAAATTGATGTTGTCAGAGCAGTTTTTCATAAAGGAACATCTGAAAGAAATCAGCACTTGGAGGGAATCATGCTTTTACCTAACCTCTATTGTGGGTCTCAATTATAACAGTGGTGAAGGAAGTCATCATGCATTTCCTTATATGATGGTTTATCTCATGTTAATGAACAGTCATCAATCAAGATAATCTGCTGTTATGCTCTTATTTATTTCAAAGACTTTTGTCAAACTTTAATATGTACCTAGAAGAAACTTTGTTACAAGAGAGCTGTAAAGGTATCACTTTGTTCTGCTGCCACAAATGTGTGTTTTTTTTTTATTTCTGCTGCAAAAAATAATAACAGTGAAATATTATATTGTCCACATCTTCATTTTGATGATAAAAAATGTTTTTATTGGATAGTGCTTATAAAGTAATGCCTGTACCCTAATATCTCCATCTATAATTCCCTTGATCTATATGATTATTTAATTAAAATATTTAAATAACAGAAAATATATACACCTGGCTAAATTATTAATTGTATTGTCATTTTCTTCATATTTTTATCAGAAATGAAGTTTAGGTTTTTCCACACAATTTTATCTTCCCCTCCTTCATACACCTTGAGAAGTGATCCATCAATGTCCCCAAAATTATGTTTACTTGAAGGCAGACTTTATTCTTCAATTTTTCTGGCTTCCTTTTCCAGTCTTGTTTTTTTATATGTAAATATGTGTGTGAATGTTTCTGTTTGCATATTTGTGTGTGTGTGAAACAGAGATTTCTATTTTTTCTATAAAGCATATAATAATTTTGATGTTAGATCCCAAATTATGCTCATCCAACATCCTAAGTGGGTAAAAATAATGTTTAAACACTTTCTACAATTCTACTTCATCTTTAGTCCATTTGCTGATCATTTTGCAATTTCTTTCTTCAATACTTTGGAAAAGCTTTGCTTAGCTATCTTCACAAACTGTTTCATAAAGCACTTAGGAACTTTTATTCACATGGCCAGTTTTTAAGTAAATTAGGGTGTCCAGTTATAACAAAAATATAATGAAATACTTAACACTATAGCTACCAATGCAGATACAGGGGCATGTATATTGACATGTGCATAAAATATATGTGTGTGTGTGTGTGTGTATTGAGTTTCATCATGACTGCTTTGAGACTGTGATTAGTCTTTGTGTTGATCAGAATTGCTAAGTTTTTCAAAGATGGTTATTTGATAGTGTTATTGCTATTTACAAACTGTTCTCCCCATTCAACTTTTATCACTTTGCACCTATTCATACAAGTCTTCCTAGTTTTTTTCTTTGTTTCAGACACCATCTCCTTCAACATTTCTTTTTTTCTGTTTCTCATTTCTTTTATAAAATATATTTAGCATTATTTTCCCCAGTTACATATAGAAAAAATATTTGTTTTTAAAACTTTGAGTTCCACAGTTTCAGGTCATCTTATTGATGGGTATCAGCCATTTGTGACCTTAAGAGCATCTTGATTTGGGTTAGGTAGGAGAATTTAAAATCACTGTAATGTTATTGAAAATTAGGAAACCATTTTGGGTCATATTGCCAAAGGCATGGGCATTCTTCTACATTTTTTCTGTTTTTCAATTGGATCTTTCTTAACATCAAATAATGTCTTTAAAATGTCACCTACTGAGAGCTCAATCAATTCCATCTGCGATCGTTTAGGTGCCTTGATAATAACAGCTAGATGAGGTTGAAATGCTATTTTGGATGTCATGATATAATTCTCAAATTCAGTGAACCATTCACTTTATTCTCCAATTAATAGGTCTCTAACTCTTGTGTATTTTGCTAATGATTCAAAAGACATATCCTCCTCATCAATAACCTTTTCAAACTGGGTAAAATATTCATATGAACTTTCCTTTTGAAGAATTTTTTCTAACAAAGATAGTTTTTTTCTTCAAAATGTTTGGGTATATATGTGTGTGTATGTATGTATATATGTGTGTGTGTATATGTATATATATCAAAGAAATGCAGCATCCATATAGAAATCTTTCAATAATTCCCATTGCTGATTCTGTTCATAAAATTTAAATATCTGTTTGTGCAGAGATGAAATTTTGACTAAACCCTGACCCTGTGATAACCAATGCGCTTTGTAATAGTATGGCAAATCCACACTGAATACCTCATCATTCAACTGTGGAACATTACAAAACTGACAATGCTGTGTTGCATTTGCATGAACATAGTTAACAACACTTGTAACTTGCTGCAAGGTGTTACTGAAATAGTAGCTTTAGCACAGAAATTTTGCTAATGCAAGATATTATGAAAAGAAATGAGATCATCTGGATCTGTTAATATATTTTTTCATCTTTGCAATAAATCCTTCATATTTTCCTGTCATGGAAGGTGCACCATCTGTACATACACTCATTAAATTTACCAAATTCAATCTAACTTCACAATATTTATCTTGAAAGTCATGGAAGGTACCTATTCCCTATGTTCTGATCATGAGAGTGGCCAAATTGAATAACTCTTCATAGCAAAGAAAATCTTGTGTTTTTACCCAAATAAAGTATAAAACCTGCCCTGATTCAGTAGGATCATTAGACTGACCCAAAGAGATTGAATAATAAATATTTTTCTTCTGAGGTATTGCATGAAGTTATTCTTTCAAGTTGAAGTCTAATTCATGCTGCCAATCAGCTATGGTTCTCCTTAAAAGAGGCAGTTGTTTGTACTTTGAAATATTATCAGACTCTAAGCATCCTATAACTTTGACAATGTATTCTTTCACAATTTATGCATCACTGAATGACTTCTCTTTATTCCTCAGTATATAAGCTACTTTATAAGTTGCTTCAATGGCATTATTTCCAGGTCTTACAGCTGCTTGAAAGAATTGTGTTTGCTTTTGATTTTCATCTTTTAATTTCTGCAATACAACCATTTGCAAGCCTCCCTTTAATTTAAAATATTAATGATCCTTACGAGTGTTATAAAGCTGATGAGCATTGAATTTCTTTCATGTTAATATTGTAGTATCACAAAGCAAGTAAATACCTTTTCCTTAGGAGAAATAAGATAATATTGCAATTCCAAATGCTCACTAAAAATCTATTTTCTTCTTTCAGCATTCTCTTGATCTTTTACATGATTAACTGCTTAGCAGAAAAAAAATTTAAAAATACTGTCAGGCTATGCAACTATTCACAATATTCACTTCAAACAGAAACACTGTTAACAACTGTCAAAAACTGATAACAAACGTAGTGCTCTTGACCACCATAAACTCTTTCTGATCAGCCTCATGTAGTAGTGGTGCTAGTCAGGAGGGAGTGGGGGGATGGAGTGGGAATTAGAGCTAAATAATCAACATAGCAGCTGTCAATTTAGCCTTTATGCCTTACTAATGTTCTAACTGTGCTGGACAACATGCATGGGAGGATTTTTTTTAGAAAATTATTTTACTCTTTGGTATTTTAAATTTATTAATTTTAAAATAAAATAAAAATAGAATATATATGAACAAATGTATTAATAAAAATAAAAGGATCTGTTCTGTAAAATTTGAATTCAGTCAAAAAGGCCATGTGTTGTCTTAAGGTCACATGTTCCCTACCCCTGTTCAAAACTCTCTGCAACTTCATATTAGTAGCTTTCAAATCATATTATATTAACTATGATTCCTTGGTACTTAAATGCTTTCTTTTTATCAAGTTGTAATACTATTTCCCTGAGCTAGTTGTGTTAGATTTTGGCTATAATAATCTTGAGATATTCCATTTTGAGATTCTTTCAAAGGTAATGAGCAGATTCAGTTTCTACTTTGTCATCTGGTTCTAAGGTGTATGGGGAGTTTCTTTTATCTTTTCTTGATATCTACTGTCTAGATCCTGCTCCTGCCCCTGATCCTACTCCTATTACATCTCCTCCTCCTCCTCCTCCTCCTCCTCCTCCTTCTTCTTCTCCTTCTCCTTCTCCTCCTCCTTCTTCTCCTTCTCCTTCTCCTTCTCCTCCTCCTCCTCCTCCTCCTCCTCCTCCTCCTCCTCCTTCTTCTTCTTCTTCTTCTTCTTCTTCTTCTTCTTCTTCTTCTTCTTCTTCTTCTTCTTCTTCTTCTCCTTCTTCTTCTCCTTCTTCTTCTCCTTCTTCTTCTCCTTCTTCTTCTTCTTCTTCTTCTTCTTCTTCTTCTTCTTCTTCTTCTTCTTCTTCTTCTTCTTCTTCTTCTTCTTCTTCTTCTTCTTCTTCTTCTTCTCCTCCTTCCTCTCCTTCTACTTTTCTTCTTCTTTCTCAACTTTCAGAAAATCCACTGATTCTTTAAAAATATTTCTTTGATATGATGTATCCTTTCTTTCTGGTTCATGGAATCATTAGCATCCATTTCATCTACTGTAGCTTTCAATGAATTTTAGTGGGGAGCTTGAATCTATGTTACCACTTAATCCACCATCATGATGCCATTACTTTGGAAAAGTTTTGAAATTAAGTAAAGGATAATGAAATGTAGAAGCAATATGCAAACAACCTCTACACCAACTATATGCAGGCATTACCTTTTTTGCTAGCAGACCGATTGAGAAACAGACAGACAAGAGGGAGACAAGGAAAGAGGAAAATAAGGATAGGGAGAGAGACAGAATAGATATGACTTGCAGAATTTCATTAAATCTTTTCTGATAACTAGATACCCTAGTTCCACATTCACAACAGGAAATAAAGGGTCCTAAGTAATTTCTAGGGTTGGAGGAGGGAAGAAGGAAAAGAAATAAAAATACAACCAGTACACATGGCAAGCAGGTATTGAACACTGTGAATATATATAATGGAATATTTAAAGTTAATGAATAGCATATGATATCTGTGGTTGGGACCAAAATTGATTATTTTAAGGAAATAATGCTGTTTTAATTATATGTTTTAATGTTAAAATAAGCATTCTAATTCAAGTCTTCTTTTAGGAATGTATAAAAGTCTGTCTCCAAAGTTTCACACTCTGTGATCATTTCCCATGACTATATATGATAGAAAAAGGGAACATGCTGGTAGTTCTATTACAACCCACTGACCTGATTACCATTTGGGGATTTGCTAAAAAATGTCATGAAAATAAAGTGGCTCTGACAACATAATTAGGTTGCTATGATTTGTGGTTTGTATATACTGTACAGCTAATCCTAACTGTATTAAATTCGTGAATTACACAGATTGACCAAAATGGAGTTATATTGATTTAAATAAGTAGCAGAATTAAAGTCTAACATTGACTGTCTACAAAATGCATTGACTCTGACTAGGTTAAGTTCATAAATTAATGGTAATTTACAGAGGTTGGTCACAGTATAACTTGCCATTCACAATATAAAATGAAATTTGAATGAGGTGGCATTAAAACAGGCAGCATTTGAAATAGATTGCTATCAACAAACCTGAAATGACTGAGACCATGTTTTAGCTGTCTGGCCAATCAGTGAGAAAGTAAAGAAACATTTCTGAAAGCATTATTATATGCCAGGGAATATTATAAGGGCTGGGGGTACAAAGAAAGGCATAAATATTAACCTTGACTTAAGTTCATATTCAAATAGGGAGTCAATATGTAAATTAATGTATTTACATATACAGAACATAAGGGATTTCAAAGAGAAAACCTTAATAGGGGTGGGTAGAGGAATGCCAGGAAAACTCTCTTATCAAAGGTGAGATTTAAATTGTCCTAAAGGAAACAATGAAAATTAAGAGGCTGAGGTGAGGACAGAGATCATTTTGGGCATGGAAGATAACCAGCGCAAAGTACATCATTGGGGCACAGAGTGTCATAGATGAGAATAAACAATGCTTCTCGTGACAATCACAATGATCTGTGAGTTTGGGGTATAAGTAAAAATTCAGAATCTGAAAGCCTGATGCTGAAGGATCACAAAATAAATTTACACTCATTTCTTGATAAAGAAACCCCCATTGTCATGGAGATCAGCAAGTATTCTGAAATTAAATTCTTCCCTGATGCACTGAGTTGAAAAGTGATTTGCCCTGGTTTTCACCTAATGTGTGGCAATTTTGACATTTATTGAATCCTCGTTGTTTTAAACACTATGTTGAAAGAAAGTTCCTATCCTGGGACCAGTATTAAGACTAACTTTTGGTTTATACTTCTATGTCATATATCTAGACACAGGTACTTGTTCATTTATTACACTGGAGCAAGGTCACAATAGATTCACTTACTCAAAAATGAGGATAATCTCTTCTGAGATGGGAAACCTTGACTGCTGCATAGAATGAGTCAATCTTCTAGAAATAGAGCATGCAGGTCTTATTCTATTATATACACATATGTGTATGTGTATATTACAGACACAAAAACACATATATGCACACATATATATTTATTTATATACTTGTTTATTTGTGAGTTATCTCCTCCATTAGAATGTGAGATCATTGAAGGAAGGGGCTTGCCTTTCTTTATATTAGCATTTAGGGCAATGCCTGGTACCTAGTAAGTGATTAATAAGTACTTGTTGACTGATTTACATAGTATAAAAACATTGGTCTTGAAAGTTGGAAGGCCCCAGTTTGAATCACAGCTCAATCATTTATATGCACTAATTTAGAATTTCCACAAAACTCTTCCAAATACATCACAATATGTAGTAAATATTTAACAGAAGAAATATTATTGGTCTATATAAAAGTAAAAAATGTTAAAAATGTTGTTAGTCTCTTCGAAGGAGACCAGAGGACAACTATAACTTATGACATGCAATTTGTGAAGAGTGATAGCATTAAGGTGAATATAAAGGTTGGTAAAAATAGACTATTGCCTTGGAATATAAGCGAAGTTCTTGATGACTGTATGTTTCAATGGGACTATGTTAGGTAGTTGCAGCTTACAAGAGAAATGCTGGACATTAAATTTCCTGGGAATTTTAAGCTGAATCTCACAACATATCTCTCAGATTTATAGGTATATCTTATTTGAGAGGTTCCCATCTGCATGCAATATGTAAGAAACCAGCACCTGCATAAACCTATAGACAGAAACCATATGTCCTTGTGATATATTTAGTAATTTAGTGTAGTTAGCCTGTTAAACTGCCAGGTGCATCTCACCAATGGACAGGATTATTTTATGGGAATGTTTTTTTCCCTCAATGCCCTTTGCCAGTCTTTGTCTAAAGCATTTTCATTCAGGACAAAGTAGCGATCTTATTTCTATCCATGCCCCTCTATCATCCTTGTGTGACTATAATGTAAGTAAATTTTCAGAAAAAATACTTCAAGTAACATGTATGTTGAAATAAAACTACTTTTTTTCTGTTGTGTGCATGGATATTTTGCAGTTACATTTTGAAAGTAGAGGTTTTCTCAGACAACTATTATAATAGATATATATGCATATACACATTAATTTATAGATTTCCTAAATAAGTATATAATTTCTTCTAGATCTGTGATTTCATTGGCATAAGGAAATCTGAGCAAGGGACCTCCCTCTGGCAATACAGATTGATATCTGTTCTGCATGTTACATTTATAAATAATTATCTGATAAAGTGTCACCTTATTCAGGGTTACCTTTGTGTATCAGAGGTGGGACTAGTCTAGGTTTTCCTGACTCTGAAACCAACTCCCTTTCCTTTCTAGAATGCTGTTTCTCTCTCTCTCTCTCTCTCTCTCTCTCTCACACACACACACACACACACACACACACACTCACACCCCTCTAAAATGTTTCTTATTTGTGTTTATACAGACACAAATGGCAATTCTATGTCTTAAAGAGGGTGAAATACAGTTCGCTATAGCATATCTTAATACTGAAGACTGAAATATATAAAAGAGAAACATTATCTGTTCAGTAGACAGGTGTAGCAGCAAGCACCCCAAGCATCCTCAGGGTTTGCCACCCATACAGGTCCTTGGATCTGCTTTGATAAAGGAAAGCAACTCAAAATGGGTTAACAAGCTTACTTTAATCAGTCAGACATATATCGTTTACCTTGTTCAGGGGAAAAAGGTCAGCACCCCGAACTTCAAAGCATACAGGCAGAATTATCAAGACAGAAACAGATCAAGTAGACAGATTTCCAAACTGTCCAACCATTACATCCATACCCAGTCAACATCTGGGTTTCCACATCTGGGTTTTTCAAAGCCGGAGGACTCTCAACAACGGCTTCCCAGAATTCAGATCAAGTCACAGAACACTTCTCAAAGTGAGTCCCAAAACAAAGCTACACATCAGGGCTTATATAGCCTTCTCCTGGCTCAGAGAATGTAACAACCTTATTGACTCACTGGCCAATCAAGAAGTATCTACTGAAAAACAAGCCTCCCTCCCCAGGCTTCAGGTGCATTTTAGCCTAGGGGCAGGGAAGATCTTCCAAATTTGCATTCCCATTACAATGGGTCTTAAAATGAAATCAAAGTTGTGTTGTTGAGGATGCTCTTGCTGTTATGGAGGTTCATATTGGTGATTTCCACAATATGGCAAGGTCCTAATAAGTAAGTTTTCTCCACCAAAGTCGAAAGTTAATTTGAACTTAGTGAGCTTCCTAGAGCCCAAAGATGTTCAGTGATTTGTCCCTTCATTAGTAATCGAACTTGACTCCAAGTCTTCCTGATTTCAAGGTCAACTTTCTATTCACTGTACCATAAGGGAAAAGAAAAAAAAAAAACTACCACCCTACAGAATCCATATTAGGAAAATGAAGACTGTCAGTATTAGTTAGATGAAAAATATTTCCGAAACAAATTTGCTTTGGAATTTTTAGTTCAGCTTTTACTTTTTTCCATTTGATTTAATGAATTAAATATAAGATACAAACAAAATTAATTAGCAAGAGACCAAAGATGTTACTAGGAAAATAATTAACTAGAAAATATGTATTTTGAGAAGAAGAGGGCATAGGAAGAAGAACCTAGATATACATATAGCAATTTGAATTATATTTTACATCTGGAAGAAACCTCAGAGATGACGTAGTTCAGAGGTTCTTAATGGTAATTTTATGTGCCAGTAACCTCTTTGGGAATCTGTTAATGTTTATGGATCTAATATCAGAATAATGTTTTAAAATGTATGAAATAAGTGCAGTGGATTACAGAGAAAACCAATTACATTGAAATACTTGTTTTTTTTTTTAAATTCACGGACCCCAAGTTAAGACATCTAGTCTAACCCTATCAGATGTTGTCATTCATTTTGGAAAAGGGACAATGACTTTATGGGATGATGACTCATACATAAATTGGATTTGAATGAGGCAGAGTTGCACAGTCATCAGTCTAATGCTCTCTTCAAAAGTCATCAACTTCAAGTGACAAAATGAAAGTCAGAGACACTGATGATGGCACAAGATGCAATGATAACCTTTGACATCTTCAATGTCTGACCAATATTTAAGCACTCTGCTGTGCCTGCTTCAGTTATATTCATGACCAGTGGAGCAAATTGTTCTCATCCTCTCATTTTACTCGGGGGAAGTCTTCACATGCTTGGGGTAAATACCCCACCTCCTAATTCAGCAATGGGTTTGAGGCCCATGGTTAACTCCCAAGAAGATTTAACCTGTTTACAATATTACAGCTTCTTCGAGACTAAGGTTAAGAGTTGAGTGCCAGGTTGACATCAAAGATGGATGAGCAGCCCTGGAATGGGCAGAAAAAGCCCTTAAACTAGAAATGCTATTCTTCCTTGAATATCCCAACACACCCCAGCTAAATTCAAGTCAAATATAATTTAACATCCAGGTCTCCTAAATGAAAATTTTGATATAGTTGCCTTCTTATTTACAACACATTAGAAATAGATAGATAGATACACAAACACACACCATGGGAAACAGAGATAAGGGATCTTTATAATGGCTCTTGCCTTCTCTGCTGCTGCTGCCGCTGCTGTCAACACTTTCCAAATTGGACACAAAATTGTTCCAAGTCTTTAAAAAATGAGGAATGAACAAGAAATATCCTAGGACATGCATACCTTTCCCCAGTTTCTCACTTCTTTAACTAGTTTATCTGAATAATGTTTTTGGTTTAATTTTCTCCTCCCAAGATATTTACAAAATAAAAGTTTTCATTGAAGTAAAGAGAAGGGCTATTATTATTTTCCACTTGCTAAGAAAACATACACATATGAATGTATGTATGTATGTATATACTCATTCCTCTGCATTACCCAGATATTTTTGCAAAGTGATTTACCATTAGAGAAAAAGTCTACCACTAATTCTGATACGACTTTATATTAGAGAACTCAATGATGTAAATCTTAGATAGGATTTTTTTTTCTTTTTGACAAAATGTGGAGGAAGGAATGTTAGATTTTATGTCTAAAGCAGATTAAAACGTGTATTGCTGATATATAAAAGTGTTACTCACCTATCCACAAATAGAAAGCAGTTGATCTAAGAAAAGCATAAAATTACATAGAACATTCTATGACATGGAACAGGAAAGTGTTTTTTTTTCTTTTTTAAGATTTTTTTTCTATTAAGGATTTTATTTGCACCAGTTATATGTAAAAACAATTTTAACATTTGTATTTAAAATTTTGAGTTCCAAATTCTCTCCCTTTCTCCCTTCTGAACATATTAGTCATGTTGGGAAGGAAAACATAGACCAAATAAAAATAAAGAAAAGCCTTAAAAAATAAAGAAAGTAAAGAAGTATGATTCAATCTGTATTCAGACATTATCAGTTCTTTCTCTGGGAATAGATGCCATTTTTCATCATAAATCCTTCTGAGTTCTATTGGATCATAGTATTGTTGAGCATAGCTAAGTCATTCCCAGTCTATAATTTTACAATATTACTCTTACTTTGTACACAGTACATTTCATTTTGCATCAGTTCATGGAAGATTTTTCAGTTGTTGTTTTTTTTTTTTTTCTGAGAGCATCCAGTTCATCATTTCTTATAGCACAATAGTGTTCAGTCATAATCAAATACCCTAATTTGTTCAGTCATTCCCCAAATGATGACCATCCCCTCAATTTCCAATTCTTTGTTCCCGGAAAGAGTAGATAAATATTTTTGTACATATAGGTCCTTTTTTTCCTCTTTTAAACCTTTTTGAGTGATTTGGACCTAGTAGTAGTACAGCTAGGTCAAAGAGTATGCATGGTTTTATATCCCTTTGGGAATAATTCCAAATTATTCTACAGAATGGTAGAATCAGTTCACAACTCCATCAACAGTACATGAATGTCTCATTTTTCCCACATCCCCTCCAACCTTTTTCAGTTTCCTTTATCTATCCTTTTAGCCAATCTAATAGGTATGAGGCAGTATTTCAAAATTATTTTAATTTCCATTTCTACAATCAATAGTGAGTTAGATCATTTTTTCTTACATAGCTGTAGACAGCTTTGATTACTTCATCTTAAAACTGTATCTTTTGATCATTTATCAATAGGGGAATGGCTCTTAATTTTTCAAAAAAATGACACAATTATGTATATGTTCATAAATGAAACCTCTAAGAGAGAAATTTGTTCAAATTTTTTTCACAGTTATTAATCTTAAAAGTATTTCTCTCCATCCTATTACCAGTATCACAACAACCCTCCCATTTATTCTATTCTCTCTCTTCTTTTACCCATTACCTCCTAAAAAGTGTTTTGTTTCATTTATAACTATGCACAAACATCTAGAGAACTGTGCATACCCTTTGACCCAGCAATGTCACTTCTAGTTCTGTATGTCAAAGGAATCATAAAAAAGAGAAAAGGACACATATGTACAAAAAAAAATATTGATAGCATCTCTTTTTGTGGTGGCAAAGAATTATAAATTGAGGGTATAACCATAAACTTGGAAATGGCTGAACAAGGTGTGGTATATGAATCTAATACAATAGTATTATTCCATAAGAAGAGGTGAGCAAGCAGATTTCAGAAACACCTGGATAGATTTGCCTGAACTGATATGGAGTGAAGTGAGCAGAAGCAGGAGAGCACTGTACAAAATAACCGAAAGATTGTAGGATGACCAACTTTGATAAAACTAAGTTCTTCTGAGAAATGTAATGATCTAAGGCATTTCCAAAAGATTCGTAATGGGAAAAGCTATCTATATCCAGAGAAAGAACTATGGAGTCTTAATGCAGATTGAAATATATTATTTTCTCTCTCTTTTTTGTTTTTGTTTTTACTTTCTTGTGTTTTTCCCCTTTTGTTCTGATTCATCTTTCAAACATAACTAATGTGGAAATATGTTTAATATGATTGTACATGCATAGCCAATATCAGGTTGAAAGTCTGAAAAGGGAAAAATGGGGAGAAAATATGTAACTCAAAATCTTGTGGAAATGAAAGCTGTAAACTAAAAATAAAAAAGAAAGGAAAATAAATAAATTAATTCATTATTTTTTTAAAGGACGATTGGAAGCAATTCTGGAGTCAAGATGAAAGTAGGTTTGACTTGTTTATTCTTTATTGATTGAGGATATTGGAACTTACTGAATGATATGTTTTGTTTAAGACTATGTGGTCACCTTAGTAATAAATTGTTATGTCATATTGTTGTAAATGTTGTGGTTCAGTTTCTTGAATGTTTTGCTTCAGTTTATTTCTGAATAAATAGAGAGTTCACTATACTATGAAATTAGATCCTTAAAGTTATTCACAGCAGCAGTTCTCAGGAGAGCTGCTCATGATTGGCTTTATAGTAATCTATAAACGCTTGTATCATCAAAGTAAAACATATCTATAAAACTTTTTTTAAATGAAACATTTACTAAGTGTCTGCACATCAAGGCTCTGTGCTAGTCAAAGAGTATACAAAGAAACACAAAGAATGAAATTTCTTAATAAGGAGCTTAAATTTTAGATAAATAAAATTTAATTAAAAGAGTGTAAAAACAGAAGCCAAACTCTATGTTTTATATTTGACATATGAAACAATGAGGTTCTGGGGTTTAACTTTGAATATGTTAATAACATCTGTAGTGAGTGGCTAAAATTAAACCATAAACTGAATCTAGATAATAAGATATTCTTACACGAGAATATCTAATAACAGAATTAACCCTGAAGTCTCTCTAGACAAAGCACTTAAAGTTGCTTGAGCAGAATATCTTGAAAAATATTAAATGTATTATAACATATTTTGAAATACTGAAATACATTGGATACACAGTAATCTTCAATGTCTTCTACCTCAATATATAGTATGCTTCTTTTTAGGTGTCCCCCCATTTTTTTTTTCAAATGATGTATTCACTTCTAGTTTACATCATTCATTTCTGCAAGATTTTGAGTTACAAATTTTCTCCCTGTTTTTCTCCTAGCCACCACCCCAAAATAGTGATCCCACTGGATATTCCCTCCTCCAATCTGCTTCTTCCCATAACATCTGATTTTTCCATTAGGGCATGGTGCATCTCTATACCCCGGTGCCTGTATAACTTATTTCACAGTTACATGTAAAATAATATTAAATATATATATATATATATATACATATATATACACATACATATAGTAAACATTTTATTTTAATACTTTGAATTCTAGATTCATTCCCTTCCTCCCTTGTCACCCACCCTTACTGGGAAGATCAGAAATTCATTACAGGTTGTACATCTGTAGCTATGCAAAACATTTCCATAGTGGATATATTGTAAAAGACTGACTGTATTTCCCTCCGTCCTATCCCACCTTCCACTTATTCTATTCTCTACTTTCATCCTGTCCCTTTACAAAAGTGGATGCTTTCAATTTCCCTCCCCTGCATCCTTCACTTCCTTCTGTCATCCCCACTCTCATCCCCTTCCTGCCTACTGTCCTGTAGGATGAGATACCCTATTTATTGTGTATGTCATTCCCTCCCTAAGCCAAATTCAATGAGAATAAGGAGAACCCATTCCTTTTTGCCTTCCTGTTCTTCCCCTCCAATGTAACCATTGTCCCTTAATTCTTCTGAATGAGATAGTTTATCCCATTCTGTCTCTCCCCATCTCTGCTCATTATAATCTTCTCTCAACTGTTAATTTCCCATTTTAGGTATCATCACTTCCTATTAAATTGGTCCTGTGCCTTCTATCTATGTATAACTGTACACATATATACACATATTCACATATGTATTCATACACCTATATACACTCATATATATATATATATATATATATATATATATACGTATGTATGTATGTGTGTGTATGTATATATATATTTCTATTTCCTACAACTATTCTCTTACTGAGAAATGTTTCATAAGCTACAATTTTCATTTTTTCCATGTAGGGATATAAATAGTTCAACTTTGATAAGTTCCTTATGATTTATTTTCCTTGTTTACCTTCTCATGCTTCCCTTGTTTCTTTTATCTGAATTTCAAATTTTCTATTCAACTCTAGTTTTTTTCATCAAGAATGCTTGAAAGTCCTCTATTCTACTAAACGACCATATTTTCCCCTGAAACATGATATGCAGTTTTGCTGAGTAGGTGATTCTTCTTTTTAATCCCACCTCCTTTGACCTCCAGAATATGATATTCCAGGCACTTCAGTCCCTCAGTGTAGAAGTTGCCAGATTCTGTGTTATCCTGATTTTGTTTCCACAATATTCAAATTGTTTCTTCCTGGTTGCTTGTAATATTTTCTCCTTGATCTGGGAATTCCAGAACCTGGCTATAATATTCCTAGGAGTTTTCTTTTTGGGAAAATATTCAGGAGATGTTCGGTGGATTCTTTCAACCTCTATTTTGCCCTCTGATTCTAAGACATCAGGGCAGTTTTCCTTGAGAATTTCTTCAAGGGTGATATCTAGGTTGGTTTTTTTTTTGATCCTGCCTTTCAGGTAGCCCAATAATTTTTAAACTATCTCTCCTGAATCTATTTTCCAGGTCAGTGGTTTTCCCAGTGAGATATTTCACATTGCCTTATATTTTTTCATTTGTTTAATAGTATCTTAATTTCTCATAAAGTCACTAGCTTCCATTTGCTCCAATCTAATTCTGAAAGAATGATTCTCTTTAGTGAGCTTTTGAGATTCTTTTTCCATCTGGCAAATTCAACTTTTTAAGGTATTCTTCTCCTCATTGGTTTTTTGAGCCTCTTTTACCATTTGAGTTAGTCTGTTTTTAAGGTGTTATTTTCTTCAGTCAGGTTGTTGACTCTCATTTCATAATTTTCTTGCATCATTCTCATTTCTCTTCCCATTTTTTTCTCCACTTCTCTTATTTGATTTTCAAAATCCTTTTTAAGCTCCTCTATGGTTTGTAACCAGCTAATATTTTTCTTGGAAGCTTTTGGTGCAGGAGTTCTGACTTCCATGTCTTCCTGCTTTTCCATGCTTTAATCATTTTTTGTCACCAAAATAGGAGTGTAAAGTTGGATTTCTCTGCTTGGTTTGCTTCCTTTGTTTGTTCATGTTGCCACTCAATTACTTGACTTTTGGACTTTTTGCCACAATAGGAGTCTACTACCAGACAGTGGAGTTTTATCCCAAACTCTGGGGGTTTTGCAGCTGCTGGAGCTATTAGTTGGGTGCCATCTCTGAATCCTCCTCATGCTCTGGCAAGTTGGTTGCACACCCCAGGATCTCCACCCTACACTGCAATCCAGATCCAAGCAGGTTAAAGCAAGAGCTATTACCCCTCAGACTGGTCGCTGGGTCCCCCTACAATTTGTAGGCCAGGAAGTGAAGGTGCCACATGGCAGCGGCTGCATGGCCACACTGCCTCAGAGCCTTCACCCTGGAGGAAATAAAGGCAAGACTGCACTCTGAATTCCCAGATCCCAACGTCCACACTGCACTGACCTCTCACCTTGTCTTTGGCATCTATGGGTTGATTATTATGGAAATAGCCACAGCTGTTGGCGATCTGAAGTCTCTCCAGCCAGTGACTAGTTCAGCCCACCCTGGGGCTAAAACCTCTGGCTTTTGGGACTGGGGTCAGCTCCCAGAGTGCTGTGCTGGCTGTTTACTGCTGGCCTGTTGTGCTGTGTCATCTTGTGGGTTCTGTAGCTCCAAAGTTTGTTCAGAGTCACCTTTTTATATGGATTGGGGTTGGTAGAAGCTGGAGCCCTGTGGAAGTCCTTTTTCTCCTCCACCATCATGACTCTGTCGCCCTGCCCTTGAAACTTGTCATTCCCCCCAATTTTTATCCATAGTTTTAGGGTGGGAATATTTTCTATTTGCTTTTAATGGGGATATAAGAATATAATTCTCCATTATAGTATGCGATTGTTGTTGATCCGTATTTTTCAAAGATTACCTGTGACATCATGGGTGATGTCTTGACTTGAACATGATTTTGATTCCAAGCAAGATAGAGCTGTGCAAAGTCATCAGCTCACTCTCTTTAGCAGAGTCATATATCTATATGCATGGACCTTGTATAAAATACTTTTCAAGTTTTTCTCATTATATATACCTTACACTACCTCACAACCCCTCCATCTTCCACCTCACACATAATCTTTCTTAGATCCAATGACACCATCCTCCTGGCTCTTCCTTAACAATGCACTCCATCCCTTGCCTCCTGGCACTTTAATTGGTGGCCCCTTATGCCTGGAATGCACTCCCTCTTCATCATTGGCCCCTGAATTCCTAGATTTTCTTCAAGTTCCTGCTAAATATCTCTCCTGGAAGAAACCTTTTGTAATTCCTCTTAATTCCAATGTTTTCTTTTTCTTGGTTGTTTCTTATTTTACCTGTCTATAGTTTGTACATGTTTACTTGCTTGTTATCTCCTGCATTTGATTGCCAAGTTTTTCAAAAGCAGTAATCATCTTTTGCCTTTAGTTTCATCCTTGACATTTCATATTGTACCTGGCATATATAAATGCTTGTTGACTGACCGAAGCTTTGTGAGGGTCTATAATGGGAATTTGAATTTAAGGTCTTCCCAGTCCTTAGGCCCTTTGATAGGCTTAAGTGAACCTGGAGCCTGTGATGGGAGGCTTGATTTTCCCCTGAATGTTTTTTGATTGGGCAGTGGATAAAGACAGAAGTGTTATGTGATTTGACCAGATGAGATTCTGGGCAGCCATTGAGAGCCCCCCAGCTTTGAAAAAAAACAGATGTTGATTCTTCCCTCTATGGTAACTGACTAGGTATGGATGTAATGGTTGGACAGTTGGAAACCTGTCTGCTTGATATGTTTTTCTGTTTTCTTGTAACTTCTGCTTTGTAATTTCTGTCTGTATATTCTGAAGTTCAGGATGCTCATTTTCCCCCCTAAACTAGGCAAATGATATCTTTCATTGATTAAAGCAAGATTGTTAACCCATTCTGAGTTGCTTGCCTTTAGAAAAGCAGATCTAAGAACCTCTGTTGGCAGCCAACCTGGGGATGCTGGGGTGCTTGCTGCTTCAGGGTCTGACATTTGTTACAAAGTAGGTATAGTTTAAAAATAGTTAAGGAGTTCAGTAAAAAGGAGAAAGTAAGATAAATTGCAGTGTAAAATTACGTTGCTCACCAGGGAAAGGTTTCATTACTGTCTAAATAGGTAAAATATTAAAATAAAACAGAAAGACAGACAGATGAAAAGAAATAAGTAAAACTTCATGCCCAGAATCAAAAGGGTCAAAAACAGTTTTTGATTAATAAACTCCATTAAAAACATCATTTGTCTTATCAGATCAGGTAAATAAGCTAAACATTCTTAAGGATAACAATATTGGACCCCAAGTGATAAATTTTCAAAGGTTTGCTTTGTAATCTCAGAATCACAGGACAAAAAGAGATATGGAAAGAGATCCTCCATTTCATTGTCTTCAGGCTGGAACACCCTTAAATATTTCCAGAAGAAAAAAAAAATCTATCATAGTTTTATTGACTTTTGCAGGAGAGATTTCATAATACATTTCATGTCAGACTATAACATATAAGGGATTTTAATATAAGCAAATCATAATTTTCTATATTTAATGCCAATTCTTACTAGTAAAGATAGTTATGGTATGGTGAGATGTGTTTTCTTGGCTGAGCACCTGACTTCCAGTTCCATACTATCATTTGTTAGCTTTGTAAACTAGATCCAGGCCTTGAACCTCTGAGTGACTCCATATTTTTTTTAATTTGTAAAATGAACATAATATAAACCGGGCATGGTGGTGTACACGTTTAATTCCTGTTTCCCTGCAACTGATGAGTCTGAGGTTAACGGATTTCTTGAGCTAGAGACTTCTTGGGTAGATTATGCAGGGACAATCATACACCAAGTCCAGTACCAAGATGATGTGCCCCTGAGAAGTGAAGCCACCAGAGTGCATAACGAAAAGCAAATAGACTCAGATCAGAAAGGGAGGAGTCTCCACTGCCAATCAGCAGTGGGATCAAACTATTAGTGGCTACTGTACTTTTAGTCAATGTGAAATAGGGATACCAAGTCTCAAAAAAATGTTAATAGTTCCAACCTTTGAGTTCAGTCATATTGAAAACATCAATATTAGTGTGTCTAAATTTCTCCAGGTGTATGTCAATTGATTCTTGAACAAAGATCCTACTTACAGAGTAAGGATAGTTTAATAGTCATAATAATACATCTTATTAAATACTTATAGTCAAAATCTGTGTCAGACTCAACTCCCTCAAGGCATTGATATTTTAGTACTGTATGCTAAGAACAACACTTTCCAGACTGAGGATTAAAATGATTACTCTGGAGGCAGAATCAACAGGGATTGGTAACTGATTAGGTACAGAAGATGGAAGAGAGAAGGAAGATAAAAAGATTGTGATCATGAATGACTGGAAAAATAGTGGGAACAATATAAATGTGGTATTAGAGAAAAAGGACAGATTTTATAAAGGAAATGACTATTTCCATTTTGGAAATACTATGTTTGAAATATTAAAAGATTGTAGAGGAGATATCCAGCAGAGGACTATAAGTCAGACTAAACCCTCATTGAAGGAATAGGGTTGGATGATAAAGACCTAAGATAGACTGGAGAGAGAGAGAGATAGAGAGAGAGAGACAGAGACAGAGAGAGAGAGAGAGAGAGAGAGAGAGAGAGAGAGAGAGAGAGAGATGGACTCCTTTGGGATTAAGATGATGAACCGTTATCAGAATAAAATTTTCAGATACATAAAATACATACCATTACAGAGCACAGAAATTACATTAAAATGCATACTTTATTTCAGTTCATAGACATCAGGTAAGAACCCCCTGGTAGAATCTGTCAATATCCTCAAGTGAACATCCAACTTTCATATTTTTACCAGAAAAGCAACAGAGATGAATGACGCCACTAATATCCAGTGTAGATCTTCCAATGTGGAATAGCTCTGATTTTTTTAAACTTGCATTTATCTTTTATTTTATTAATTAATTTATTTAACTTTTAGTTTACAACATTCAGTTCCACAAGCTTTTGAGTTCCAAATTTTCTCCCACTCCCTCTCCTTCCCTCTTTCTCCCTATGGTGGCATGCAACCCTATATAGGTTCTACGAATACTTTCACATTAAACATTAGTCAAGTTGCAAAAGATTTTAACCAATGGAATGAACAATGAGAAAGAAGGAAGAAAACAAAACAAAAGAGAGAGAGAGCAAGTAGTCTGCTTCAATCTGCATTCAGACTCAATAAATCTTTCAATGAAGTTGGATAGCCTTTTCCATCATGAGTCCTTTGGAGTTGTCTTATAACCTTGCATTGCTGAGAAGAGCCCAGTCTATCAAAGTCAGTCATTACAGATATGATGTTTCTGTAATTGTATACAATGTTATCTTGGTTCTGCTCCTCTCACTCGAATAGCTCTGATTTTTAAGAACATTTAATTTTCCTCCTTGTATCAAGAAAAAAAATCTTTCTTTGTGCAAACTCCACATATTGCTACTGTTTGGTCCTCTCTAACTAAAATTAGCAAGTCCTAAAAAGCAGTCTTTCAAATATGTGAGAATCTATGATCTACCTCCTAAACCTCTTTTCCATTCTTAAGAACACGTGTTCTTTCTAAAACTTAATGTATGATCTAAAGAATCTAATCATTATGACAATTTTCATCTGGTTGCTATCTGTGTCATGACTTCCATTCAAAAAAAAATGAAGCACAATTTATTATAAGACCACAATTATCTCCCATACTGTGTATACTGTGTGCATCCTTATGAAACCTAAGTCACCTTTAACTTCTTTTTTTTTGGCTGATACATTATAGTATTGACATATATTGAGCTTGTATTCCACTAAAACTCCCAAGGCTATTCCCTTCCCCCTCAGGGAATCCTGTTTGGGCCATATCTTCTCAAAGTTCTCATATAAGTATTTTTATCCCTGTCAAATTTAATTTTACTAGCTTCAGCCTCATCTTTGTAGAATCTAGACTATTTAGATTTTTTCCAGTCATTATCAGTCATTGAATACATCTATTCATTTCAACTGTGCCTCCTCATCAAATGTTGTAACCATTGACAAAGAGTATAAATAGGAAAGGCCTAAGCACAGATTCCTGGGACACTACCCTAGAAATTATCCTTCAATCTGACTTCAACTCATTCGGATCCAGGAATTCAATCACTTCTGAATCTTCATAATTTTACTTTAGAAGCATCAAGTGCCATTGTCCATTCCTCACTCTCACTCATTCCGCATTTCAAATAAATTATCAAATCCTTTCCTTTTGTGTCTCCACAAAATCTCTCACAGCAAACACATTAGTCTAAGTCTTCAAAACATTTCATCTGGCCTATTGCAGTAGTCTTCTATCTAGTCTTCCCTGCTTATGTCTCCACCCATTTTCAATTCATTCTCTACAAACCTGACAAATTGAACTTCTTAAAATTCACATCTGATCACAACTCTCCCTATTCAAAAAATCTAGTGATTCGTCTGTATGTCTAGATAATAGGGACAGCTAGGTCATGGAAATGAATGGACTACTGAACCTCAAGTGAGGAAAACTTGAATCCAAATCCATCCTCAGTCCCTTATAACTGTGTGACCCTGGGTGACTGCAAGTGTAAGCAAGGTAGCATTTAGTTATTTAGTGAAAGAGGGAATTTTAGTTATTTTTTGGGGTTCAGTTTCCCAGGATCCATGGCTATAGCTATCTTTTGTTCCCAGGTATTTTGCCTTCATTCATACATGATGACACTGAGCCAATCACATGCCGAGTCATGTAGGTTTTCACACCTGATGGCACGAAGCCAATCAGGTGGTGAGTTAGGTAGACTTTCACACTTTTGGGTACTAAGTAAATCAGGTTCCCAGTCTATATATTTTGGGAGATGGGTATTTTGCCTTGGGGTCTAACTCATGGGAAGAATGCTTCACCTGAGTTCTTTTTTATTTCCCCGGCAAGACTCCGGGTAGTTGTTAAGGCCCCCCCCCAGTTTTGTGAACCCAGATTTTGGGGATCTCTCATTCTGGTGATGTATGCAAATAGTTGTATTAATCTGTTAAAATAGTTGGAGCCCTGTCTATTGGATTACTAATTGATTTTGTCCACTTTCCAGGTGATGACCTTTCCCTTGAATTGGTGGATGATGTTAGCCTTTCTTGGACACTCACTTCTTTACCAATACCTTCTACTTATATATCTTTCTGAATTGTTTAATTAAAGTAAAATTACTAACACCTTTGAAGCTGTCTTTCCTTTATAATATCAGATCAAAACCTGTGCTAGCAAACCTCCAGAGCACTAGCATAATTTGGGATACAAAGACTCATTTAACCTCCATTTACTTCAGTTTATAAAGTGCTTAGCACAGAGCCTAGCACATAATAGGTGCCTAATAAATGCTCACTTCCTTCCTTCTTTTTTTTCTTTCTTTCATATTGTCTCTCTTGTCTAAAAAGATAACACGAGAGACTTTTTCAAACCATTTTCCAAGATCTTAGCAAATGCTATCTACAACATTCTCTGGGTCTATCCATCCATAATATTGTCAAAAATGGAAGTCTAGTCAGCGATGACCTCTTAATGAAGCCAGCTATCTCTTTGTGATCTTTTTTCCTTTTCTATTTCTTTATAAACATCCCTCTAATAACATCATAAAGAATTTTGCTAGAAATTAAATTCAACTAGCCGTGTAACTTTGGGCAAGTTACTTAACTTCAATTGCCCTCCAAAAGGCAAAAAAAAAAAAGAAATTAAAGTCAAGTTCATAGTCTGATAGTTCATAGGACATTTGCCTTTTGCTATTTCTGTAGTATTTCTAAATCTTCCACTCATCACAATGACTCAATCAGCACATCTGCTAGTCCTTACAATTGTCTTACTGTAGCTCATTTGGTCGTCATGCCATAAATTTGTCATCAGGCAGTACTGACTCTCTGCACAATCCCTCACCAGATCTCCTTAGGAGCATAGTCCCCACGGATTTTCACCAGGCTTTTGCCAATATTCCACTCCCACACTATATTCCTTTGGGATTATAAGCATGCTTATATTGTAGATTTTTTTTTTTTTGCTTGGTGGTTTCTCTTAGAACCTTAAGCTTCCCAGATGTTCTTCTGAGATACAACCATGAACATTCTACAAAGATTTCCCTTGTGAGAATGCTAAAGTTGCAGGCATTCTCTCAGTTTTAAGACTCTTCAGTTGCTTTTAGTTTCCAGTTTAAAGAGGGAAGATGGAAGAAGCCTATCTCACATCAGATTACTGAAGGAAAAGACCCTGGGAAAAATATGAGAGGAACAGGCAATCTGCGTTATGTCTGTGTCCCAAACTTGATACAATAGAGCCCCCGGGGAATTCCCCGTGGGTGAGTTTTGGGACTTTCCTTCTTAGGTGAGTTATCTTTCTCCCAATGGGGGATCTCCCTTACTCTATATTGCCTGATATATATTATTCTATTAATATCTTAATATGATTTCTATTTTGCTATGATTTAGATAAACAGGTTTCTTTGCTATTTAAGGTATATGATCATTTAGAGCTGATATTTGGAGTGAAAGGGCTTAAAATTTTAAGATAAAGCTTATTGGTTCTTCTTAAAAAAATGACAGAGATAAGAAGTTAAATTGAACCCAACCATACCTCTTAGACTAATAATATTTAAGGGAGTATACAGATGTAATTCTAGCCATCAGTCTAGATAGTCTCTCTTTCTGAAGAAAACTGAGCTTCTTCTGACCACCACTTCTTGCTTTTCCTTTTGGTATGAATTAAACTCTCCCCTGGAGATGCGGAAGAAGAGTTCAGAGATATTCATTCTGCCTCTCTTTGAGCCCGACAAGGACAGCTCTTGCTATATTTAGGGTTTCCTCACTGCGTGTGGGCCTCTCTACAAGCAGTTCTCCTTCCTTACATATAAGGTTTTCTGTTTCACAGTAACATTTGGCAGAAAATTTAAAGCTGTTCATAACCTTGTCCTTTCTCACCTTGCCATTCTTATTACACTTTATTCCCTTCTCCCAACTTTCAACTCTATAGCATATGAGCTTGCCTTCTCTTCCTGAAACATAGCATTCCTGTTTCCATGCCAGCCATTCTCCACACAGCAATGCTTCCTCCTCCAATGTCCACCTCTTCATTTTCCTGCTGTATTTCAAGATTCATCTCAAACACTGCCTGCTACAGAAGTCTTGTCTGGTCCCTTCAACTCTTCATGTATCCCGTCTCAGATTATTTGTCACCTATTCTGGATATATCTTATACATTCTGTAACATTTAGACATTGCTTCAACCAGTAGAATGTAAGCTACTTAAGAGCTGGGTCAGTTTTTACCTTTTTTTTGTAATCCTAGTACTGAGAATAATCTTAACAGTAAATACATAATGGCATGCTTATTTACCAAGTATAATGCTCATTTCAAAATATCATCTCCTTCTCTGCTCTCCCTTCACCCAATTGAAATATTTTTTTCTTTATTTATGTCCTTTTATCCTTCTTCAGCAGATAAATGGAAATTTGCATAAACCCCCACAACTAAGTGAACCTTTATCCTAAATGTGTCCTCTTTCTGAGTTCACATACATTTCCTTATTAAGCTTAAACTTGCTGCACATACTATGCATGAGACATTTATTGCAAATTGTTGTCCCTCAGAACTAGCAACCTTTTCTGTTTTAACAAGCATTAAATCTGCTACAAAAGTATTGAAAAGAAGGCCCCTGTACTCACTGACATTTCTGTTAAGAAGTTTAATAACTCTTCAGCCTAGCATGTGTACTCTTGAATAAAAACAATTGAGATTCACAATATGATTCCTAAAGGCTTTCATATTTTTTTTGAACTCTAAGAATACATACAAATTACTGGTCTTTATTTTTGCTTTAAAAAATTCATTCAGTTTTTCCACACATAGTTTTAAAAATAACTTGTCTATATACCTAGTAATAGAAATAGAACTGGAAGCGATGTCAAAGATCAATGATCATATTTTCCAATCCACTCCTGTTACATATGAGAATTCTTGAGCCCAGAGAGATTAAACTACTTGCCCATAATAGCGACTGGTAGAATTGGGATTCAAACCTAGGACTCTATCAGGACTGTTCTGTGTTATTTCCACTACAGCATACTACTTCCCATGGAATATGTAGGATTTAGAGCTGGAAGTGACTTTGTAGATCACCTAGACCAGTTTCCTACTTGTACACAATTTTTAAAATAGACATTTTCAGGAATTTATTGGGCACCCAGCTAATGCTGCAAATTCAAGGCAAGCCAAAAAATGATGGAATGTCAGCTCAAAAAGGTAATATGATATTTGGACATTATTAAGAAAGCCAAAATGTCCAGAAAGGACCATATAATAAACTTACTGTTCTCAGATTTGTTAAACCACTTATAGTATATTGTATTTAATTTTGGCAACTACAGTTTAAGAAATCCATTGATAAGATGGGGTATATGCAGGAGAGGGCAACTAGGCTACTGGATAACCTCAAATTCTTTTATATGAGGGATATTTAAAGGGACTGAGAATGTTTAACATGGAAAAAATGGGGAGAAATGATAACTACTATCAAGCACTGGAAGAGTTGTTAAAAAGTTTAATACTTCCAATTATTCTATTTGCCATTAGAGGAGTGAGCTGGGATCGCTTAAAATAATGGTGTTCTCGTCCATTGTGCTGTATCACAGGGAATCGTATTATCAGCCCATATGTAGAAGAACATCCCCAAGGTAAAAAAAATAAATAGCAATTGGAGATTTATATGAAGTGTTTAGTTTTCAAATAAACATTTCCTTAACATCCTGAAGTCCATAATTCTAGTGAATGACAGGCTAAGACAAGAAATGGATAGTTGTTAATAGCTTAGAGTTTTAGAAATTTTTCCACCTCAACCAACAAATGTGAATTCAGTTCTCCTGTATAGTTGTGGCAAGTCACATGAAAGATATAAATCAGTAAATTTTTAAAAAACTGCAGCACTCAAGGATCTTACAATTCTTTGGGGGGGGGGGATAATGTACAATGCAATAATTGTAATAGTGTTATTAGTAAGTATGGTACTAAATAAAGTAAAAATGGAATTTCAGCAAAAAAAATTGGTATTATTGGTATAATAGAGACTGTTCTGTGGAAAAGATATATTTTAGCTTGTCTTTGAAGGATTGGTAGAATTTTCACAGGTGGAAGAGAACAGGGAGTGTTTTGGGAAGAGACAGCAAGCTATATGAAAGCAAACAGATGAGAATGTGTATAGTGGTCAACACAAATAAGAGAGCAAGGAGGGGTTGGGATAGTTTGAAATTGAGGTGGGAAAGGCAGCATGGCAACAGATTATGTAACTGTTTTAAAGCCAAGCAAAAAGACTGGATTTTATAATATGGGAAACAGATGCCACTTTCAGTTTTCACCTCCTTTTCCCCTTTATCTCTTTCCTTCCCTCTTTCTCTCTCTATTTTTTAAAACAAGGAATACAACAGAAGGAATGGAAAGAGGTATGATCAGCAGACAAGGTCAGCATCAGGCAAGGTTGCTTAATGGCACTGTTTTTGGAGTCATAAAGGCCCACGTTTAAATCCAGCATCAGATATTTATTAGCTGTAATACTCAGAGAATTTCAGTAATCTCTGTGCCTCAGTTTCTTCATCTGTAAAATAATAGTGTTGGAAAAAAATCTCTAAATTCTATTCAGGCACTAACATGTAAATCTAAATGGGGAGAGGAAGGTAGGAAAGGCTATTCTAGTCTTTCACAGAACTGTTTATAATATTTGCAGTTTATGATGATTTTATATGTGTTCCCGGAACCACTTTGCGTTATTAATTGCTTCACTATGTTAGCCTAGAACTTCTAAACTAAAAGCATAAGGCAAAGCAATGTGTTGAAGTGCAAAGAAAACTGGATTGTGAGTCAAAACACCTACATCCTGTGTGACCTTCATTCAACACCTTTATGATGATCTCCTCTGTAATATATTATTCATATTTTGTAAAAAGGAGGGATTATAGGTAGAAGTAGTTTAGTAAGTATTTAATATGTAAAAGAAGAGGATAGAGGTCAATGGAATGATAGATGATATATTTATAGATATAGATATGTGCTCACCTACATATATGCACTTATTTGTATTTATACATAAGTCTGTGTGTATACACCCACAAGTATGAATATTGTCACTGCTGTTCAGTTTTTCAGTCATGTCTGAGTTTTTGTGACCTTATTTGGGGTTTTCTTAGAGAAGTTACTGGAGTAGTTTGTCATTTCCTTCTTGAGATCATTTTACAGAGAAGGAAGTTGAGATAAACAGGGTTAAGTGCCCAGGGTCACAAAGCTAATAGATGTCTGAAGCTAGATTTGAATTCAGGAAGATGAGTCTTCCTGACTCCAGACTTGTAGCCACAGAGCCATCAGAGAAAGATAAATCGATGATAGATAGATAGATAGATAGATAGATAGATAGATAGATAGATAGATGTATATGTATACAGATGTGTGCATGTATACTATACAGATATGCATATATGCATGCATATATGTACATATCTATAAGGATGTCTATATATGTGTCCATATCACCTTTATTTCTCCCCCCCTCTTCCCCTTATCTCCCTCCTCTCCCTCCTTCTCTCATAGGAGGAAATAAAAGAATCAGGAAATAAACTTGTTATATTACATATATATGCATTAAATTACATATAAATCCCACATGCATAAATGTATTTATATGCATAATATATTATGTATGCATAGATGTATAATATAATACATGTTTAAAATTAAGTGGTAAAAAGAAATTAATAGCTTATTGTATAATTGATTTTCTTGTCTTATACTAAAATTGTCGTCAATTATTGTTAATTTCACAATAATTTAGCCAAAATCACGACATTTTGCTAGGTAATCTTTAATACCTTCCAGATCCCATGTCCTGTTGTCTGATATGTTGCTGTGGGGTAGGAGGTAGGACCTCGAGTAGTTCTTAATGTTGCAATGTCAAAAGCCTGGTCTGTCCCTGATAATACAGTTACATGCAAATTCTGACTCTGATACTTGTTTCTTCCCTGGCCTTGGACAAGTGTCCACATTTTTCTGGGCCTCAGTTTCCTTATCTGGAAAATGTGAGAGCTTGGAGTGATTATCTCTAAGATTCCTTCCAGTTTTAAAATGTGCCCCTAAATTAAATTAATAGAATTTAGCTATGTCACTGATATACTCTACTCTCTAATGATGCTTGTTACAGTGCTATGTATCAGTGCCTAATTTACACAAGGGGGTTTTTACTCAATATTAAATCGTGATGTTAACTTTTATTGGAAATTATTGGAAGTAGTGACAGGTAATCTGGTGAATCCTTCCACTTACTGATTGATAAAGTATAGCAGAAGCAAAACATCAAGCTCCAGATAGCAATTAAATCTTACAAAATAGTAGCATTGCCCAATCTTTATGAGGGAGGCCAGATTCTACCACTGTTGTGACATTTATTGTATCCAGTTAACAGGAAATTTTTCCCCAGTACCACTGATACAACATATGCAAACACCAATTAGCACTATAAAAACTCAGGGCTTCATTT
The DNA here is from genome assembly GCF_028583685.1 of Petaurus breviceps papuanus. Lineage (NCBI taxonomy): Eukaryota > Metazoa > Chordata > Mammalia > Diprotodontia > Petauridae > Petaurus > Petaurus breviceps. Next base: position 3,589,722 of record NW_027186304.1, on the reverse strand, counting down.
TTGGAGCATAGGTGCCTTGGAAGCTGAAAGTCTGATTATAGTATTTTACAATACTGGATCAGGAACAGACCTTAGAGATTACCCAGTCTCTTTCATCCATTTTACAGATGAGGAAACTAAGTCAGTTCCACAGTCACCCTAAGTGACTTGATATAGATCAGATAGCTATTTAGTGAATGAATGAGAAACAAAACCTTACTACTACTCTTGATATTTTTTCCACTACACTATTTTGGAAAATTCAGCTTCATTGGGGAAGACAGATAATTATAAAGTAATTGAGCGTAATTTATAATGTGTTTATGGAAGGCAGATTTTAGCAGAATAGAAGACTATACTGAAGATAACCATCAGTCAATGAATTCGATTTCTGAAAACCAACACCAAAATTCTAGTTAGGGACAGAGTGACTCGATATAAATACAGACGGTTTTTATGTTGGAGATTGTAAGAATCGGACCCAAAACCATCAGACTGGTTCTCTTCCCCATTTCTAATATCCTTCCCCTTAAGGCTGTATCTTAATAGGGAAGCTAATATGCAACATAGGTTCCCGACAACTGTAATTGCACCTTATATAAATTTTATACATAAAATTTCAAGACAAATGAATGGATAATTAGGATGCAATCTACTTGTCAGTTATAGAGGACGTTGTCATAGCAGTATAGTTATGAACTCATTGGTTTTCACTTAAATTTCTGTGTCTCCTTTATGATATTTAATATTTATCCATTCATCTATTCATTCATTCATGAATCAATTTTTTTAATGTTCATTACATGTAAGCCACTGTGTTAAGTGCTGGCAATACAAAGAAAAGAAGCCAAAAGCTATGTACTTTTAAGTAACTAATATTCTGCTGGGAATATAGGTGTGCCTATGTGCATGAGGGACAATGCCTGCCAAAGCATGGAGAAAAAAGATGGAACATCCTTAATGGAAAAATGCAATTAAGTGAGTTTGACTGAAAAGTGGAGTAAACCAATGGGTACAATCTGAAGGTTCCCAATTAAGTTGTGTTTGTAAAGCAACACTTAAAGTAACTTAGAGAAGCACATCACCAAACCAAACTATTCAGTCTATTAGTGGTTTCTGGGAGCTTTCAATGAAATGAAATACTTGTATTATTTCTTATTACTAGTATATTTCTTAGCAGAAGTAAAAGTAGAATAAATGAATATATTTTCTATGATGGTAGATTTTTGTAGCTCTTTTCTTAAAACCTTCAGACAATTTCTTTACTTCATCAAAAATTCACAATGTATTTAATTTTTAATATGACAATAATAATAAATTGTTTTTCTTTAAGAAGATGCACAAAATTAGCTTTCAATTAAATATTTGGGAAATAAACAATTTAACTGGCATCTAGTGTATAAAATCTATACAGCTTTATTTTCTGTTACCAAGTTTGTACAAATTTCAGAAAAAATATGAAATTTAATAGAAATGAGAATCAAAATCAAAAACAGCCTTTAGAAATTAAGCTTGTGATTTGGGTTTTCTTATTGTTGGAGTTTTGTTTGTTTTGAAGAAGAAGAATTTTGACATTAGAACTGTTGAATTTTGCCAAGATCAGTGTGTAATCAGCTAATATATGCCTGCCAGGGCATCTATAAAGCAGATGGTAATTGGAGATATCATCATTAATTTCTGTGTATGCAAGTGGAATATTATTTGGAGATAATTACAAAACTTTTTTATAATCATACATTTTGAAGAAATATATTTTATTGGAATTCCCTAACTATATAAGATATAATTAAAAAGTAAATGGAAAAAATTAACTTCTTTCACAAAGATAGACATATGAAAATAGTAATGAATAAAGAAAAAATTCTCCTTATCCTTATTTGGAACCAGTATTTTAAAAATCTTAGCAAGTAAGAAAATTTTCTTTAGACTGGTGATTGACAAATGATTATAGTAGTGGGAAGGGATAGATACTGGAAAATGTAGGTAGGTAAGTTTGGTGCTGTGTTCCCACTTCCTAAGACAGATTATAAAATACATAGTTGGTGAACATTTAGAAAAGAATGTGATGATAAATAGGAGAAAATATTGATTTTACAAGAAAAAAATTATATAAAACTAATCATATTTACTTTGGCAATAGTTTTCAGTTAGAAGAATATAAAAAGTCAAAATAATACATGATAATTTTAAAAACAATTTGCCAGTGTTTCCTGTAATATTTCAGGGGCGAGGCAGCCAGGTAGCACAGCGAATAAGAGCACCGGCTCCAGTGTCGGGATGACCTGGGAATCGAATGCCGGGCTCAGACACTTAGCACCCACCCAGAAACACCTGGCCCTGTAACCTTGAGCAAGTTACTTAACCCCGATTGCTTAAAATTATATATATATTAGGGGCTAAGATTATGCATATTGCTACACAGATGATTGGTGAATTCAATGTTTTTGAAAATTGTGAATATATAATTTAAGATAGCTGATTTTTTTCAGGACAAAGAGTAAAATATAACAGTAGGTGAGTGATAATGAACCAATGGGAGAAAGAAGTAATTCTTAGAATCTAAAAACCTTTAATATTGAGCATAAATATACCAAAGTATATTAATATTTCAAATTGGTATGTGGGATTTAAAATTATGATGAGAATCAAAGGGCTAACTTCACCTAATGTTCCATTTCCTTCATTTGTCCCAAAACCTGAACATAAGAAACGTAGATATACCGAAAAGATAAGAACTTCTCTTAGAATTGTTATCTAGGTTTTGCCCGTAGCTTTCTGTTAATCAAGATTATGGGTGATGACTTGAAAGAAGATGTCATGGCTATCATTTTCAGGTGATTTAATATTAGGAAAGATAATGAATATAATGGTGATAAATTCAGAATCTATAAGATCTCATAATACCTAATTTGCTGCGGAATCTTGGTAATCATATAGTACAAACTTATTTTACAGAGGAAGAAATTTGGATCAATTTAGATTAAATTAATTACCTACTGATAGTCTTAGGGATAGTCTGTTGAAGAGCTGGGGCTTGAACCTACATACTGTAACTCCAAATCCAGTGTTTCTTCTTCAATCGACCATAATAATAAATTTATACTAATTAGAAAAAATCATAGGAATAAATGTAAATCTATATAATTGGTTAAAAAAATCAGCTTCCTAAGTGTAGTATAATTCCATCTGGGAAATAGTTTGTGTTTAAAAAAAACACAATTTGGTAGTTTTCATGAATTGAATGCTTTACTTGATAAAAGTCAACAGCTTGTAACATAGCAACCCTATCACCAAAATAATATCAATAATAACACAATCCTGGAATGCATTGAGTCAGTGTCTAGGATGAAGGAAGTTTCACTGGTGAAATAACATCCATTGCATGGTGTTTAGTTCTGGCTACTACAATATAATGGGAGTGCCCTGAAATATATCTAGAGGAGGAGGATGATGTTGAGTCACTTCAGACTGTGTTACATGTAAATCCTTGGACAGAGGGATTCTTAGCCTGGACAAACCAGGCAATAAACATTTGTTAACTGTCTAATATGTGCGAGGCACACTGGAGATACAAATAAAGGGAAAACATTGTCCCTGCTTTCAAGGATCTCACAGTCTAATCGAGGAGACAAAATGTAAACAACTGTGTGCAAACAAGATACATACAGAATTAATCAACAGAAGGAAGATGCTAGCATTAAATACATGGGAGGGTCAGGAAAGGTTTCCTGTGTAAAATAAACTTTTCACTGGGACTTGAATGAAGCTAGGTAATTCAGAAGGAAAAGATGAAGGAGAACATTCCAGTAATGGAGCACAGTGAGTGAAAATACTTGGGAGTTGGGAGCTGGAGTGTGCCTCTTTCCAGAAACAGCAAGGAGACAAACGTCACTGGATCACAGAGTACCTGAAGCATGTGAGGTATAATAAGACTGAAAAGGTAGAAGGGAGGCCTTGGGAGGGAAGAGGACATAGGGGTGGCCTAATAGCTACCTTCATATATTTAAAACAATTTAATGATAATATTAAATAAAATCATTATTAGTATTTGAAATTCTTTACAGATATTACCCTATTTTATCCTTCAAGAAACCTGGTAAATAGATGTTGTTATTATCCCTATTTTGTAGATAAAGAAACTGAATCAAACAGAAGCTAGGTATTTTGTCCAGTGGCATGCACCTAATTATTGTCTGATTCTTGGTCTAGCACCAGTATGCCACACTTTTTTTGTTTTGTTTTATTTTGTTGAGTTTTTTTACAACAATGTGCAAAAGAGCTAGGAAAGTAAAATCAAATTTTCAGAGACATACATTTAGCAAATGCATATAGGAAACATATAAGAAAATAAAACAAAACAAACCTTCCTCACCATTATGATAGTTTTAAAAATGATTTAATTGATTCATGAAGTAGTAGCGTTTCCTATTGCTAAAAGTTTCTAATCGAAGACCAGATGACCACTTGCCATGAATGCTTAACAATTTATCTTAAGTATATATTGAATCAAACCTCAGAGATTGTTTCTAATTTAGAGATACATAATTCTGTGAAAGTAAAAATGTAGGCATGTGTGTTCATGTGTGTCGAGGAGAATGCTGCCACTCTTTTTTTTCATTCTCAATAGGAAACATTCTCTAAAAAGTTGCTCTGAATCCAACTCCCTCAAAATTATTACTATTCCGTAGATGTTTCTTTCACCCCCAGGAGCCAATGGAGGTCTATTTTCCCTTGATACTTCCTCAAGAGACCTAAAAGAAAAAAAAACTAGAGAGTTGCTAAATAGAGAATTCTCTTTGCCATTGCACTTACATTATCCAAATGACTCACAGTAACTGCTTTCCCGTAATGTACTTTAAGGTCTCCAAATTTAGGGGCTACCTATATGTGCTCCCTCTCTCTCCAAAAAGCTGGCATTGTCAACCTTGGAACATCTATTATAAATGTTAAGATAGTTAGAAAAACATGCCCACATTCTTAGTCCAGGGATGTTATATAAATTACAAAGACAGCCCAACTTGCAATCCCTCAAGTTTGTAAAAGAAATCTCTGACCAACTTCCACTTAAAAAAATCTCCTACTTGCCAAAACTACAACCATGGACCTCTATCACCACTACCTCTCTTGATAATAAAGGAGGGAAAAAGAGCTGCTCAGTGATATCCATTTATCTTGTCTTTAATCTGGAGCTCTCTATTTGACTTTTCTAGAACTCTCATTTATATTATTAAACAGTTTTTTTTTTGTAATTTAAAATGTATGTTGTTTTAAAGGGAAGCACTCAGCCCTTTACCTCTCATCCATTTTATAGACATTTACATGTCAAGAAACACAAGTTTTATTTTCAAACAAAACTGCTCAGCAGCTCTGTACTTCATTCAAATACATTCTCCAGACTCTCACTGTCACTCATGAGGCAATTACACATGTTAGTTATGTTATTCAACCTTCAGTAGGCAGAGGATTTGCCGCTGAACAATTGTCTCTACTGACTCAGCAAGCTACTCAAATACAAAAACTGTCCACTCAGTATTTCCTGCTTTCATTTCTTCTCCTTAACAACAGTCTTTATGCCTTAAGTGATGTGAGAGAGACAGAGACAGACAAAGACAGAGAAGACAGAAGGTACAAAATATGTGTTTTAGGACTGTGCCCACACTAATGTGTATTTGGTTATTACTTGACTTAATGAAAGCTGAGGCCTAGCTAACATTTTTCACCTCCTCACGTCCTGTTATTTCCTTTAAATCTCCCCTGACCCAGTTTCTCCTATTTTCAGGTAGTGAGGGAGATACTAAAAAAGTAAGTTGATTATATAATGAAAATCGTGTTGAAGAGAATGGCTGGGCTTCTTCAAATGTGCAAGGAAAAAATATATACTATAGGTGATATGACTTTTGACACAGACAGAGATCAACATGCAAGAGTACTCTAAGGGGAGGCTAAGCGGCATAGTGAATGGAGCACCAATCCTGGAGTCAGGAGTAACTGAGTCCAAATTCAGCCTCAGGCACTTGACACACTTACTAGCCACTTGACTTTGGGGAAGTCACTTCATCCCAATTGCCCTCCCGAAAGCCAAAAAAAAAAAAAAAAAGATACACTAAAAGGGAGAGATTTCAAAATAATAGAAAAGCTCTCACAAAGAGGAATAAAACAGAGGACTTAGTCAACTATCAACCCACAGGACTACCCTTTCATTGCTACAGTCTCTAAGGGAATGATCTATTCACATGTTAAAAAGATATTCTTGGTAAATATATAACAAACAAGAAAGTATATTTTCATAGAAGATGTTCCGCAGGAGAGAAAATGTTCACATGGTTGACTGAGAGACACAGAAAATACAAGACCCTCCTCTGTCATATTTTTGGCTTTCACAAAGGGTCAGCTGAGTAGGTAGGTAGCACAGTGAATAAGAGCATCAGGCCTGCAGTAAAGAGGCTTCGTCTTCATGGGTTCAAATCCAGTCTTAGAAGCTTTATAACTGTGTCACTGTGGGAAAGTTATTTAACCCTGTCTGCCCCGGTTTCCTTGTCTGTAAAATGAGCCGTAGAAGGAAATTACAAACTGCTTTAACATTTTTTGCCAAGAAAACTCCAATTGGGATCTCAAAAAGTCAGGCAAGACTGAAACAATTAAACAATGACAACAAAGAGCAAATTAAGATTTCTTCAATAAAATATCTCTCATGAAGAGGAAATCAGACTCAATTTAATAAGCATGCATTAATAACAACAATAGGATGTTTACAGTGACTATGGTGACTATAGATAGGCTTGTATAGTTGTGAATCACCAAATGTAACAGGCTCTCCACATGGAGGACAGGACCAAAGCCTTTATTCTAATACCAGAAAACTGAAGTCTCAAAACCAGAAGGTCAAAGTCACTACGGTAACCATGCAGTTGGTACACATAGTTAATGCAGTGAACACCTACTTTCCCAAGCCTTCAAAACAAAACAGGATCCCTCAGGCAAAGATCCTCCACTCCTCACTCATGGTAGCTGTTCAGCCTCCATGCTGCTCACTCCCACCAGTTCTAGCTCCCAGCAGTCCTCCTTCTTGGCAATTTTCAGTAGAAGTTCTCAGCAGAAGTTCTGACTGGCTCTCAGAAGAAGTTCTACCACCACAAGTTCTGTTCTCCAAATCTCTTCTCTCTCCATCCTGGTCTTCTCCTTATGTATGGTATTAGCTCCTCCCTGTCCCACCCCTTCCTGTTATGTCAGCAAGTTCATCCCACTGTGGTATTCACAAGTTCTGGGTCTTAATACTTGACACAAGTAAGAACTTGAAACTAAGTGCTAAGTACCTGTTAGCTTGCCAATACAGGAGGCATGGAAGATCTTCAAATCCCATTAGCATCACAATTAAACATTTTCTTTGTGTCAGGCACTGTGTGAGATGTGGTTACAAACAAGTCCTGGCCTCTAGTAGTTTACAATATACTAAGGAAAAAGAGCCCACACTTACATACTTGCATACAAATCAATTCAAAATAGATACAAAAAAAGATAATTTTGGGTGGGTAACCTTTAGTAATAATGGGTGATCAGACAATGCTTCATTCAGTATGTGATGCTTCAAGCAAAACTTAAAAGAACTAGGGATTTCAAGAATTTAAGGTGAGCAAAAATAATTACTGGCATGGCATAGTCAATGCAAAAGAATAGAGCCAGGCGGTGGCCAGGCAGCACAGAGAGTAAGAGCGCCAGCCCCAGTGTCAGGATGACCTGGGGATCAAATCCTGGGCTCAGATACTCAGCACCACACCAAGAAATAACTGGCCGTGTAACCTTGAGCAAGTTACTTAACTCTGATTGCTTAAAAAAAATAAGAATAGAGCGAGAAAATGGAGTGCATTGTCTTGGAAACGGTAATAAGGCCAATTTGTGAACATCATTGTATAAAAGGGGGAGGGTCGATAGATAGATAATAATTGGAAAGTTAGAAAAGAACCAATTTATGAGAGACATTAAACAGAACAGTTTATATTTGAAAAAAAAAGAGAGAGAGAAAGCTATCATTATATAGTGCTTTATAGTTTTCAAACCTCCTTAGCAAATACTATGTCTTTTTATCTTCACAAAAACCTTTTATGGAATATATATTATTAATATATTCATTTTACAGATGAAGAAACTGAAGACTTATGCAGTGACACACACAAATTCCTGAGGCAAGATTTGAACTCAGATCTTCTTGACTCCATTTTCAGCATTCTATTGCAATGTCTTAGATTACTTAGATGTATAAAGGAATTACAAGATTTTACAGGGTAAGAAGTAACATAGTGAAGCACGAGATATAAGATCATCTTGGCAGCCATGTGGAGAGTGGATTGGTTTGGGGAGAGACAAGAAAAGATGAAAATGTAGGAAAATGCTGTAATAATTCAGATGAAAGATGAAAAGGGTTTAGACTAGAGTAGTGACTGTTTGAGCTGAAAACAAGGGTAAGAGATATTGTGGAAATAGAAACTAAAAGATATAAACACCTGGCCGTGTAAGTTACTTAACCCCAATTGCTTAGGGGCGGCCAGGTGACTCACCAAGTAAGAGCACCAGCCCCAGTGTGGGGATGACCTGGGGGATCAAATCCGGGCTCAGATACTTAGCACCACACCCAGAAATAACTGGTCATGTAACCTTGAGCAAGTTACTTAACCACAATTGCTTAAAAAAAAGAAATTACAAGATATAGCAATTTTTGGGAAATATGGAATGAGTGAGAGTAACAGAGGATGACAGTAATATTGAAAATCTGGGTGACTGAAAAGATAGTAGTACTCTGTTAGGAGGATTTCAGTTCAGAAGGAGTGGGTAAATGGAAGTGATGAGCTTGGTTTGGGATATATTGAGTGTGAAATATTGATGGGACATTCAGTTCAAATTGTCTAGTAAGAATTTTTTTTTTGCATGACTATGGCTTAAAAGATAGGTGTGTACTAAAATATTGATCTGATAAAGATGATAATTAAAGCCACATGAGGGTATGAGATAAGCAAGAAAATATATAGAGAAAAGAGAATCTAAGGAGACCCTTGAGTTAAGCAAATTGCTCATTAACATAATATAATATATCATAGCAAATGTATGCATGGGCATAGCCTCAGAAAATCTCAAAGGAAGAAATATTTTCTACATAATATGAACTTTTCTCGATGACCTAAAAATTTATGATATTTTTCTGATTATATGCAGCTCTGCAAATCATTAGGTCTATTCAGTGAGATTCATGGTCATTCACAAAGATTAGCCTAGCTTTCCTCATTAGATACACGAGGAGGATAAAGAATATACATTGTTCAAATAATGGCAAATATAATGAGCAATGCCTTGAGATAATCTGAATTATTCATAATTTGAATATGATACAGATGTAAAGTGAACTAAGCCTAAAAAATGAATAGACAAATATATTGGGCTGGATTGCTTTGAGTAAGTCTCAAAATATTTTCAGGCATTTAGTATTCTCCCTACTAGCTTATCTACTTCATATAAAAATTTCCTGCTAATTCTTGATAATATGTAGATTTTGGAATACTATGCAGAAGAATCCTAATTGCAGACTACCTAACCAGAAAACAGAAAGAAACAAAGTTAGTATAAGCATGTTATACTATATTAACAAGGATGAGGTAGGCAAAAAGGGATACAATTTTCACATAGTGTTAATTTCAGCTTATTTAATACTAATCTTATGCTACTTCATCACCTCACCTTCAAAAAATATGACAGATGGCAAAGAAAAAGCAGGAACTTGCTCAAGCTCATCCCCCAATTTTCTACAATAGCTATAAAAAATGACTCTAAACAAACTTCAGAGCTACAGAACGAAAAATGATAGAGTGAAATAGATCGCCAGTTGAAGACAACCTGGCAGGCCAAACGGAAGAGCACCTGGGTGGGAGTGGAGCACAGTCCCGTGTGGGCTGCTCCAGCATAGACTGGCAGTACAGAACAGCCAGAACAGACCTCAGAACACTGATTAACTAGCAGCTGTGGTGTTTTCCATACTTCTCAACCCACAAAAGTCAAAGGGAAAGTAAAAGGTCAGTTGGGAACCTTATTGGACCTGGCTGAGAGAAAAACACCATCTGGGTGCTGGCCCCAGGGCAGTAGAGGTTGTGGTGGCTGTGGCAGCAGCAACAGTGGCAGCAGCAGCAGTAGCAGTGGCTGCTTCCAGAGCTCCAGGCCCATAGACGGTGGTAGAACCAAGTGACAGATCAGAGGGCAATTGCAGAAATCTCTTAGCTAGTGTTAAGGCAGGATTCTCTTGCTTTGCTCTGCATAGGTCTGAGTGGTGTCTTGTGTGATTGTCCTGGAGTGAGGAGGAGCACTGACATGGTATAACTAGTGGTGGCTGTGGAGAGGGAGTCCTCCTCACAGTTCTGAGGCAGGTGCCTAGAAATATCTCTGACAACAGCTGTACAAAAATCTAGAAATTTGGGAAATGGAACTCTCCCCTCTGGAAGAAGAGTTCTACCATGGCAAAGTGCTCAAAAGGCAAGTAATTGGCTGGGGAAAAAAAGCAAACAGAGGAAAAGAAATCAGACTATAGTATCATTTTTGGTGATGAAGAGGATAAGAATATAGAACCAGAAGGTGGCAAAAATGTCTAAACTTTTTCATCAAAAGCCTCCAAGAAAAATATTAATTGGTTGCAGGCCATAGAGGAGTTCAAAAAGAATTTTGAAAATCAAGTAACAGAATTAGAGGAAAAATTAGGAAGGGAAATGAGAGTGATATCAGAAAATTATGAAAAAAGTCAATGGCTGACTAAAAGAGACCCCCCCCCCAAATACTGAAGAACATAACACCTTAAAAATAGAATAACTCAAATGGCAAAAGAGGTTCTATAAGCCAATGAGTGAAAGAATGCCTTGAAAAGTAAAATTTACCAAATGGAAAAGGAAGTCCAAAAGCTCATTGAAGAAAATAATTCCTTCAAAATTAGACTAGAGCAAATGGAAGCTAATGACTTTATGAGAAATCAATACACTATAAAACAGATCCAAAAGAATGAAAAAAATAGAAGACAATGTAAAATATCTCATTGAAAAAACCACTGACCTGGAAATAGATCTAAGAGAGATCATTTTAAAATATTGGACTACATGAAAGCCATGATCAAAAACAATACCTAGACATCATCTTTCAAGAAATTATCAAGAAAAAATGGCCTATATTCTAGAACCAGAGGATAAAATAGAAATTGAAAGAATACACCAATCACCTCTTGAAAAAGATCCCCAAAGGAAAACTACTAGAAATATTATAGCCAAATTCCAGAGTTCCCAGTTCAAGGAGAAAATATTCCAAGAGGTCAAGAAGAAACAGTTTGAGTATTGTGAAAACTCAATCAGGATAGCACAAGATTAAGCAGCTTCTACATTAAGAGTTCAAAGGGCTTGGAATATGGTATTCCAGAGGTCAAAGGAGCTAGGATTGAAACCAAGAATTATGTACCCAACAAAATTGAGCATAATGCTTCAGGGGAAAATATGGCTATTCAATGAATTAGAAGACTTTCGAGCATTCTTGATGAAAAAAAACAGAGCTGAACAGAAAATTTGAATTTCAAATACAAGAAGTATGAGAAGGTAAACAGGGAAAAAGAAATCATAAAGAACTTATTAAAGTTTAACTATTTACATTCCTACATGGAGAAACAATAATTGTAATTCATGATACTTTCCTCAGTATGAGGATAGTTAAAGGGAATATATATGTATACATAGATAGTTATATATATATATATATATATATATGTTCATATCAGAAAGTGTATGTGTGTATATCACACATATGTGAGTGTGTGTATATCTGTGTTCATGTATACATAGGTAGAGGCCACAGGATCAGTTGAATATTAAGGGATGATATCTAAAAAACAAAATTAAGAGGTGAGAGAGGAATATAATGAGAGAAGGAGATAAGGAGAGATAAAATAGGGTAAATAGTCTCATACAAAAGAGGCAAGAGAAAACTGTTACAATGGAAGGGAAGAACAGGGAGGTGACAGGGAATGGGTAAACCTTACTCTCATTGAATTTGGTTTAAGGAGGGAATAACATACACACTCATTTGGGTACCTTACCCTACAGGAAAGGGGGATGATGGAAGGAAAGGTAGATTGTGGGAGAGATTAGTTAGAAGCACACACTTTTCAAAATGGATAGGGTCAAAGTAGAAAATAGAATAAATGGGGGGTTGGATAGCATGGAGGGAAATATAGTCTTTCACAATATATCTACTATGGAAATGTTTTATGTAACTACATATGTACAACCTCTATTGAATTGCTTATCTTCCAAGTGGGTATGGATGAGGAGGGGAGGACAGAAAGAATCTCTAAATCAAAAAGTTTTAGAAACAAATGTCAAAAAATCATTTTTACATGTAACTGAGAAATAACATATATAGACACTGGGGTACAGAAATCCATCTTGCCCTACTAGAAAGTTATAGGGGTAATGGGCAAAGATATAAGAGAGAGCAAATTAGTGGAAGGGGTGTTCAGTAGATTTGCTATTTAGGGGTAGGAGGTAGGAGAAAGATGGGGAGAAAATTTTTAACTCAAAATCTTGTGGAAATAAATGTTGAAAACTAAAAATAAACCAAAAAAAGATTTTTACATGAGCAAATTCAATCCAACCAATATTAAAAGCAAAGCAGAGATCAGGGAGACAAGTTTCACAGCCAATGTCCCTGATAAAGACTTAATTTCCAAAATATGTAGATAACTGAATCAAATCGACAAGAATACAAGTCATTCCTCAATTGATAAATTATCAAAGGATAAAAACAGGCAGTTTTCAGTTGAAAAATTAAAGCTATCAATCATCATATGAAAAAATGTTCAAAATCACTATTGATTCTAGAAAAATGCAAATCAAAACAACTTTGAGCTACCACATCACACAACATGATGAAACAGGAAAATGATAAATTTTTGAAAATATGTGGGAAAACTGGAACACTGATGCATTGTTGGTGGAGTTGGGAAGTGATCCAAATACTCTGGAGAGCAATTTGGAACTATGACCAATTGGTATAAAACTGAGCATACCCAGTAATACCACTTCTAGCTCTATATCCCAAAGAGGTCATGTAAAAGGGCAAAAGACCCACATGTACCAAAATATCTATAGCAGCTCTTTGTACTCAATAATTAATACATTGGATAAAAAGAGTCATGGGGAGATGGACATAAAACTATGTAAACTGAAGTAACCAGGACAAAAATAAAATAACATACCCAGTGACTACAATGTGAATAGAAAGAACAACAACAATAAAACAATATCTTAGAATTTTAATTACTAAACTTAACCCCAAGTAAGAGATACAGGAAGGTATATCTTTACCACTCTTTCCCCCATACCTCAACTAGCTTCCAGAGAGATAAGGCCATATTTGTGGAACACTACGGAGAACTTCAACAAGCCAGTTTAGGAAGCTGAGATAAATGGCCTTTTTTCTCTTCAAAACATTTTAAAGTAAGTAATGACTTGCTTGAAGGATTAGCAGCAGTATATACAGTGGGAATGTAGTCAATGTAAAAATGAAATATATCAATTAATTATATTGCTTAAAAATTACAGAAAAATAAAAGATGAGAACCATCAGCATTTATACTATGCTTATGCCACTTGAATTTGTTTTTATGATTTAAATCACAAAGAGAAGAAAACTTCCAGGAATATTGTTTTTGGAATTCTGTCTCTAGGGAAATTGATAACATGCACATAGAGATTATGATTCAGTTTGATTGAATGAAACTCTGAATAGGCGGAGTTTCTGAACAAAATTCTTCTTCCGCTTTCCTGGTCCTTGGGGAAAGTGGTCATTTGTTTAAAATTACACCACCTTGCATTTTTATTTCGATTTGACAAAAGAAAATAGTGGTAATGACTGCAACAAGTGTATCATAAAATGTTGCATATTTTTAACTATTTTCCCTTAAGTTGCAAGATTAAAATTATTCTGACTTGTTGAAGATTAACTAGTATCCATGCTTCCAGTGTGAGTCAGTGGGGAACAAAATAGATTTAGAATCAGTAGAAAATAGTTTTATGTCATGATTTTGTTAATTCCTACTTGGTTTACTGCAACACAAATCTCAAGCCACCACTTTTCAATTTTCTCATCTGTGAATTGGGGGTTAATACAAGATAATCTAAAACATTATTTTCATATCAAAAAAATATGACCTTAAATAGGAACAACTCTTTACACGTATATTAATATGTGAGAAAAAGGAAAAGGATGTGCATTACAATCCTTCTTTATAATCTGACTAATGTTTAATGTGAAAGTATTTGCAGATCCTATACTTGATCGCATGCCACCATGGATGGGGGAAGGGGGGGAGACAAAAGGGAGGGGTAGGAAATGTGAAACTCAAGGGATTGTGGAACTGAATCTTGTTAACTAAAAGTAAAGAAACAAATTCATAAAGACATTTTAAAAAAAAGAATGTGAATGCTGAAGAGAAATTAAGTCATAATAATGATTTTTGCCCATGTGGTTTAGCTCAAGTCATAGTTGGAGACAGGGAGCAATTCTTTGTGAACTTTTTTTATTTGAGAGTATTCTTTTAATATTCAAGTATGAGACAAACACATATGATAATGTTTTCAAGAAAATGTTCCATCGAAACAACATAATAACATGAGCAAAACAAGGAATTTACGATCAAGGAATGTGAAATTTTTATATGACTTCACCCTTGACAATCTGAGTGACTTTTAGCTTTTGACAAAAAGACAAAGGGAAAAAAGAGGAAAATAGCAATTATTAGAGAGAATATAGGAAGATAAACTGATTGGTATTTTGCCTTTGGCGATAGGAAGTACTTACACAGCTGTACAAACAAACAAGCCCCTGAGAAGCAAGGAAAGGTCACACTATCATTCAAACTCCTTGGGATCATATATCCGTATCTTCCCCCTGTTCTTTTTCTACCATGATGCTATTGCTCTGTCTTCCAACTTAGAACGACTGATATTCATGACAGGGAGAAGCTAAGCCACTTTTATACGAACACAATGGAACTAGGTATCTCTATCTTCTCTAGGGCCATTTTTTTTTTGCTTAGCCAGAGAGTACATATTCCTATTAGTCCCCCACCCCTCCACTATGTCACTTTCCCTCTCTTCCTCTGACAACTATAATGGAATTGAAACAAAGTCACTTTGGAAAGGTGGTGGCAATTGAATGAATCTAAAAGCTCCACTTTGTGACTGTATCCATAGAACTTTCTGGAGAGCCAAACAAGATCATTATCACAAAAACCTAGAGAGGAGAGTGTAGCCAAGGAGAAGAGAGTCAGTACTATCAAACACAGCAGAGAGGTCAAGAAGGATGAAAATTAAGAAAAAAAAAAACAATCAGATTTGGCAATTAAAAGACCACAGGTAATTTTGGAGAGCACAGTTTAAGTTAAATGATGATGTAGAAAACCAGATGGCAGAAGGCTTAGAAGAACATGAGAGGAAGTACTGAGTAGATATGCTCATAACAAATAGCTTTTTAAAGAGTTTAATTGGGAAGAGAAAAAGGCATAGAGGACAATAGCAATCTGGGATGGCAGAATCCTTTGTGGCGGTTATTGTTGCTTTCAGCAATGTGGACATTTGAGGTGGTTTACAAGGAGGAAAGGAATCAGTGAATAGAAAGAAAGTAAAGGTTGAAGAAAGAGTCGGGATGATGGTGGAGGCGACCGCCTGGAGAATAAAGGCTGTAGATACCTGGAGCAATTTGGCGTAGAGTATATCAAATGTGATGGAGAAGAAAAGATTATATGGAATTCAGGAATAGAGAGATGTTCCACACTTATAACCACAATTTATATAAATAACAGAATGTTCTTTGCCTCAGTATCTTCATATAATGAGAAAATATCTTCAATTTGTAACAAAATCAGGCAAACAAATATATAATCTATTGTGAAAAATTCCTAAACAATTATATTGAATCAATTAGTCAAAAAAGATGTGAACAATGTGTGCAGAGTGAAATGCTTCAATCTATTGGGTGAAATTATATGAATAAATACATTGAAATTTAGTAGAAATCATCAGACACCTCTCTAAGCTTATATGTGTCAGAAAATGTTCTAGCATGAACATCCCAGGAACATCGTCAAGAATTAAGGTTTGGGGAGCAGAGCCAAGATGGTGGAGTAAAAGCAGGAACTTGCTTTATCTCCACTCCCAAACACCTCCAAATACCTGTAAAAATAACTCTAAACAAATTCTAGAGCTACATAACCCACAAACTGGCAAGAGTGAATCACATCTCCAAATGAAGACAGTCAGGCAGGCCAACAGTGAGGGTCTATCACACTGGTTTGAGGGCTGAGCACAGTCCCTGCACCAGCACAAGCTGGGCTGGAACAGGCCTCAGGGAACCGCATCACTGGCAGCTGTGGTGGTTTCCAGACTTTTCAATACAAAAACAACAAAGACAAACCAGAACATCAATGGAGAAATTCTGTTAGACCTGGGTGAGAGAAAAGCAGGGGCTGGGATGGCAGAGGTTGTGGTGGTGGCAGCAGCAGCAGCAGCAGATGGTTCCAAAGCTACAGGTCCACAGATGGGAGGGGGAAGGAGTGGGGACCAAGCAGCTGAACATAGGGCAATTGCAAGGATTTCTTTTCTGGTTCTGAGGCACAATTTTCTTGCTTTGCTGTGCTTGGATATGGGTCGTGGTCCTTGGGTGAGGAGAGGTTTCATGGCAGAGCTTGTGGTGGCTGTGGAGAGGGAATTCTTCTCACAGTTCCAAGGTAGAAAAGAGTGCTTGGGGTCACTCACAGCCTAGACCACATACAAGGAGCGGACTAAATACCTCTTCTTGGATCATATAACCTTAGTACAACTGAAAATTCACAGGTGCACAAAAGAAGCTCTGACAACAGCTGTGCAGATACCAGACACGCAGCACTCAGAAAAAAAAACAATTTGAGTATTGTGGAAACACAGTCAGGGTAACACAAGATCTAGCAGTTTCAACATTAAAGGATCCAAGGGCTTGGAATATGATATTCCAGAGGTCAAAGGAGGTAGGGTTAAAACCAAGAATCACCTACCCACCAAAACTGAGTATAATACTTCAGGGGGGGAAATATAGATATTCAATGAAATAGAGGACTTTAATTGGACTTTCAAATAAAAGAATCATGAAAAGTTAAACAGGAAAGAGAAACCATAAGGGATTTATTAAAGCTGAACTATTTACATTCCTACATGGAAAGATGATATTTGTAACTCATGAGACTTTTCTCAGTATTAAGGTAGTTGAATGGAATACATACATACATATATACATACATACAGATAGACACATATATATAGGCAGAGGGCACAGCGTAAATTGAATATGGAGGGATGATATTTAAAACTTTATGGGTGAGAGAAAAATATATTGGGAGAAAGAGAAATGGAGAGACAGAATATGGTAAATTATCTTCCATAAATGAGCCAAGAGAAAGCAGTTGCCAAGGAAGAGATGAGTAGGAAGGTGAAAGGGCATGAGTCAACCTTACTCTCATTGCTTTTGACTTAAGGAGGAAATAACATATACACTCAATTATGAATCTTACCTTAAAAGAAAGTAGGGGGGGAGGAGAAAAGATGGGAGTATGATAGAATGGAGGGCAGATTAGGGAATAGGGTAGTCAGAAGCAAACACTTTTGAAAAGGGTCTGGGTCAAAGGAAAAAATAGAATATATGGGGGGGCAGGATAGAATGAAGGGAAATAACAGTCTTTCATAATATGACTACTATGGAAATATTTTGCATAACTACACATAGATAACCTTTTTTGAATTGCTTGTCTTCCCAGTGGGTGTGGGTGAGGAGGGAAGAAAGGAAAGAATCTGGAACTCAAAGTTTAAAAAAAAACATTTTAAAAAAATTGTTTTTATATGAAACCAGGAAATAAGATATACAGGCAATGTGGTATAGAGATCTATCTTGACCTAAAAGAAAGTAAAGGGGAAGGAGGTAAGAGAGAGGAGGAGGGAGGGGATATAATGTAGTGAAGACTGGGAGAATGGGTAATCAGTATGCATGCCATCTTGGGGTGGGAGATAGGGGAGAGATGAGGAGAAAATTTGGAACTCAAAATTTTGTGGAAATGAATGTTGAAAACTACAAATGAATAAATAAATTCAAAGGGAAAAAGAATTAAGTTTTGGTTAGTTTTCTTGGTTATTTGTTTTATACTTGTTTTGTTTTGTTAGCTTCTGTCTAGAAGCCAAATATAATCCCTTTTGCCTCTAGTCTGGAAGCATCAATGCAGGATTAAGGCATGAGTGGGACTGATACCATAGGCAGGAATACCCTTCTCTCCCCTCAGAATTGACCATGCCACCAGTGAACATGTGGTGGGAATAACCATTACATCAACCTGGAAGTTGAAAGGAAAAACTAGACATGCTAAGGAAAGCTATCTTCAGGGAATATAACTTCTTTAGGGTAATAGAAAAGAGGGCCACACGCATCCTAGTAAGAGTTCAAGAAGAGGCTAGGAAGGGGGAGTATGTCTTTCTGTTAAATAAGGAGCTACAAGAAAACAATTTGATGAGTTTTATAAGCCAACATCTATTTTCTTTCTTGAGTGTATTTATTTGTAGAAAAGTGAATCCCAGACTTTTGATTGGATGGTTTTGTACACATATTTCAGTAAATATCATTTTTAAAAATATAAATGACCGGGGGGTGGTTAGTGGCACAGTGAATAGACCGCTAGCCCTGGAGTCAGGATGACCTAAGTTCAAATCCCGCCTCAAACACTTAACACTTACTAGCCATGTGACCTTGGCCAAGTCACATAACCCCAATTGTCCTGCCTTCCCCCCCTCCAAAAAAATAAATATAAATAACTGGTCATTTAATTTATAATCATGAGTAACTGTACCAAAAAACAAACAAACCCTTCAATGTCTTACACACACACACACACACACACCATGCAAATCTTATAAAGAACCCATCTCACCAATCAGTGTACTGGGGAATTACAAAAGTAAGCCTTAGGAGGATGCTACAAGTGGATAGTGTAGAATTTAACTGATTCAGCAAGGAGTCAGAGAGGCCAGAGAGAGAATAATGACCAGACATTCTTCTTTGCTTTGAGGCATTGTCAGCTATAAACTTGTATTCACCCACCCTTTTGAAATTCCATGAATGAACATTTAAAAACCTACCTTTCAATAACAGATTACATGTATTGGCATTTTTCAAAAGTTCAAAACAAGAAAAGTCTATTTGATATAATTAATGTTTATTATCTTTGCTCTGTGATTGCCATTTCCACTGGAATCTCTTAATCACCCTTTGCATTAGAAGACAAATAGATACCATTATGAGTTTGGGCATAGCACAGTAAGATTGAGGTTCATGTAAAAAGGTTTGTAGGATATCACTGTACCTCCATGTACCTTGTGATTGGTTTTTTGGTAATAAGATATGTTATTTTAACATGTGATTATAGTGTGGGAACATTTTATTTTTTTAATTTAGGATTTTATTTTTCCCCAGCTACATTTAAAAAAAAGGAATTTTAACATGCATTTTTAAAACTTTGAGTTCTGAATTCTCTCCCTTCACCCCTCCCCAGATGCACCAACATGCACAGTGAGAAGATAAGCAATTCAATATGTTATAAGTGTTTTGACAGGCAAAATATTTCCATAATAGTCATATGGAGAAAGAAAACATACACTAAAAAATAAACCTCAAGAAAAATGAAGAAAGTTAAAAAAATGTACTTCACTCTGTATTTAGACGCCATCAATTCGTTCTCCTCGGACGGATAGCATTTTTCATCATAAGTTCTTCAGAATTGTCATGAATCATTGCATTGCTGAGAATAGCTAAGTCATTCACAGCTGATCACTTCACAATATTACTATAACTTTGTACCCAGTAAATTTCACTTTTCACCAGCACATGTAAGTCTTTACAGTTGTTTTTTTTTCTTTTCTGAGAGCATTTTGCTCATCATTTCTTAAAACACAATGGTATTCCTTCATAATCACATGTAAGAAATTCTTCAGCCCTTCCTCAATTGATGGGCAGACCCTCAATATGCAATTCTTTGCCTCCAGAAAATGTTGCTATAAATATATTTGTTCATATAGATCCTTTTCCTTTTTTGTTTATCTCTTTTGGGATACAGATAGCTGTTGTATTGCTAAATCAAAGGGTATTCATGGCTTTATAATCCTTTGGATATGGTTTAAAATTGCACTACACAATCAAAGTCAGTCCACAACTCCATCAACAATGCATTAATTTATCATTTTTCCCCCATCAACTCCATGGTATGTCATTTTCCTCTTCTATCCTTTGAGTTAATCTAATAGACATGAGTTAGTAATTCAGAATTGTTTTCATTTGCATTTCTTCAATTAATAGTGAGTTAGAGCATTTTTATATGTCTATAGATAGTTTTGATTTGCTTCATATGAACATTGTTCATATATTTTGGCATTTTATGAATTTGGGAATTACTCTTAATTTTTTTTTTAGAAATTTGACTCACTTCTGTATATGTTTCAGAAATGAGATCTTTATTAGAGAAACATGGTTAATTTTTTTTCACAGTTACTACTGCTAAATCTATTTGTCTCCATCCTTTTCACCATTGGTTTATTCTTTTCTCTCTCTCCTTTTACTTTGTATCTCCTCAAAAGTGTTTTGCTTCTGATTACCACCTCCCTCAATCTGCCTTCCCTTCTATCAACCCCCCCCCCCTTCTCTTATCCCCTTTCCCTCCTACTTTCCTGTAGGGTAAAATGAATTTTTATACCCAAGTGAGTGTGTAAGTTACTTTTTCTTTGAGCTAATTCTTTTTTTTGGGGGGAGGGGGGGTTGTTTGTTTGTTTTGCTTTTTGGAGGGCAATTGTGGATAAGTGACTTGCCCAAGGGTACAAGGCTAGTTTTTGTGTTAAGTGTCTGAGGCTGGATCTGAACCCAGGTCCTCCTGACTCCAGGGCTGGTGCTGTATTCAGTGTGCCACCTAGCTGCCCTGAGCTAATTCTTAAGTGAATACAGTTCACTCAGTTCCCATTATGTCCCCTCTATTCCCCTACATGGTAAAATTTTTTGCCCCTCTTATAGGAGATAATTTAACCCATTCAACCTCTCCTTTTCTCTTTCTCCCACTACATTCCCCTCTCACACCCTAATTTTATTTTTATATCATGTCTTCATATTCAATTCATATCTGTGTCCTTTGTCTACTTACATTACTTCTGTGTTAATAATGAATAAGGTCTGATGAGTTAGCAGTAACACCTTCCTTTGTAGGAATACAAACACTTTATTAAGTCCCTTGTGATTTCTCTTACATGTCTGCATTAATATGCTTCTCTTGAGTCTTTTGTTTGAAAGTCAGATTTTCTATTCATCTCTGGTCTTTTCATCAAGAAAACTTTAAATCCTCTATGTCATTGAATATCCATTTTTGCCTCTGAGAGATTATACACAGTTTTATGAGTGATTTTTAACTGTTATTCTAGCTCCTTTGCCCCCTATATTGTCCTCATATCCTAAGCCCTCTAGTTCTTTAATGTAGAAGTTGCTAAATCTCGCATTATCCTGACTGTGGCTCCATGGTACTTAAATCATTATTTTCTGGATGTTTGCAATATTTTCTCCTTAACTTGGGGACTCTGAAATTTGACCATACTATTCAGGGAGCTTTCATTTTGAGATCTCTTTCAGGAGGTAATCAAAGATTCATTCAATTTCTATTTTACCCTATGATTCTAAAATACCAGCTGCAGTTTCCTTGATAATTTCTTGAAAGATGTCTAGCTCTTTTTTTTTATAATGGCTTTCAAATAGTCCAATATTTTTAAAATTATGTCTCTTGGAATTATTGTCCAGGTCAGCCACTTTGTTTTACAATGATATGTTTCACAGTGTCTTATTTTTTTCATTCTTTTGCTTTTATTTTATTGTTTCTTGATATCTCAGAAAGGCATTAGCTTCCATTTGCTCAATTCTAATTTTTCAGAAATGATTTTCTTCAGTGAGATTTTGTGCCTCTTTTTCAATTTGTCAAATTCTGCTCTTTAAGGCGTTCTTCTCCTCGTTGGCATTTTGGACCTCTTTTAAACATTTGACTCACTCTCTTTTTTAAGGTATTTTTCTTTAGTATTTTTTTGTGTCTACCAAGCTGTTGACTTGTTTTCATGATTTTCTTGTACTACTCTCATTTTTGTTCACAGTTTCTCCTCTACCTCTCTTAATTGATTTTCAAAATCCATTTTGAGCTCCTCCATGACTTAAAACAAATCCTTATTTGTCTTGGAAGTTTTGCATAAAGGAGCTTTAAATTTATCTTCTTCTGGGTGTGTGTGTGTGTGTGTGTGTATTAGACAGAGAGAGAGTGTGTATGTGTGTGTGTGTGTGTGTGTGTGTGTCTTTTGATCTTCCTTGTTATCATAGTAACTTTCTTTGGTGAGGATTTTTTTGTTGTTGCTGTTTGTTTTATCATTTCCCAAACTATTATTTGACTTTTAATTCTTTGTCAAAGTAGGTCTCTGCTTCCAGAGTGTAGGGTGCATTGTCCTAAGATTCAAAGATTTTTTTTACAGCTATCTTCATAGACAACTCTAGCTTTCTGTAAGGTTTCAGTTTTTCAAGAGCGGTATGATCTAAGGCGAGGTGCTTACTGCTTTCTTGGCCTGTTTTCTGGTCTATGACTGACCACAAGTACTGTTTTATGCTCTATAACTCTGATGAGGGTCCCTGTTTCACTGTGGCCACAAGTTCTGGTGTGTGTGTGGGGGGGTGCTCCTACCTTGAGATGCCTTGGGATTGCCATCCAGAACTATCACTTGGATCCAAGTAAGGGCAAAGCAACAGGGTCCTAGCAATGAGACCCCTGTAATATCCTTCCGACAAGTTATTCTACCCCCTTGCTATCAGTGGCCTGATGTCATACAGCTACTTAGTATTTGAGGCCATATTTGAACTCATGTCTCTGAGTTTCTAACCACTGAGAAATCTAGCTATTTTATGATGTGCTGTCATCCACCTGGAAACCATGTACCAAAATGGTGCTTTTTTTTAGAGCCCTCCTTTTGACCTATTTAGATTTTTGAAGTAACTAGACTAAGTTCTTCACAGTCCTTTAGTATAAGCTAAGTACAGATGTATATCCTAATCAATAATTTATTAGTTTATCTATTGAAGCTATTGAAAAACTTAGCTTTTTAAATATTATTTTTTTGGAGTGGGGAAGGTAAGACATTTGGGGTTAAGTGACTTACCCAAGGTCACATGGCTAGTAAGTGTAAAGTGTCTGATGTTGGATTTGAATTCAGATCCTTCTGATTCCAGGGTCAGTGCTCTATTCACTGTGCCACCTAGATGTCCATTGAATATTAATTTGAAAAAGGGATGCACTATTTAAAATACATGTAACCCATTCAGAATTTCCCCCTTGTGCTATTCTTCCTTATGGATAGATTTTTATAGTCCTTGAATAAAACTTTTATAAAATTCATTGAAGAAAATAGAACAATAAAGGAAGAATTATACCATAATAGGATGTTTGCTAAAAAAAAACAGAAATAACTCACAAGACTTTCAATGAGAATAAACTAAAACCTTGCTTATCTAGAGTTTAGATTTCCAGTCAACTCAGTCCTCTGGAATACAACTACAAATTCCTCTGTAAGTAGGAGAAAGCCTCTTGAGGTCTAAAATATATGTTATGAAGCTGAAGTAGTTTGCTCCACAGAAATCAAATCTTATCAGGAGCCCATTTAATTTATTTTGCGTGAAATTCTAACAAGCTTAGTTGGCACATGGCAGATCCATGTAAATGGGAATGTGAGAGCAGCTGATGGCGAGAAGAAGCAGTTGCCAGCAGGTGGGAAACCAAAGTTGATAGCCTGGCACTGAGGTAGAATACAGAAATAATTACCTTGTTCAACTAGCAAAAAATACAAATAAACTCAAGCATACTGATGCAAGGTTTTCTTTCCTCAACAAGATAGACAATAGACAAAGAACAAGGACATTAATATGTAGAATATGACCTATGGAGTTTAAGATGTTAATCTTAAATCACAAGGGGAAAATATTCATATTACATTCCTTATATTACATTAGAATATGTAAAGAGCATATAAAAGAGAATTATAGATTTTAGTATTATAAAATCATTGTTTTAGAAATAGAACGAACCAGAGATCATTTTCCAATATTGCCAAGTTCATACAGGGCAAGTTACAAAGGAAGAACTTGAACCCAGGTCTTTTGGTTCCTATTTCCCTCCAAAAATGGTTACATTTTTAAAACATGTATCTGTTTAAAATGATAAAGTTAACCTAGTTGGAAATGGTGCTTATTGAAAACATTTCTTACCCCAATTATATCAAATCAATTTTACTACAGTTTTTTAGGAAGAAGCCAATACAATTAGTAGGGGCAATATATGTAATGGGTAGGGCACTGGACATGGAATGAGGAAGGCACTGAATGAGTCATTTAATTTCTGTGGGCATTGGTTTACTCATTTATGAAATAAGGTTGTGGGGCTCAATGGTTTCTAAAATATCTTCTAGCACTAAACCTATTATCTTGTGATCCTATCAATTTTAAAGAAAAAAAAAACTTCCATGACATAAAAAGCATCTCCTTTTGGTAAAGATCAATAGCCTTATCTTTTCTGTAAATTCTATCAGTTTTCAATTTTCTACTCTGACACAGCTTCCTAAGATGAAGTTCTGCCACATCATTAAATTGTTATAATGTATTAAAAGAACACTGTGATGAAGTCAGAAGTGGGGTATTTACTTTAGAACTCAATTTCTTTCTTTCTAAAATGAGGGGTTAGGAATAACTATCTCTAACATAGCATAATAAATATCTCTATCCATCTCTAACAATCTATAATCCATTAGCAATTTTTTTAAAATTATACATATACATACAAATGAAATCATTTAAGTTAAACATTTTAACAATAATAATATTTCACTTATATAAACCATTGTAACCAAATAAGTATGAATAAATTACCACATTTGATCCTCACAACAAATCTGTAAAATAATTGCTATTATTATCCCCAATTTTGTGCTTGAGAAAACTAAGCAGGAAAGTTAAATGACTCATTCAGGGTCAAACAGCTAGCTGTTGTCACCTACCTATATCTGATTTGAATTCAGATCTGCCAGACCATGAGTCTAGGATTCTCTCCAATTTACTCTACTGTCATTACAAGCATTAATTGTTACAGTAATTTGAGTAACTCGTATTACTCTTACCATTCTAATCATCAATATTACCAAGAGACAAGTGAAACATTAGTTTATAAAGTTGCTACATAATCTGATATAGAGGAAGGAGGCAACAAATAAAATAAAGTGAAACATTTCAGTGAAGAGTACTCAAATTCAGTGAATAGCCAGTAACTCAAAAGATTTTGGCATAAAGCCCTATCCTTTATACACAAAAGTGTGATGTTAAATAGCCAGAAATCAAATGTGACAAATGTATGTAGATGTCAGTGTGTTTATGCATGTTCATATATAGGAGAGCAAGATAGACAGACAGACAGACAAATAGATAGATAGATAGATAGATAGATAGACAGACAGACAGACAGACAGACAGACAGACAGACAGACAGATAGATAGATAGATAGATAGATAGATAGATAGATAGATAGATAGATAGATAGATAGATAGATAGA
>NW_027186304.1:3553965-3563996 GCF_028583685.1 Petaurus breviceps papuanus | reverse complement strand
AGATAGATAGATAGATAGATAGATAGATAGATAGATAGATAGATAGAGATATATGAAGATATATGTATATGAAGAGAGAAATACATCCATATATGTATAGCCACTTAGGTATACATAAACAGGTGTGTGTTGCCATCAGGGCATTTAATTTCACTAAAAGAGGAAAAGTTAAGACCAACAAGAGGATAAAAAAAGAAACTTCATTGTCTTGATGGAATTCACCCCTCAGAGAGCATTACAGAGGGAGAAAGGGAAGTTCATTTCAGGAATTTTACTACTAATGATCTATTTCCGTGAAAGACTAGGCACTCTAGTCACAGAGGATGAGGCCACACACACACATGCACACACACACACACACACACACACATACACACACACAAACATACATACAAACTCATTTTCAGACGATGCATATATTTTCCAGCCTATGTTTTTGTTCTTTTTTTATCTCTATCATAATCGTTTGCCAGTTTTGCTTAAAAGCTCATCAACACCTTGCTGTCTTTATGATGTTAATATACTAAGTAGTGATGCTTAAAAGAAAGCATTTCTGAGACAGGGTACAGGATTAGGAAAAAACTTGGAAATCCATTTACTTTACCTCTATTAAATAGCGTTCTTTCTTCAGTCACAATCTATAGGCCCTCCTGTAGTGTTTGATTATCTCAGAGCTTATACCTATAGTTTACAACCTAAAATAGATAACAGGTAAAATAAATATGCAAGAAGATGTAACTAGATTTGCAATAGCATTTGCTGGTATTGCCTGCTTGGCTTTATTCATTTTTCTTGCTATTCCCCCCAATATATAGCTATAAATAAAGATACATACCCATATATGATAGCACTATAAATTCCTAAAGGTATTATTTTCTTTTCACCATCACTGTATAGTATCCCATTAAAAACTAATCTTATTTCTCACAATTTTTCAAAAACATTTCAATAGATTAGTGATTCCTGTGGATAGTTAGGTGATACAGTGGATAATACATGAGTCCTGGAGTCAGAAAAATTGAATTGAAATTCAAACTCAGAAAGATACAAGCTTTATGAACCTAGACAAGTAACAAAACCTCCATTTGCCTAAGTTTCTTAGTCTTTAAAATAAGGATAGTAATAGCACTACCTCCCATGGTTGTTATGAGGAACAAAAGATATTATTTGTAAAGTTCCCATCATCATCTTCATCATCGTCGACACCAACAACAATATGAACTCCCTCCAAAATACAGCAGTCAATTCATCCATAACTTTTCATTTTCTATAATTGTCATGCAAGTTCTTTCATAATTTTATATTAAATGTCTAGCCAAACTGTTTGAGACCTTACTTTTAGGGCAGGGATTTTTAGCAAGTTTTGTGACATTGGCCCATTTATGATTCTGGCAGAACCTATAGCCCACTTATCAAAATAATGTTTTTAAGTGCATAAAATACATATGATTAAAAAGAAAATAGTTACATGTTTTGTGTATATGTGTGTGTGCACATGCCCCTGAAGCATAACTCAACTTTAAAATCCAGCAAATAGGCAAATAATATGAGGAAAAAGAAAAAATGAACACTCACCATAGACAGTTTCTATCAAAGGGAAGATCAAAACACAAACTCACAAGAGTACAACATTGTCAGCATACCCATATGTGAAACCTCAAAGAAGAATATGAATTGTTCTCAATCCCAAAGAGCCTTCTGGCAAGATTTTAAAAATGATATTAAAATACAAATAAGAGAGGTAGACTAAAAATTGGGAAAATAAAAGAGGTATGAAAAAGAGAATCAACAGCTTCAAAAAAGGACAAAAATTGACTGAAGAAAACAATTCCTTAAATGATAGAATTGGTCAAATGAAAAAAGTGGTACAAAAGCTAACTGAAGAAAACAATTTCTTAAAAATTAGAATTGGGAAATGGAAGCTAATTACCTCTATGAGATATAAAAATTCGGTAAAATAAAATTAAAAAAATGAAAAAGTAGAAGAGAATGTAATACACTACATTGGAAAAACAATTGACTTGGAAATAAATCCAAGAGAGATAATTTAAGAATTTCTGGTCTACCTGAAAACAATAATAATAATAATAATAATAATAAATAGTCTGGAGAGCATTTTTTTTCAAGAAATTGTCAAGGACAACTCTCCTGAAGTCCCAGAACCAGGGGCTAAAATAATCATTGAAAGAATGCACTGATCATCTCTTGAAAGAGATCCCCAAATCAAAACACAAAGTAATATCATAGTCAAATTCCATAATTATCATGTCAAGGAGAAAATACTGCAAGAAACCAGAAAGAAGCTATTTAAATATTATGGAACCAGAGCCATGATTTCATAGGACCAACAGCTTCTACATTAAAGGAAATGGAGTACTTAGAACATGATATTCTCAAAGGCAAATGAGCTTTGATTACAATCAAGAATCAACTACCCAGAAAAAAAATAAGCATAATCTTTAATGGGAGGAGATTGATATTTAATGAAATAGGGGACATTCAAAATTTTCATGATTAAAAAAAAAAACTGAGTCGAACATAAAATTTAATTTTCAGATGTAAGATTCAAGAGAGGTATAAAAAGGCAAAAATGAAAGAAAAAAGAAGCAACCATTATTAAATAAGGTTAAAAGGTTTACATAACTTCATGGAAAGATGATACTTATAACTCTTGAGAACTGTATCTTTATTATTACATTTGGAAGGGCTATACATAGAGAGTGGGTGTGGGTATGAATTGAGTTTGATGTGATGACAAAAAATATTTAAGGAAAAATATTGTACTGGTAGAAGAAGAAAGTAGGCAGAAAAGGTAAAATATATCAAATGAATAGGTACAAAGACCCATTACAGTAGAGAGGAAAAGGGGAGGATGTAAGCATTGTTTGAGACTTATTCCCATCAAATTTGGCTCAAAGAAGGAATAACATACAGTTTGGTAAAGAAATCCAAGTGAAAAGAAAGGGGAAGGGCTACATAGAAGGTAGGGCAAACTGATGGAGTCAGTATTCAGAAGCAAAACACTTGTGAGAAGGGAAAGAGAGAAAGGAAAGGGAAAATCTTAAACAGAAGTAGAAATAGGACAGAGAGAAAGACACAAATAGTACTCATAACTGTGAGTGTAAATGGTATGAACTCTCCCATAAAGAAGATAAGGATAGCAGAGTGTATTAAAAAAGCATAATCCTACAATATCTTGTTTACTGGAAATACATTTGAGGCACAGAGATACATACCAAGTAAGCATAAAAGGCTTCAGCAGAATATATCACACTTTAGTGAAAGGGTAAAAAGCAAGATAAACATACTGATCTTAAACAAATCAAAGACAAAGATAGATCTAATTAAAAGTGTCAAGTAAGGAAGTTAAATCATGCTAAACAAAAGTACCATAGACAAGGAAGTAAAAATATTTCTTATATGTATATGTACCAAATGGCATAGAATCTAAATTGTTAGAGAAGTTAGGGGAGTTACAGGAACATAAACTGCAAAATTGTACTAGTAGGTGACATCAACCTCCCCCTCACAGAACTAGATGGATTTACCACAAAATAAGCAAAAAAGAAGTTAGGGGATGAATAGAATTTAAGAAAAGAAAGAAAATTTCTTTAAAAAAAAAAAGAAAAAATATGTTAGAACTCTGGGGTAGAAAGGAAGATGCCTTTTTTCTCAGTGTTAAATGGTAAGTAAATAAGGTTATTTTTCATTTATATTTTACATGAAGGTTATATAAAAAAAGCCTTATTTACATTATGCAAACCTTTAACCTCAGTGTTATATGGCACCTACAGAAAAACTGGCCATGCATTAAGGGCATAAAAACCTCACAATCCAATGCAGAAAGGCAAAAATATTAAATACAGCCTTATTCAATCATGATGCAATAAAAATAACATGTAATAAAGGGCCATTAAAAATAGACTAAAAATCAATTGGAAACTAAATAATATAATCCTAAAGGATGAGTGGATCAAATAACAAATCCTAGGAACAATCAATAAGTTTATCCAAGATAATGACAGTAATGAGACAACAAACCAAAACTCATGGGGTGCAGCAAAAGCAGTTCTTAGAGAAAACTGTATATCTCTAAAAGCTGACATGAATAAAATAGAGAAATAGTAGATCAACAAGTTGATCATGCCACAAGAAAAACTAAATAAGAACAAATTAAAAATTCCCAGATAAATAACAAATAAGAAATTCTGAAAACTAAAGGAAAGATTAATAAAATAGAAATAAAGTATGGAACTAAGAAATAATACTAAGACTTGGCTTTATGATAAAGCAATAAAATGGAAAAATCTTCGGTTAATTTGTCTTAGAAAAACTTCAAAACCCAATTATCAGCATCAAAATTCAAAAAGGGCGAATTCACCACCAAGGAAGAGAAAATTAAGTAATAATTAGGGTTTATTTTGCTCAACTATATGTCAATAAATCTGATGATCCAAGCAAAATGAGGGAATATTTACAAAAATATAAATTGCCCAAATTAGCAGAAGAGGAAATAAAATACTTAAATAATTTCAGAAAAAGAAACAGAGTAAGATGGCAGAGTAAGAGCAAGAACTTATTTGTCATCATCCCCAATTTCCTTAAACAGCTGTAAAAATAACTTTAAACAAATTTTAGAGCTAAGGAAACCACAAAATGACAGAATCAAATGTTGCTCTTTCTGAGGACAAGAAAGGTCTATCACAACAGAGTGGGAGAGGAGCACAGTACTGTGTGGGCCACACTGTTACAAACCAAAGTCACAGACTGGTCAGAGCAGACCTCAGAATCAAATCACTCTTAGCTGTGGTGGTTTCCTGACTTCTCAACAGATAAATGCCAAAAAGAAAATAAAAAGGAAGTGGGGAAAGTCTGTTGCAACTGGGTAATAGAAAAATGCGGTCTGGTTCCTGTTCCTGAGGTGGTGGATTTGGCAGCTGTTGTTTTTTGAGCTCCAGGCCCACAAATGGTGGGGGGAACAAGCAACTCATTAGAATGGCAATTGCAGGAATCTCTCTGCTGGCAGTGAGGCAGGATTCTTTTGCTTTGGACCTGTGTCATATGTTTATTCCACTAAATAGAGGACTTTCATGCATTCTTGATGAAAAAAAAACAGTACTGAAAGGAAAATTTGCCTTTCAAATACAAGAATAAAAAGAAGTATGAAAAGGTAAACAGGAAAGAGATATCACAGGGAACTTATTAAAGTTGAATTGTTTACCTTCCTACATGAAAAGCAGGTATTTGTAACTCATAAGACTTTTCTCAGTATGAAGATAGTTGAAAGTTATATATACACATACACACACATATATGTATATATACATATATGTATGCATATGTATACATATAAAAATATGTATGTAAGATGGGTTTATGGGTGTATATATGTGTATATTTATACATAGACAGATGTGACAGGGTGAGTTGAATATGAAGGGATGACATCAAAAAAATTAAATTGAGGTGAGAGAGGAATATATTGGAAGAAGGAGAAAGGGAGAGATGGAACAGGGTAAATTATTACACATAAAAGAAACAAGAGAACACTATTATGATGAGTGTGCATGCCATCTTGGGGTGAGGGGTAGGGAAGTGATGGGGAGAAAATTTGGAACTCAAAATCTTGTTTAAATGAATGCTGCCAACTAAAAATAAATAAATAAATAGATAGATAAGTAAACAAATAAATAAGAATAAAAGAAATTTAACAGGTCATTAATGAACTTCTGAATTAAAAATCCCCAGAGCTCTATGGATTTAGATGTGAATTCTATCAAACATTTAAAGAACCATTAATTTCAATGCCAAATATACTATCCAGGAAAAAAAGGGAAGAAGGACCCTTATCACATTCTTCCTATGATACAACAATTGTTCTGAGACCTAAGCTGGGAAAAGCCAAAACGGAGAAAGAAAATTATTACCAAATTTTCCTAATAAACATAGATGCAAATATTTTAAATAAATATTAGTCAAGAGATTACAGCAATCTATCATAAGCAAAAGACACTATGATCAGGTAGGATTTATGCTAGGAATGTAGGTTTGGTTCAATATTAGGAAAACAATTGGCACAATTGACTATATCAACAACAAAACTCACAGAAACCACATGATTATCTCAACACTTCCAAAAAAAAAGCTATTGACATAATACAACACACATAATACAACAACAATAAACACCATAATAACAAAACATAATACAACTATGAAAAATACTACAGAGCATAGAAATAAATGGAGTCTTCCTTAAAATGATGGTATCTAAAACCATCAACAAGCAGTATATGTAATGAGGATGAGCTACAAGGATATCCAATAAGATTGGGGGTGAAACAAGAATGTCCATTATCACCACAGTTATTCAATTTTGTACTATAAATGTTAGCTTTAGTAATATGAGAAGAAAAAAGAAACTGAGGGTATTAGAATAGGAAATGAAAAAACACAACTATCACTTGTTACATATGATATGATGGTATACTTAGAGAATCCTAGAGATTCAACTAAAAATCTACTAAAAATAATTAACAACTTTAGCAAAGTTGCATGACATAAAACAAATCCCCATAAATCATGGTCATTTCTATATATTACTTAACAAAATCCAAAAGCAGGAGATAGAAATTCCATTGAAAGTAACTGTAGACAATATAAATTATTTGGAAGTCTACCTGCCAAGGCAGCACCAGGAACTATATTAACAGAATTTTTTAACTTATTTTTTAAATTAACTTTTATGTTTATTTTTAGTTTACACCATTCATTTACACAAGATTTTTAGTTACAAATTTTCTGCCCATCTTTCCCATACCTAGCACACCACAACAACGATCCCACTGCATAACCCCTTCCCAAATCCCTCAGTGTCGAAGCTGCCAGATCCTGGGTTATCCTGATTGTGTTTCCAAAATATTCAAACTGTTTCTTCCTGGCTGCTTGTAATATTCTCTCCTTGATCTGGGAATTTTGGAACCTGGCTATAATACTCCTAGGAGTTTTCTTTTGGGGATCTTTTTCAAGAGGTGATAGGTGGATTCTTTCAACTTCTATTTTGCCCTCTTGTTCTAAAACATCAGGGCAGTTTTACATGAGAATATCTTGACGGATGATGTCTAGGTTCTTTTTTTGATCATGGCTTTCAGGTAGTCCAATAATTTTTAAATTATCTCTCCTGCATCTATTTTCCAGGTCAGTGCTTTTTCCAATGAGATATTTCACATTGCCTTCTATTTTTTTTTCAGTTCTTTGGATCTGTTTGATGGTATCTTGATTTCTCATAAAGTCACTAGTTTCCATTTGCCCCGATGTAATTCTGAAGGAATGATTCTCCTCACTGAGCTTTTGATATTTTTTTTTCCATCTGGCAAATTCAGCTTTTTAAGGCATTCTTCTCCTCATTGGCTTTTTGAGCCTCTTTTGCCATTTGAGTTAGTCGGTTTTTAAGGTGTTATTTTCTTCAGTCAGGTTGCTGACTCTCATTTCATAATTTTCTTTCATCATTCACTTTTCTCTTCCCAATTTTTCCTCCACTTCTATTATTTGCTTTTCAGAATCTTTCTTAAGGTCCTCTATGGCCTGTAATCAGCTCATATTTTCCTTGGAAGCTTTTGGTGGAATTCTGACTTTACTGTCTTCTTCCTGTTCCATGCTTTGATCCTTTTGTCCCCAAAATAGGAGTCTAATGTTGGATTCCTCTGTTTACTTTGCTTCCCTCATTTACTCATGTTGCCACTCAATTACTTGACTTTTGGGCTTTTTGCCACAGTAGGACTCTGCTACCGGACAGGGGAGCTTTATCCCAAATTCTGGGGTTTTCTCAGCTGCCGAAGGTATTAATTGGGTGCCCTCTATGAAGCCTCCACATGCTCTGGCAAGCTGGTCACACACCCCAGGACCTGCACCCTGGACCACAATCCACATCCAAACAGGTTAATGCAAGAGTCATTAGCCCTCAGAGTGGTTGCTTGGTCCCCCTATAATCTGCAGGCCAGGAGCTGAAGCAGTCACTTGTGACTGTGGCTGCAGGTCCAGGGTGCCTCAGGTGCTTCTCGCCCCAGGAGGCAAAAGCCAACACACTCCCAACTGCTGGATCCCAAAATCCACACTTCTCTGACATCTCCCTTTGTCCTTAGCATCTATGTGTTGATAATTCTGGAAACCCCCACAGCTGCTGGTGATCTGAAGTCCTTGCAGCTGGTGGTTGGTCAGGCCCACCTGGGGGCTTAAATCTCTGGCTGGCATTGGGCTGGGCTCACCTTCCAGAGTGCTTTGCTCGACTCCCAGACCACTGTGCTGGCTGCTTTCTGCCAGCCTGCTGGGCTGTCTTCAGTGGGAGGTTTGCTTCTCTGCATCATTTTGTGGGTTTTGTAGTTCCAAAGTTTCTTCAGAGTCACCTTTTACATGAATTGGGAGAGGTGGAAGCAGTAGGCCCGAGGAAGTCCTGTTTCTACTCCACCATCTTGACTCCACCCTTGGTTCCACCTCTTAAAACAATTATAAAACACTTTTCAGATGAATAAAATCAGATCTAAATAATTGGGGGGAAACAATCAGTTGTTCATGTATAGACTGAATTAATATAACAAAAGGGACAATTCTACCTAAATTAAATTATTTTTTCAGTGGTATGCTAATCAAATGACAAAAAAATATTCCATACAGCTAGAAAAATAAAATTAATTTGGAATAACAAAAGGTTCAGAATATCTAGGGGATTAATGAAAAGAAATGTAAGGGAAGGTGGTCTAATTGTACCAGATCTTAAATAGTATTATAATACAGCTATCATGAAAACTACTTGGCACTGACTAAGAAATAGAGTGGCAGATCATTGTAATAGGTACCAAAACACAGTAGTCAAACACTATAGTAATCTATTGTTTGATAAGACCACAGATTCCATCTTCTGGGATAAGAATTAACTATTTATCAAAAATTACTGAGAAAACTAGAAAATGGTTTGGCAGAAATTTGGCACAGGCTAATATCTTATAATGTGTAAGATAAAGTCAAAATGGGTACATTATTTAGATATAAAATCTGATACTATAGGCAAACTGGGAGATCGTGGAATAGTTTCCATGTCAGATTTATGGAGAATGGAAGAATTCATAACAAAACAAGAAATAGACAGCATTATAAAATTCAAAATGGATAGTTTTGATTACATTACATTGAAAAGTTTTTGCACAAACAAAGCCAATGCACCAAATATTTGAAGAGAATCAGAAAGCTGGGAATTTTTTTTTACAGGCAGTGTCTCTGATAAAGGACTCATTTCTAAATATATAGAAAGAACTGATTCAAATTTATAAGACTGCAAGTCATTCCTCAATTGACAAATTGTCAAAGATATAAACTAGTAGTTTTCAGATGGAGAAATTAGAGCTATCTATATTTATATTAACAATGCTCTAAATCACTCTTGGTTAGATAAATGAAAATTAAAACCACTCAGATTACTCCTCAAGCTAATCAGATTGAATAACATGAGAAAAAAAGAAAATGATAAATGTTGGAGAATATGTGGTAAATTTGGGGCCCTAATGTATTTTTGGTGGAGTTGTGAATTGATAAAACCATTCTGGAAAACAATTTGGAACTATGGCCAAAGAGCTATAAAACTGTGCCTATCGCTACTAGTTCTATATTCTGAAGAGATCATAAAAAAAGGAAAAAAAATAGGTCATGCAGAAAAATATTTATAGCAGCTAATTTTTTGTGATGGCCAAGAATTTGAAACTGAGGGGATGACCATCAGTTGGGGAATTGCTGAACAAATGTTTTTTTTTTTTTTTTTTATGAATGTAATGGATTATTTTTCCATAAAATTTTATGTGAATGATGAGGTTCATTAATCACATTGACCCAAAGGATAGAGTTCAGGATGTAAATTCAGTAAGAAGTGGGTCCCACTATTACCTCATGTGCTACTACCTTTGTGTGTTATCTATCTATCTATCCATCCATCCATCCATCTATCTATCTATCTATCTATCTATCTATCTATCTATCTATCTATC
>NW_027186304.1:3512776-3553955 GCF_028583685.1 Petaurus breviceps papuanus | reverse complement strand
ATCTATCTATCTATCTATCTATCTATCTATCTATCTATCTATCTATCTATCTATCTATCTGTCTGTCTGTCTGTCTGTCTGTCTGTCTGTCTATCTATTTTTCTATCCATCTAATCATACATCCATTTATTTATCTATCCATCTATCTGTCTATCTATCTTCTCTATGACTCTTTGACCTGTCTTTATCGATATATCTGTTAACTTTGTTTAGATAAATTTGCTTAGTTTTTGCTAAATTTATCTCTTTATTTTCATTTAAAGGCATTGCTGTTTTAACTGAATTTTTTTGTTAATTTTCATGACTATCATGAATATTACAAAAAATGACCAAATGCCCAATTAAAATATTTCTTGCTGTCATTGCGGGCACAATGATATGAAATCTGTCAAATCTTTATTTGCATCTCCAAAACATACTCTGAGTATTTTTTCCCATTTTACTTCAACTTTCTTCTGTCTTATGGTTTCATTTATAGTGAGGATATTAACATTGATGTAGATCATTTCCTCCAGTAGTACATCAGCTTGTTGGCTGATGCAAGTGAAGAATTATAGAATAATAACCTAAGAGGTAATAAGGAATAGTAAAAGACAAAGAAAGGTGTCCAGTATATCTGGAGTTACTGATATAGAAGGATTTATGGAGGGACATTTACAAGAATCACATAGACCATATTTGGGTTGGTAACAAATTACCACTTAGAACAGGGAATCAGAAAATGGAGTGTGTGTATGCCAGGAGGTACAGAAAATGATTAAGTTGTGGAAAGTTTTGCTACTTCAATTTATATTTCTGTTTATTTTACAAAGATAATTTAGCTAACTATTAATGATGTTTAATACACAGATTAACTCATTAGACCTACTGTCAGAGATTCATAAACAGCATGCAAGGCATCCTGAGGGTTGTCAGAATTCCCCAGCATAGTGATGTTAGCAACAATATGTCCATTTTTGTTCTTTCAGAATAATTTAATATATTGTCATATAAATGTTTCTGTTTACATGGATTTAGAGATCTTATTAAATGAATTAAGACATAGAAAATTGACTCACAAAATGAATAAGTGGGGGTGGCTAGGTGGTACAGTAAGTAGAGCACCAGCCCTGGAGTCAGGAGCACCTGAATTCAAATACAACCTCAGATTTAAAACTTAATAGCCATGTGACCTTGGGCAAGTCATGTATTCCCAATTGCCCTGACCTCCCCCCTCCAAAAAACAAAAAAAAATTAATAAGTAAATTAAAACATTTCTGCCAAAATTAAAGTTAATACTAGTGATGAAATTTAAAAGGAAACCCAAAGAAAATGGTAGGGGTTAGGCTTAAACTTTTCCTATCTCTAGTCCAATTTTTCTACAAACTATAATTTTCCAAGATAAAAATAATAACAATCTAATCAGATGTAACAAAAATTCTCCAAAAATAGTAACTATGAAGACTTTTTGAAATTTAGATATAATCATTGTAATAATTGTTGCTATTATTGTTATATATAATATTTACTTAGAGCATTAAAATTTACAAAGTAATTTACATATGCTAACTTATTTTATCTTCACAACAACCTTGTGAGATAGGTAATATTATTAACCGCATTTTACAGATGAGAAAACTACATCACGGAATGGTTAAGTAATTTGCTCAGGGTCACACAGCTAAAAAGTGTATGAGCAAGATTTGAACTCAGGACTTCCTGATTTGCTGTTCTAAGTGGTGTCTAACCACTGTGTCACTGTTATTAATGAACTTCAAACTATATATAGTGTGTGTTGCAAAATTATTTAGTAATAGTCTGAAGCAAATAACCTTCACAGAATATTTTAAAACTTATCTTTTTGGGGGGTTACTACGATTGTAATTGTATCATCTTAAAAAAATCTTTCTCAAATCTACCCACAATAAAATTGAAATAAATATTGTTTAATAATTTTAAAGCCTTCCAAATGAAGAGTTTTGCTGGTGTTTGATGTGATTATATTTTACAAAATAAATAAATCTAATAACTTTTGATTATTTTCCCAGAGTAAATGATTGATGCCAAGAAAGATAGAAATTTACTAGGCCAACTAAAATAATAAAATAAAATATTAATTTTGCATAATTTCTTGATCAAATTGTGAAAAATGTTATCATTATTTGCTAAATGTCAACCATATACTTTTTCCCATTTGTATCTAAACATATTTTTTATGGTATCTTATTTTTTCTGCTACAACAACCACTAAAACCAGACTGGTGATAAGAAAGAGTGAGGAGAGGTAGGAGAAAAGAGAGATTAGAGTCAGGTCTTTGAATTGTTCAATTAAAAAAATAGGAGGATAGGGACTAGATAAATGAGTTCAACAGCATAGGCATCTTCCAGCAATGAAACTCCCTCAACCGGAGCAGATTGGCATGATTTCAATAACTTATAAACTTGACAGCCCAGAGAATTGAGGTGTTAAGTGATTGGTGTTAATGCCACAGAGCCAGTGTCAGAAGCAAGACTTGGGCCCAATTCATCAGACAGGTAAGCCAGGCTAACTGTCTGAAAGTTTCTTACTGATTTGCATGTTAAAAGAAAACAAGTTTGGACACTACCAGTTTAATTTGCCGCTAACATTTGTAGACATTTTAAAAGCTGTCTAGTCATAAGCTCCCTCTAATTCATTGATCATCAGTCTGACATAGTTAACATAGAAGATAAATGTCAGTATATGTCTGTGAGTCACTTTGCACTTTTTCTATTATATAGCCAGTGTGATACCAACAATAGCTGCTATGAACATGCAGGTGTATTTCGAGGTTGGAATCACAAAATAGAATACAGTCTCTTCTTTGAAGATGAAGCCAAGATATTTACTCATATGCCAGAAAGTATATGCTTATGAAATCCACCATGGTAATAAAGAAGTTGGGACATATCACCAATGCAGGGAGCCCCACCATCC
This sequence comes from Petaurus breviceps papuanus, assembly GCF_028583685.1. NCBI lineage: Eukaryota > Metazoa > Chordata > Mammalia > Diprotodontia > Petauridae > Petaurus > Petaurus breviceps. Next base: position 3,551,020 of record NW_027186304.1, on the reverse strand, counting down.
CCAAGCCTTTCCTCTATCAGGCTTCCCTATAAACAAGCTCCCTTAGGCAAAATGCCCCTCTCTTACCCACGCTAATTGCCTTCCCTCTCTCCCAGCTCTCCTCAACTCTGCCTCACTCTCTCCCAGCTCCACCCTTCTTGTTCTCTGCTCATGTTCTGATGGGTAAACTCCACCAAGTTCCATGTCACTCAGCTATGCACTGGGTCAAAGATCAAAGCAGGTCACATAAGCCTAATAAAGGGCAGGGGAAATCTGCAAATTCCCTTAATATTACATCTATTCTTTGTGAATAGCCTTGACCAAAGAAATCATCATCTACTGGCCAACCTAGTTGTGATGAGCTTAGCAATACTAACATAGATTGTGACATAGCAACATCAACAACCACACACACACACATAATAGCATATGAGCTAATAGTATGACTCAGGTCTTCCTGATTTCACATCCTGCACTCTATCCACTGGGCCAAAGTTATTAATGAATCTCACCCTACATGTATGTTATGGCTTGAGATACTTTGCTAAAGATAGTTTAAAGCAAGTAACGTTAACAGGATATTCAAAAACTATGCTATTGTTACCAATAATGATGTAATTATGTCACTTATAAGACTAATTCTCACATCTCTACACTATACAAAATGGAGATAAAACCTCCCCCCTCCCCCATCGAAACAGGTATTTGCCCACCGGACTCCTGTCTGGCCTTAAAACTAACTTTCCATATACTCAATGTGAAATCAACTCTAAGCGATCCTCTATCTTGAGCATGTAAAAGTTCTGATGACAAATTCATTTTTTAGTTCTTTACTTTTAGTTTACAATATTCATTTCCACAAGCTTTTGAGTTACAAATTTACTCCTCCTCTCTCTCCTCTGCCTTCATCCTTATGACAACATGAAACCTGATGTAGGTTCTACAAACACCTTCATATTAAACATTAGTGAAGCGGTAAAGAAGGGTTATAACCAATGGAATGAACAGTGAGAAAGAAGGAACAAAAGAAAACAAGAAAGAGAAAGAGCTAGCAGTTTGCTGCAATCCACTTCCAGGCGAAATAAATCCTTCTCTGGATGTGGATTGCCTTTTCCATCATGAGTCCCCTGGAGTTGCTTATACACTTGCATCACTGAGATGATCCCAGTCTATGAAAGTCAGTCATCACGTAAATGAAGTATCTAATTGTGTACAATGATCTCCGGTTCTGCTCCTCTCACTGAGTATCAGTTTATATATGTTTCTCCAGGTTATTTTAAAGTCCATCTGCTCTTTCTTTTTTTATAGCACAATAGTATTTCATTACATTCATATACCACAACCTGTTTAACCATTTCCAAACTGATGGGCATTTCCTTGATTTCCAATTATTTGCCACAACAAAAAGAGTTCCTATAAATATTTTGTACATACTTATCCCCCTTCCACTTGTATGATCTATTTGGGATACAGCCCTAAAAGTGGTATTGATCAGTCAAAGGATATGCACTTTTTATAGCCATTTCAGCTTAATTCCAAATTACTCTCCAGAATGGTAGGATCAGTTCACAACTCTAGCAACAATGCATCAGTTTTCCAATTTCCCCACATCTTCTCCAGCATTTATCATTTTCCTGTTTTGTCATGTTAGTCAGTCTGACCAGTGAGATATGGTACCTCAGAATTGTTTTGATATGCATTTCTCTAGGCAATAGTGACTAAGAACATTTTTTCATATGACTATAGATAGTTTAAATTTCTTTCTCTGAAAACTGCCTGTTCATATCCTATGGCCATTTATCAATTAGGGAATAACTTGCATTCTTATATATTTGACTCAGTTCTCTGTATGTTTTAGAAATAAGGCTTTTTTCAGATACTTTGGTTGTAAAAATTCTTTCCTAATTTTCCACTTCCCTCCTAATCTTGGTTACATTGTCTTTGTTTGCACAAAAATTTTTCAGTTTAATATAATCAAAAGTATCCCTTTTGCATTTCATAATGCTCTCCCATTCTCTTGTTTGGTTATAAGTTTTTCCCTTCTCCATAAATCTGACTGGTAAACTTTTCCTTGATCTCCATTATTGCTTATAGTATCAGTTTTTATATCTAGATCACGAATTCATTTAGAATTTTGTAAAAACAAGCATAAGTAGCTTTCTAGAAGACTGCTGCTGTGAATAACTTTGAGGTTCTGATCACATAATATAATGAACTCTTTATTTATTCAGCCATAAACTAAAGCAAAACATTCACAGAAACAAAAGTGCAGCATTCCCAATGATGTAACATAATAACTTATCACTGAAGTGGCCACATAGTTTTGAATAAATGATATTATTCAGTAAGTCCTTAACTCAATCATCCTTAAGGAACAGTCTTCCTTAAGGGATAGAAAGTAAAAAGGTCTCCCACCCCTGGGTCACATTGCTTTAATCTTTTCAGAAGGAAAGTCTTTCTTCTTGATTGGAGACTAGCTTCCAATCATCCTTAAGGGGTACAAGGTACAAAGTACAAAGTTCTCCTGTGACCTAGGTCACAGGAAATCATGATCTCCTCAGTCAGCACTAAGTACCCAAGGAGAAATCTTTTCATCTTGCCTCAAGGCTGGGTATCAAATTCCATGGTTTTTCTCCCATGGGGCCAGGTCTTGCCTGAATTCACCCAACTGTCACCTGGATTCATATGCAGGCAGCTCTCAGCTCCTCATCCACCTCCTCCTCCAGTTCCTCATCAAGTTCATCACCCATTTCTGTAATAAATCCTAACCTGATCAAAGTATATTAATCTTGTAATAAGTTACCGTTATCCTTTGCTAATATTTTACTTAAAATGTTTGCCTTTATATTCATGAGGGAAATACATCTATAATTTTCATTTTCTGTTTTCTGTCTTCCCTATCTAGGTATCAGTACCATATCTGTGTCATAAAAATAATTTGTTAGGACTTTTTCTTATCCAATTATCCCAAATATATAATATAAATATATATATATATATATATAATATTTAATTATATATTACATATATAATGTATAAATTATCTCAAATATATAAAGAATTAGAATTAATTGTTCTTTAAATGTTTGATAGATTTTTTTGGTAAATCCATCTGATCCTGGAGAATTTTTTCCTAGGGAGTTCATTGATGGCTTTTTCAATTTCTTTTTCTGAAATGGGGTTATTTAAATATTTTTCTTCCTCTTCAGGTAATCTGGAAAATTTATATTTTTGTAAAGATTCATCCATTTCACTAAGATTGACAAGTTTATTGGCATATAATTAGGCAAAATAATTACTAATTACTGTTTTAATTTCCTTTTCTTTGGAGATAAATTTGCCCTTTTCATTTTTGATATGGCTAATTTGGTTTTCTTCTTTCTTTTTAAGCAAATTGAATAAAGGTTTATCAATTTTATTGGTTTTCTCATAAAACCAACTCATAGATTTATTCATTAATACAATAATTTTCTAAATTTCAATTTTGTTAATCTTTCCTTTGATTTCCAGTACTTCAAATTTAGTATTTAATTGGGGAGTTTTAAATTTTTCTTCCTGCCTTTTTTCAGTTGAATACTAAATTCATTCATCTCCTTTTTCTCTATTTTATTGACATCAGAATTCAGAGATTTAAAACATCCCCTAAGAGCCTCTTGAACGAAGTTCCTGATTGTTTCAACAAATTTTGACACACACATTCTTTAGGATTGCATTATTTAGTGTCCAATTAGTTTTCAGTCTATCTTTCCATGGTCCTTTATTGTATATAATTTTTGTTTCATCATGATTGTGATGCTTTTATGCCTAATTACATGATCAGTTTTTGTGTATGTGCCATGTACTGCTGAGAGGAAGGTATATTACTTTTTATCCCCATTAAATTTTCTCCAGAGGTCTGTCATATCTACCATCTCTAAAATTATTTTCACCTCCTTAACTTCATGTTTATTTTTTGAGGCTAGAATTATAAAGTTCAGAGAGGGGGAGGTTGAGGTCCTCTACCAGTATACTTTTGCTATATATATATTTTTTTCCATCTAACTCCCTTAACTCCTCCTCTAAGATTCTGGATGTTATACCACTAGAAGCATATATGTTTAGTAATGATATTGATTCATTGTCAGTGTTGCCTTTTAGCAGGATATAGTTTCCTTCCTTATCTCTTTTAATTAAATCTATTTTTGCTTTTACTTTGTCTGAGATTAGGATTTCTACCTCTGCTTTTTTGTACCTTAGCTAAAGCACAATACATTCTACTCCAGTCTTTTACATTAATCCTGTGTGTATCCCCCTGTTTCAAATGTGTTTCTTATAGACAGCATATTATAGAATTATGGCATTTAATCCATTCTGCTATCTGTCTCCATTTTATGGGAGAGTTCATCCCATTCACATTCACAGCTATGATTACTATCTGTATGATTCTCTCCATCCTATTCCTTCCCCTGTTTTTGCTTTTTCTTTCCCCTTCTCCTCCTTAAGAGCTTTCCCTTTGACCACTGCCTCCTTCAATATTCCACCCTGTCATCTCCCTCCCTTTTCCTACCCTTTTACCTTAATACTTTTTTCCCTCCTTTCTAACAACCCTGCCTTTTCTTTCCCCTTTTCCCTCCTACTGCTTGTAGGGAACATTACATTTTTAACAAAGTATGTTATTCCCTCTTTGAACCATAAACAATTAGGGTAAAGCTCTTACAATGCTTCTCCCCCTCCCTTCTTTCCCCCTAGTATAATAAGTCTTTTCATCTCTTAACTTTAGATAACTATATTTAACTGAGTAGGCTATTCCCTTCTTGAACCAAAACCAATGAGAGTAAAGCTCTTACAGTGTTCATTACCCTCCCTTCTTTTCCTCTACTATAATATGTATATGTTTTTTTTCCTCTTCATGTGGCATAATTTACCCTTTTATGCCTTGTCCTCTTCTCTCATTGCACTCCCTTTGTACCTCTTAATAAGTTTTTTTTAATATTACATTAGTGGGCAGAGCCAAGATGGAGGCTTAGAAGCAGGACAACTCTGTGTGCTCCACCCCATAACAACTTTAAATACTTATAAAAATGGCTCTAAACAAACTTTAGGGCTACAGAACCCACAAAGTGACAGAGAGAAACAAACCTCCAGCTGACGGCAGCCTGGAAGGCCAACAGGAAGGGTCCACTGCAGGGCTGGGAGCCAAGCCCAGCCCTGTGTGAGTCCTCAGGTTGAACCTCTGATAGCCACACCCAGCTGCAGACTGAGAGACATCAGGAGAATAAATCACCAGCAGCTGTGATAGTTTCCAGAATTATCAACCCATAAACACCAAAGACAAAATGAGAGCTCAGTGTTGTCTTTGGGAACACTGGGGTCTGGGAGTGCTGTCTGGCCTCTGCCCCTGGAGTGTGAAGCACATAAGGCATGGTTGCTGATGCCACTTGCCTGCTTCAGAGCTCCAGGCCTGTAGATTGTAGGGGGACCAAGTGACCAGTCTGAGGGGTAATCGCTCTTGCTTTAACAGCTTGGATATGGATTGCTGTCCAGATAGGGGGGAGGTCCTGTGTGTGACCACATGCCAGAGCCTGTGGAGGCTTCAGAGATAGCAACCAACTAATAGTTCCAGCAGCTGTGAATGCCCCAGCAATTTGGCACAAAGCTCTTCTCTCTGGAAGCAGAGATCTATTGTGGTAAAAAGCAAAAAAGTCAAGTTATTGAGTGGCAACATGAGCAAACAAAGGAAGTAAAGCAAGCACAGAAATTTGATTTTAGATTCCTATTTTCGGGACAAAAAGATCAAAGCATGGAACATGAGAAAGACAACGAAGTCAAAACTCCTGTACCAAAAGTATCCAAGAAAATTATAAACTGGTTACAGGCCATAGAGGGGCTTAAGAAGGATTTTGAAAACCAAATAAGAGAAGTGGAGGAAATATTAGGAAGAGAAATGAGAATGATGCAAGAAAGACATGATAAGAGAGTCACCAACCTTACTGAAGAAAATAACACCTTAAAAAATAGACTAACTCAAATGGCAAAAGAACCTCAAAAAGCCAACAAGGATGGAAAGATAGACTAAAAACTCATTGGAAACTAAAAAATTTAATCCTAAAAAATGAGTGGGTCAAACAAGAAATTATAGAAACAATAAGTAACTTCATTCAAGAGAATGACAATAATGAGACAACATCCCAAAATTTGTGGGATGCAGCAAAGGCAGTTCTTAGGGGAAGTTTTATATCCCTGAGTACATACATAATAACTTAGAGAAAAAGGAGGTCAATAAATTGGGCATGCAATTGAAAAAGCTAGAAAAATAACAAATTTAAAATCTGCAATTAAATACTAAATTAGAAATAATGAAAACCAAAGAAGAGATTAATAAAATTGAAATTAAGAAAACTATTTAATTAATAAATAAAATTAAGAACTGGTTTTATGAAAAAAAAAACAATAAAATTGATAGACCCTTAGTCAATATGATTTAAAAAAAGAAAGAAGAAAACCAAATTATGAGTATCAAAAATGAAAAGGGTAGATCTACCTCCATTAAAGAGGAAATTCAAACAAAAATTAGGAATTATTTTTTCAAAATTATATGGACATAAATTTGACAATTTTAATGAAATGGATGAATATATTAAAACATATATGACTACATAAATATATATTAATATTTGTAAATGAATATATAAAAATAAAAGCTGCCCAGATTAACTGAAGAGGAAGTAAATTACATCTCAGAAAAAGAAATTGAACAGGCCAACAGTGAAATCCCTAGGAAAAAAATTCCCAGGGCCAGAAAGATTTACTAGTTAATTCTATTAAACATTTAAAGAACAATTAATTCCAATACTCTAAAACTATTTCGGAAAATTAGTGAAGAAAGAGTCCTACGAAATTATTTTTTGACACAAACATAGTACTGATACCTAAATGAGGAAGAAATAAAACAGAAAATGAAAATTATAGAACAATTTCCCTCATGAATATAGATGCAAAAATTTTAAATAAAATATTAGCAAAAAGACTACAGCAACTTATCACAAGAATAATACACTTTGACCAGGTAGGATTTATTCCAGGAATGCAAGGATGGTTTAATATTAGGAAAAATCAGTATAATTGAATATATCAACAATAAAACTAGAAGAAAACACATGATTATCTCAATAGATGCAGAAAAGGTTTTTTGACAAAATACAACATCCATTCCTATTAAAAATTCTAGAAAGTGCAGGAATAAATGGATCCTTCCTTAAAATAATATGTAGCATCTATTTAAAGCCATCAGCAAATTTTATATTCAATGGAGTTAAACTAGAAGCATTTCCAATAAGATCAGGGGTGAAACAAGGGTGTCCACTATCACCCCTCTTATTCAATCTGGTACTATAAATGTTAGCAGTAGCAATTAGAGAAGAAACAGAAATCAAAGGAATCAAATTAGGTAAAGAAGAGACTAAGCTATCACTCCTTACAGATGATATGATGATATACTTAGAGAATCCTAGCGAATCAAGCTACTTGAGATAATAAATAAATTTGGCAAAATTGCAGGACATAAAATATACCCACATAAAGCCTTGGCATTCCTGTATATTTCTAATGACATTCATCAGCAAGATATAGAAAGAGAAATCCCTTTTAAAGTTACTGTAGACATTATAAAATATTTGGGAATCTACCTGCCAAAACAACCCAGGACTTATATGAACACAACTGAAAAACATTTTACACACAAATAAAGTCAGATCTCACTAATTGGAAAAATATCAATTCCTCATGGCTGGGTTGAGATAATATAATAAAAATGACAATTTTACCTAAATTAAATTACAAATTCAGTGCCATACCAAACAATTTACCAAAAAAATTATTTTATAGAACTAGAAAAAAATAGCAACAAAATTCATTTGGAAGAACAAAAAATCCAGAATATCAAGGGAATCAATGAAAAGAAATGCTAGGGAAGGTGGCCTAGCTATACCAAATTTTAATCTGTATTATAAAGCAGACATCATCAAAACTACTTGGTACTGGCTGAGGAATAGAGCAGTGGATTGATGGAATAGATTAGGTACACAAGACTCAGTAGTCAGTGACTATAATAATCTACTTTTTGATAAACCCAGAGACCCCAGTTTTTGGGATAAGAACTCACTATTTTACAAAAACTCCTGGGAAAACTGGGACATAGAAAGGGAGAAATTGGGCATAGATCATTATCTAACACAGTGTACCAAAATTAAGTCTAAATGGGTGCAAGATCTAGGTATAAAGGATGATACTGTAAGCAATCGGGGAAAGAAAGGAATAGTTTACCTGTTAGATTTATGGAGAGGGAAGACTTTGTGACCAAACAAGAATTAGAGAGCATTAATAAATGCAAAATAGATAACTTTGATTACATGAAATTGAAAAGCTTTTGTACAAACAAAACCAATGTTACCATGATTAAGAGTTAAGTGGAGAATTGGGAAAGAATTTTTACAACCAATGTCTCTGATAAAGGCCTAATTTGACTAAAATATACAGAGAATTGAGTCAAATCTATAAGAATACAAGTCATTCTCCAATTAATAAATGGTCAAAGGATATGAACAAGCAGTTCTCAGAGGAAGAAATTAAAGATATCTATAAGCATATGAAAAAATGTTCCAAATTTCTATTGATTAGAGAAATGCAAATCAAAACAACTCTGAGGTACCAAATCTCACTGGTCAGATTGGCTAAGATGACAAAACAGGAAATGATAAATGCTGGAGTGGATGTGGAAAAATTGGAACACTCATACATTACTGGTGGAGTTGTGAACTGATTCAACCATTGTGGAGAGCAATCTGGAACTATGCCCAAAGGGCTATAGATAATTTCTATCCTTTGACCCAGCAATACCACATCTAGGGTTGTATCCCAAAGAAATCATAGAATCATATGTACAAAAATATTTATAGCAGCTCTTTTTGTGGTGGCAAAAAATTGGAAATTAAGGGAATGCCCATCAATTGGGGAATAGCTAAACAAACTATGGTATATGAATGTAATGGAATATTATTGTGTCATAAGAAACAAGGAGCAGATAAACTTCATATTTACCTAGAGAGGCTTATACCAGTGAATGTTGAGTGAGAAGAGCAGAACCAGAAGAAATGTGTACACAATTACAGACACAATCTATATGTGATGACCAACTTTGATAGACTGTACTCTTCTCAGCAATGCAGGGCTATAAGTCACCTCCAAAATAACTCATGATGGAGAGAGATGTCTACATTTAGAGAAATAACTAGAAAGAACAGTTTTAATGCAGATTGAAGCAAATTACCTACTCTCTTTTCTTGTTTGGTTTTCTTTCCTCTTTCCCATTGTTCATTCCATCCAATACAATACTTCTTTATTACCTGACTAATGTCTAATGTGAAAGAATCTGCAGATCCTATACCTGATTGTATGCTGCCATGGAGGGGGTGGGGGGAGGAAAGGGAGGAGAAAAAAATTTGAAACTCAAAGAACTGTGGAACTGAATCTTTTAAACTAAAAGTAAATAAACAATTTTTTTTTCAAAAGACCAAAAATATTTTTAAAAGAACAAAGCTCTGACCTCCTGATAAAGAAGGGATGAATTTAAAGTTCAGAATGAGCCAAATATTTCTGGACATGCCTAATGTGGGAAATTGTTATTATTATTAAACTGGATGTCCTCTAGTAATCTCAAGCTCAATATGTCTCAAACAGAACTCATTATCTTTCTACTTATGGAAGGAATAAGATCCTAAGTGCCCATTCTGTGGAGGCTATAGTTTTGTTGTGTTTTTCTTAAAATTTATTGAAATAATTCTTAAAACCTTAATTGGCTCAAGCCTCTAAGAAGAGAACTATTGGTGTTGCTGCCCGGGGTCTCTGATGTATTTCTAAATTTCATTTATTTACTTACTTACTTACTTATTTTTTATTTGTTTATTTTTTCCCATCAATCAGATCAGCATGACCAACATAAGCACAAGAAAACTATGCCCAAATTAATCTACAATGTAACCTCAATAAATAGTTTTTGCTTGCCATAGCTGAGTAAGTCTCTCTTTGATAACTGTTAGATGTATTAGTGTCTCGGTTCATTCTAATTAAAACGTGAACTACCACAGTAGGCTGATTCAGGCCTATTATATCTGGTAGGATGAATAGTATTGGATCTTAATGGCAGTAATAGAAAAGCAGGGGGAAAGAATATGATACTTGTTAGGCCTCCTGATAAATCTGATTACATATTGCTGTTCACTTGTATATGACTCTTTTTGAACCTGTGACACCAAGAGCACCAAGCCTGCCCATGGGGTTTATTAACAAAGATACCGGTATTGTTTGTTAATTCCTTATTCATTCGATTAAGCAAAAAGTGGTTAAGTGACTTGCCCAGGTATACATAGGTAGGTAGTGTATGAGGTCATATTTGAACTCGGGTCTTTTTGTCTCCTTCCTAAACACTTCATTGCTGAGCCATCTAGCTGCCTCTTTGCCTAGCTGCTGATTACGTACCCTGAGCCATAACCTGAGGTGTCCATTGACATTTAGCAATGAAAGGAAGATATGAATGTTTTCAGGGTCTTTAAGAACAGTGCTCTGAGGATTATGTTTTTAAACAGTCATTTGTTGAATTGTATTTGAAGGTGAATATGAACTTTAGACCCCCTAGCTTTGATAGCATTGTAACCTCATCCTATTGAGTGTATAATTTTCTACAAACTGTACTAGTCTCTAAACTTCACCTGGCAGGGAGAGAGCAACACTCAGGTTTATTAGTTGCAATTCCCAGCAGAGATATGCAAGGGCAGTAATTTTGACAGTATTCTTTTCTTGGCACAGGATATCAGTGCCAGGACTCAGGATCTGGTATGGAAAGAGAAGTACTCGGGAATGCAGTGTCCAAGATGCAGCAGAGAGAAGCATCATTTGGTTTTCTTCTACGAGAAACCATTCCCAATTCCTCTTCTAATTTTTACTACTCCATCCAACAAATTAATTTCCACTTAATTTATTTTATAATAAATTTATATCTACATGTATATATATATATATAGTTTTCCCTTAGTAGACTGTAAGCTCCCTGAGGTCAAGAACTGCTTCATTTTTAACTTTGTATCCTAATTACTTGACACAATTCTTGGCATATAGTAGATACATAATAGATGCTTTATTATTACTATTATTATTCCTTTTAGGTGCCTATTTAACTGAACTTGTAGCTATAACATTTACAGCAAGAACACTGTGACTAGCTAACTCTTAAAAAAAGGAGTGTTTTGTAACTAAAACAAATCCAAATTTGGATTTAGTCAAAGGGCTACACATGAGGACATAGAGGGCTGACCTTGAGATTGTAGCTTCTGCACACCTGGTCTACGTGAACCCAGAAGAGATATTAAACTGTCCTGTAACCCCTTTCCATCCTCTTTTGAATGGTTTGTCTACCTGTTCCTTTAGGCTTAGATGAAAGGATTATAGTCACAATTTATGGAAGTCATTTTTGTGGATTTGAATATATGTACTGAACTAGAGATTTCCATAATAGTCAATATCCTTGCTATACCATTAAACTTCTATTATTCAATGTTGAAGAAAATTATCTCCTTACATAATGTATTTGAGTCTCTGAAGTATTCTATTATCTGTTATCTAAAAAGATTGGTAGATAAACAAAAGTGCTTGACAGATCTTATGGATGATCTGACCATTCGTGACCCCATGTGGTGTTTTCTTGGCAGAGATGCTGGAGTGGTTTGCCATTTTCTTCTCTAGCTCATTTTCCAGGTGAGAAAACTTTGGCAAGCAGGATTAAGTGACTTGCCCAACTAGTAAGTATTTGAGGCTAGACTTGAACTCAGAAAGATGAATCTTCTTATCTCTAGAATTGATACTCTCATCCACCATGGCAACTAGCTGCCCTTATGATAGATAGTGATGGTAAGTTTCCATAAAGTTTTTGGCATAGGGAATCATGACATGGCAAACTCCTGGGATATGGTAATTTAGCTGTGTTTAATCTTGCTTCATTCTGTTTTATCAAAAAGAGAAAAGATTTTCAAGCCACCAGGGGAAAGAAAATTAAGAAAGTGCCTTGGGTAAAGGGATCAATGGGGAAAATTGCAGTGTACCCTATGTCAGAAAACAGCTTTAGTGGTCACCACAAATGCCTATATTTACTTTCAGTTTTAATTTAATATCTCCTTTTTATTTCTGCTCATTTGGCAGTATTAATTTGTTTGAAGGCAATAACATAGTTCATTTAAGAAATAATTTTGAAACAAATGAAAGTATAGTACTAGACTTAAAGGCATTGCATAAATCTTGAATATAAATGAGGTTGGGGAAGTAGTTTTTCTTGTTTTAGTTTAGTTTAATTTTGCTTTCTCCTTTAGAACTAAGGTAACTTGAGAGTAGAGCCAAGATGACAGAGAAAAAGCAGGGACTTGCTTGAGATTTCCAGCAAACCCCTCCAAATACCTGTTTAAAAATGACTAAACAGATTCTAGAGCATTAGAACCAAAACAAGGACATAGTAAAACAAATTTCCAGCTCCAGACTACATAGAAGGTTGATAGGAATGGTCTGTTGCATCATTCTGAGAGAAGAGAACAGTCCAGCATAGGCCACATCAGGACACAGAGGGCTAGAGCAGAGCTCAGGAGACTGAATCACTGACAGTGTGGAGGTTTCTAGACTTCTTAACCCACAAATCCCAAAGACAATTTAGAAGGTCAGAAGCATAGTCAATTTGCCCTGGGTGAGAGAGGAGCATGGTAGCACCAGGGTAGTGGTAGTGGCACCACTAGTAGTGACTGCTTCCAGAGCTCTCAGCCTACAGACAATGGTGGGATCCAGTGGTTGATCAAAGGTGGAACACAGAAATCACTTTGGTGGTGCTGAGGCAGAATTCTCTTGCTTTGTCCCTGCTTGGATCTGGGTCACAGTCCTGGGTGTTGGTCCTCGGGTGAGGAGCAGTGTTGACATGGTGGAATTGTGGTAGTGGTGGAGAAGGAATTCTCTTCATGGTTCCAAGGCAGAAAAAAGTCCCTGTGGTCACTCACAGACAAGAAAACAGACCAAGAAAGGAGTAAACACCTCTTTTTTTTCCAACAACCTTGAAAGAACTGAAAATTTAAAGGTCCCTAGAAATATCTCTGAAAACAGCAGCCCAAAAAATCTGACACTTGGGTCGGTACACCCTCCACACTGAAAGCAGAGAAGTATCTTAACAAAGAGATAAAAGGCAAGTAATCGACTGGAGCAGTGAGAAAACAGTGGGAAAAAAAACAAACTATAGAATCTTACTTTGGTGAAAGAAAGATCAAAACATAAAACCAGAAGAAGACAACAAAGTCAAAGCTCCTATATCTAAAATCTCCAAGAAAAATATGAATTGGTCACTGGTTCTTGAAGAATTCAAAAGGGATTTTGAAAAACAAGTAAGAAAAGTAGAGGGAATTTTTGGAAGAAAAATAAGAGTGATGCAAGAAAGTCATGAAAAATGAGTCTATCCTTTGCTAGAGGATACACAAAAAATGCTGAAGAAAATAACACCTTAAAAAATAGACTAACTGGGAGTCAACATGGTGGACCTCCTCGGGGCTCTTGCTTCCACTTTCCCCAATCCATGTAAATCCAAACAAACTTTGGACCTTCAGAACCCACAAAATGACACAGAGAAGCTAACCTCCCACTGAGGACAGCCCAGCAGGCTGGCAGTAATTGGCCAGCACAGCACTCTGGGAGCTGAGCCCAGGCCCCCATGAGCCAGAGGTTTTAGCCCCAGGGTGGGCCTGACCAGTCACTGGCTGGAGGGACTCCAGACCACGAGCGGCTGTGGCCATTTCAAGATTCATCAACACATATATGTGAAGGACAAAGTGAGAGGTCAGTGCAGTGTGGACTTTGGGACCAGTAGTTGGGAGTGCGACAGCTTTTGGCCCCAGGGCAAGAAGCCACTGAGACTCCATGCCAGTGCCATGTTGCAGCTTCAGCTCCTGGCCTGCAGAGCGTAGGGGAACCAAGTGACCAGTCTGAGGGGTAATAACTTTTCCTTTAATCTCCTTGGATCTGGATTGTGGTCTAGGTTGGAGGTCCTAGGGTGCATGACCAGCTTTCCAGAGAGGGTGGAGGCCTCAGAGAGGGCATCCAAATAATACCTCTGGCAGCTGAGAAAACCCCAGTGTTTGGGACAAAACTTCCCCTGTCTGGTGGCAGAGTCCTACTGTGGCAAAAAGCCCAAGGGTCAAGTGACTGAGGGGTGACATGACCAAACAAAGGAAGCAAAACAAACAGAAGACTCCAACATTAGACTCCCATTTTAGGGACAAAAAGAGCAAAGCATGGAACAGGAGGAAGACAGAGAAGTCAGAACTCCTACACCAAAAGCTTTAAAGGAAAAATACAAGCTGGTTATAGGCCATAGAGGACCTAAAAAGCAGATAAGAGAAGTAGAGGAAAAATTGGGAAAAGAAATGAGAACAATGCAAGAAAATTATGAACTGAGAGTCAACAGCCTGAGTGAGGACAATCACACCTTCAAAACAGACTGACTCAATTGGCAAAAGAGGCCCAAAGAGGCAATGAGGAGAGGAATGCCTTGAAAAGCCGATTTTGGCAGATGGAAAAAGAATCTAAAAAGCACAATGAGGAGAATAGTTCCCTCAGATTTAGATTGGAGTAAAGGGAAGCTAGTGACTTTAAGAGAAATCAATATGATGTTAAACAAATCCAAACAAATTAAAGAATAGAAGGCAATATGAAATATCTCATGAGAATAACCACTGACCTGGAAAATAGATCCAGGAGAGATAATTAAAAAATTATTGGACTACCTGAAAGCCATGATCAGGGAAAGAACCTAGAAATCATCCTCCAAGAAAATCTCAAGGAAAATTGCCCTGATGTTTTAGAACAAGAGGGCAAAATAGAGTTTGAAACAATCCAAAAATTACCTCCTGAAAATGATCCCAAAAAGAAAACTCCTAGGAATATTATAGCCAGAATTCCCTGATCAAGGAGAGAATGTTTTGAGCAGCCAGGAAGAAACAAATTGGATATTGTGGAAACATGATCAGGATAACCCAGAATATGGTAACTTCTACACTGAGGGATCAAAGGGCCTCGAATAGGATATTCCAGAGGGCAGAGGAGCTGGGATTAAAACCAAGAATCACCTACCCAGCAAAACTGAATATCATCTTTCAGGGGGAAATATGATCTTTCAGTGGAATACAGGACTTTCAAGCATTCTTAATGAAAAAACCAGAGTTGAATAGAAAATTTGATATTCAGATACAAGAAGCAAGAGAAGCTTGAGAAGGTAAACAGGGAAGAGAAATCATAAGCCACTGATCAAAGTTGAACTATTAACATTCCTTCATAGATAAACGATAATTGTAATTGATGAAACTTTTCTCAGTATGAAAATAATTGAAGGGAATAGAAATATATGTGTGTATAAATATATATATATATATACATATATGTCTATATCGGAGGGCATATGGGCATATAAGTACATGTGTGAATGTGTGTATATATGCTTACAAGTATGCATAGATAGAGGGCACAAGACCAATTTAATAGGAAGGGATGATACTTAAAAGGTGAAATTAAGAGGTGAGAGAGGAATATTATGAGAGGAAATGGAGAGACACAGAATGAGATAAACTATCTCATAAAGAAGAGCAAGGGAAAGGGGTGACAATGGAGGGGAAGAAGAGGAAGGCAAAAGGAAATGGGTCAACCTTATTCTCACTGAATTTGGCTCAGAGAGGGAATGAAATACACACTAAATAGTGTGTCTCACCCTACAGGAGAGTAAGGAGAAGGGGATGAGAGGAGGGATGGTGGAAGGGAGGGCAGGCTGGGAAGAAGGGAAGTTGGAAGCACTCACTTTTGAAAAGAGATGGGATCAAAGTAGAGAATAGAACAAGTGAGTGGTGGGATAGGAGGGAGGGAAAGATAGTCAGTCTTTTACAATATATCTACTATGTTAATATTTTTTCATTAACTACACATGTACATTCTGTACTGGACTGTTTATCTTCCCAGTAAGGGAGGGTGACAAGGGAGGAAGGGAATGAATCTGAAATTCAAAGTTTTAAAATCAAATGTTTAAAATTATATATACGTATATACTATTATTAATACTATCTTACATGTAATTGGGAAAGAAGATATACAGGCACTGTGGCATAGAGATCCACCATGCCCTATTGGAAAAGTCTAAGGGGGGTATGGGAGAACATATGGGAGAGAGAAGATTGGAGGAGGATTTAACTAGTTTCCAATTTGTTGTAATCTATTTTTTACATGGCCCTATATTACACATAATTTTTATTGCATCATGACCTGAAAAGGATGCATACTTTGTTAAGTATAAAGATCTAGTGTTCCCTACAAGCAGTAGCAGGGGAAAGAAAAAGGGGGGGTGGTTAGAAGGGAGGGAAAAAGTATTAAGGTAAAAGGTAGGAAAAGGGAGTGGGCTAATACAGTTGGAATACTGAGGGAGGCAATGGTTAAAAGGAAAACTCTTAAGGAGGGGAAGGGAAAAATAAAAGCATAAACAGGGAAGGCAATAGGATGGAGAGAAAGACACAGGTAGTAATTATAACTGTGAATGTGAATGGGATGAACTCTCCAATGAAAGAGGCAGATTGAAGAATGGATTAAAAACTATAATCCTACAATATGCTGTCTACACGAAACACATTTGAAACAGGGGATACACACAGGGTAAAAGTAAAAGGCTGGAGTAGAATATATCGTGCTTCAGCTAAAGAAAAAGAAAAGCAGAGGTAGCAATCCTAATCTCAGAGAAAGCAAAAGCAAAAATACTTTTAATTAAAAGAGATAAAGAAGGAGCCTATATCCTGCTAAAAGGCAACATTGACAATGAAGCAATATCATTACTAAACATATATGCACCAAGTGGGATATCATCTAAATTCTTAGAGGAGAAGTTAAGAGAGTTAAAGGAAAAAATCAATAGCAAAACTATAATAGTGGAGGACCTCAACATCCCCCTCTCTGAACTTAATAAATCTAACCTCATAATAAACAAGAAAGAAGTTAAAGAGATAAATAGAATTTTAGAAAAGGTAGATATAATAGACTCCTGGAGAAAATGAATGTGGATATATCTTCTTGGCAGTACGTGGCACACACACAAAAATTGACAATGTAGTGGGGGATAAAATGTTCACAATCTAATGCAGAAAAGCAGAAATATCAAATGCATCCATGTAATATAGGGCTATGTAAAAATAGATTACAACTAATTGGAAACTAATTAAATCTTAAAGAATGAATAGGTCAAACAAGAAATAATAGAAATAATCAGCAACTTCATTCAAGAGAATGACTATAATGACACAATATACCAAAAACCTGTGGGATGCAGGAAAAGTGGTTCTTAGGGGAAGTTTCATATCTCTGAAAGCTTACATGAATAAAATAGACCAAAAGGAGCTCAATAAATTGGGTGACAAGAAAAGAACACATTGACAATGTGCAATTAAATATTAAATTAGAAATACTAAAAATCAAAGGAGAGATTGATAAAATTGAAATAAAGAAAGCTATTGAACTAAAATAAAACTGAGAACTCGTTTTATGGAAAAAATAAAATTCATAAATTTTAATCAATTTCATTTAAAAAAGAAAGAAGATACCCATATTAACAGTATTAAAAATGAAAAGGGTGAATTTACCTCCATTGAAGAGGAAATTAGAACAATAATGAGGAATAATTTTTCCCAATTGTATCCCCATAAATTTTATAATCTTATTGAAATGTGTGAATATTTACAAAAAAATTGAGTGGGCCAGATTAACTGAAATGTAAGTAAAATACTTAACCCCATCTCAGAAAGAGAAATTGAACAAGACATCAATGAACTCCCTAGAAAAATCTACAGGGTCTAATTGATTTGCAAATGAATCATATCAAACATTTAAAGAACAAATTATTCCAATAGTTTATAGACTACTTGGGAAAATTGGAGAAGAAGGAGCCCTATCAAAATCTTTTTATGATACACTAGATCAGGAATAGCCAGAACAGAGAAAGAAAATTGTAGATCAATTTCCCTCATGAATATAGATGAAAAAATTTTAAATAAAATATCAGCAAAAAGACTACAACAATTTATCATGAGAAAAATACACTTTGATCGGGGAGGATTTATACCAAGTTGGTTCAATATTAGGAAAACTATCTGTATAATCCTTCATATCAATAAAAAAAACTAGTAGAAACTATACTATTATCTCAATAGGTGCAGAAAAAGCTTTTGACAAAATACAACACACATTCTTATTAAAAACACTAGAAAGCAAAAAATAAATAAATAAATTGAGTCTTCTTTACAATAATAAGTGGCATCTATCTAAAGCCATCAGTAAGTATTATATCTAATGGGGATAAGCTAGAAGCATTTCCAGTAAGACAAGGAGTGAAACAGGATGTCCACTGTCAAACTTGTTATTCAATTTGGTACTAGAAATTTTAGCTGTACCAATAAGAGAAGTCACTCTTTGGAAATGACATGATGATATACTTAGAGAATCCAAGAGAATCAAGTAAAAAACTACTTGGCATAATAAATACATTTAGAAGTCGCAGGATATAAAATAAACCCACATAAATCCTCTTTATTCCTGTATATTTCTAACAAATCCCAACAACTAGAAATAGATAAATTCTATTTAAAATTACTGTAAATATTGTAAAATATTTGGGAATCTACCTGATGAAACAAACCTAAGAACTATATGAGCACAATTACAAAATGCTTTTCACTCAAATAAAGTCAGATATAAATAATTGGAAAAACATCAGTTGCTCATTGCTAGGTTGAGCTAATATAATAAAAATGACCTAAATTAATTTGCCTATTTAGCGTCATAAAAATCAATCTACCAAAAATCATTTTATAGAGCTAGAAAAAAATAGTAACTAAATTCATTTGGAAGAACAAACAATCTAGAGTACCGAAGGAATAAATGAAAGGAAATTCTAGGGAAGGTCATCTAGTCATACCAGATTTTAAATTGTACCATAAAGCAGCAGTCATCAAAACACTTTAGTACAGGCTGAGGAATAGAGAAGTCAATCAGTGGAATAGATTAGGTGCACAAGGACAGTAGTTAATGAGTATAGTAATCTACTGTCGGATAAACCCAAAGACTCCAGCTTCTGGGATAAGAACACATTATTTGACAAAAACTGCTGGGAAAACTGGAAAATAGTATGGTAGAAACTGGGCATAGTCCAATATCTTACACCATATGCCAAAATAAAGTCTAAATGGGTTCACAATCTAGATACAAATTTGATATTCTAAGCAGTCTGGGAGAGAAAATAATAGTTTACTTACCATATTTATGGAGAATGGATGAATTTATGACCAAACAAGAGATAGAGAGCATTACAAAATGCAAAATGGATAATTTTGATCACATTAAATTGAAAAATTTTGGTCAAACAAAGTCAATGTAACCAAATTTAGGAGGGAAGCAGAAAAAAGGGAAAGAATTTTTATAACCAGTATCTCTGATAAAGGCCTCATTTCTAAAATATTCAGAGAATTGAGTCAAATTTACAAGAATACAAGTTATAAATTGATAAATGGTCAAATGATATATGTACAGGCAGTTTTCGGAGGAAGAAATTAAAGCTCTCTATAGTCATATAAAAATTCACTAAATCACTTGTTGATTAGAGAAATGCAAATAAAAACAACTCTGTGGTACCACCTCTCACTGGTCAGATTGTCTAACATGAAAAAACAAGAAAATGATAAATGTTGGAGAAGATGTGGGAAAATTGGAACACCACTGCATTGCTGGTGAAGTTGTGAATTGATCCAGCCATTCTGGAGAGCAATCTGGAACTATGCTCAAAAGTACATTACCCATTGACCCATCAATACCACTTCTAGGGCTGTATCCCAAAGAGATCATTCAAGTGGAATAGGGATCAATATGTACAAAAATACTTATAGCAATTCTTTTTATGTGGTGGCAAAGAATTGGAAATCAAGGGGATACCCATCAATTGGGGATTGGCTAAACAAGTTGTGATATATGAATGTGATTGTATACTATTTTGCTATAAGAAATGAGGAGAAGATGCTTCATAATAACCTGGAGAAACTTATATAAACTAATGCTTCGTTAGGAGAGCAGAACCAAGAGAAATTTGTAAGCAATTACAGATACATCGTATCTGTGAGGACTGACTTTGATAGACTGGGCTCTTCTCAACAATGCAATTGGTATAAGCCAATTCCAAAAGACTCATGATGGAAAGAGTTATCCACATCCAGAGAAAGAATCACAGAGACTGAATGCTGATTAAAGCAAACTACATGCTCTTTTTTTCTTCTTTCCATTTGTTCCCTCTTTCTCATTGTTCATTCCATTGGTTATAATTCTTCTTTACAACTTGAGTAATTTTTAATGTGAAGGTATTTGTAGAACCCACGTTAGACTGAATGATGCCATGGGGGTGAGGGAGAGCAGAGAAAGAGGGAGAAAATTTGGAACTCAAGAGGTTTTGGAGAAGAATGTTATAAACTAAAAGTAAATAAATTTTTAAAAATTAAAAAAATAATCATCGAAGCTAGCATTTGTATAAATCTTAAAAGTTTTCAAAATGTTTTCAAGTATCATCTTATTTATGTTTTCAATAAGAGTTTGAGGTAGCTATAATTATATTCCTCGTTATGCGGTTGAAAAAGTAAGGCTGAAAGTGGTTCCATGGCATGCCTATTTTCACATAGCTAGTAAGTATCTGAGGCCAGTTATAAACTCATCCTCCTGATCTCAGACCAAGTGCTCTATCAACTGTGCCACACACCTGCTAATTAGTTTTAGGGGTAATAATCAAACCCACATCTTCTAAATCCAAGGCCAGTATTCTTCCCTTCTCCCTCACTTTAAATTTATCTAACAAATAATGATTCTTTCCTTTGTGTCCAATCAAAGAGCATAGGGCTATAATTGCTTATTTTATAATTTAATCATAAGTTATGTAAAGTGGATTATGTGTATGCTGCCAAAGCATTAAAAGTTAACATGGGGGGGGGCAACTAGCTGGTGCAGTAATAGGACACTGTCTCTAGAGTCAGGAGGACTTGAATTCAAATACAACCTCAGACACTTAACACTTATTAGACATGTGATGTTGGGCAAGTCAATTAACCCCAATTGCCCTGCCTCCTCCCCCCCCCGAAAATGAAGTAATACCCAGTTGCTTCTCATTATATTTTGGGGTGGCTAGGTGGTGCAGTGAATAGACCACCAGCCCTAGAGTCAGGAGGCCCTGAGTTCAAATATGGCCTCAGACACTTAACACTTACTAGCTGCATGGCCTTGGGCAAGTCATTTAACCCCAGTTGCTCTCCAAAAAGCAAAAAAAATACAAAAGTTACGATGGGGCTAAAATTGTATTCTGGAATCATTCCTATTTACACAAAAGAAATTTTAATAGAGAAATGAGCCATAGGAATCTGAATAAAAATTTTAGGGCATTCTCAAGCACAGGAAGCATATGGGTCAACAACCATTTAGGTGAAGAGATGAGATTCTATGAAAGTACAGGGTAAGATTTGCTAAAACTGAATCTATGACACAAGAGCTTGATCTACTGCCTGCTATTCTCCCTGCATCCAATGCTTGCCTTCAGGTCTTTGTCCATGACATTCCCTATGCTTTGAATGGTTTCTCTTGCTATCTCTAGCTGTTGAGATCCTATCAGATATGGGTCAGATGTTTCCTGTATATGAAAAAAAATCTAAGAGTACACCCTCAGAGTGTGCATTGGTGGGGAATCAATGGCCTCGAGGCCAAGTGTGACCCTTTGACTGAAGCCAAACTTAACAAAGGAGAACAAACAAATGCTTTTTTTTCTGTGAAATTTGGATTCAAAGGGCCATACTTTGAGGACCTAGAGGGCAACATATGACCTCAAGGTTACCCATTTTCCAAACCACTACATATTCTATGGACTACAATATGACTGATATATAGAAAGTCACTAATCAGTCTCTGAAGGTCTTTATTTGAAATAAAGAAGAGTCCACTAACTATTTCATTCTTCTCACAAAAATCATAAGATTCCAGAGTTGCAAGAGATCTCAAAAGTACTTAGTCCCACCCATACCTGAGTAAGATTTTCTTCTATCCATAGGATTGCAGAAACACAACACACTAACACATTATGGGTGGTTAGCTGTGAATTGAGCCAAACATTCAGGAGAAAATGCTAACATTATGATAAAAAAGTGAATAAAATCCTCACACCCTTTGTTCCAGGAATCCAACTATAGATACCTATGCCAAGGAGGATGAAACAGAAACTTCCTATATAAAACAAAATATACAGAATTTTGTGTATTGGCAACAAACTACTAACATAGTAGATACCTTTGGTCAAAGGAATGGAAAAGTAAGTGGAATATTATAGCACCATTTTAAATAATGTGATGAATTCACAAAAAAACATGGAAAGTCATACAAGTTGAGGCAGAGTGAAGTAAGCTCAGTCAGTAAAATTATCCATATGAATAAAAAATGTAAATGGACAGAACAAAAAAAAAAGAAAACAAAATCTGCATAAATATAATGACTTTAAAATGTGGCTCTGGAAAAAGTTGGAAAATGCCTGACTTCTCCTTTTTGGAGGGAGGATTATGAGTGTGGAATTTTGCATACATGAAGAGGTTTGGTTAATAGGTGATTGGTTCTTCTAAACTGCTTTGTTTTCACCTTTATGTTGCAATGAATGGCTTTATAGGTAGATGAGTAGGGAAGAATATTTGTAGAAATGAAATTGAGATAAAAACAACCAAGTCCTTCAACAATGAATCATTCCCTACAGAAAGTACTGCCCTATATAAAATAATTCCCTAATAAGTAGTCATCAATCTTTCTCTTGAAGACCTCTTGTGAGGGAGGCCATCTCATCCTTTTTTTTTTGCAGAACTCTAATTGTCATGACCTTTTAATTATATTAATTATGAATTAACCTCTTTTAATCTAGTCCTATTCTCCATATAAGTAATCAAAATAAGTTGAATTTTCTATTACATGACAGCCCTCCAAGTACTTGAAATACAGATATAAACCTCCCAAAAATATATTTTCCTGGCTGACAAGCCACAGCTGATCAAATGATCTTCATTTGATGTGATCCTGTGGTCCTCAGGCATACTGTTTTATGTCAAATCTCAGTCACATATAGGGGACCAAATTTGTCCATTAGAATTTAAATCTGTATTTCAATATGTTCATTGCCAATACATTATAAATTTGTATATAAACATCTGAACCCCAGGTTTTATTATCAATTCTCATCTTCCAGATTGTCTACAATTTGTCATGAGCTTTTTCATTTATTCTTCTTCTTTCCATGCCAACTTGAATAATATGTTATGACATAAAGTTTGGAAGAGACCAATGGGTCATTTTATTATTTTTCATCAATTTTCAGGTTTAAGTATATTTCATCACATTCTCAAGAATATAGGTATTGAAGAAAAAAACTGAGTGTTTAACAACACCTCAGTGATGCATACCATGACTGGCCAAGAGCCATTTTGTTCAAACTGAGGTTGAGAAATCTAAATACCACTTTAAAAAACTATCTTCCTAGCCAGCTGTTCATTGCACAAATCTGCCTTTCTCCTTTGAGTCCCTGTCTTCAGTCAGCACTAGTGATGAAAACACCACCTGTCTTCCTATGTTCTTTAGATTTTGCTCAGGAATTCATAATCTTTAACATTGATTTCCACATTTGTCCTGGCACTATCATTTGGTTCCACATCAATCACCAGGATTAGGTCATTGTTTTCAAGCTTGACGATTCCCAAGAGTATCTCCAACACATCTGGAACGAATGTCCTGGGAAGACAAGAGATATCTCTATTGTTATTTTCAACTCAATAAATAGTCTCCTCAGTAACTCCTAAATAGGAAGTTCTCAAGAAGGGACTATTTATCTCTTCTTTTTCTGGCATTATCGAATAATCTTTCACCTGGTAACACCTGTAGATTCACATCATTATTCCTTGGATCACAAAAAAATTTGCTTCTTTTTGGTATGACACAGTTCTGTCCTATTAGGAAATGGTTCCAAATATGTAGTTGTTCTTCCTGATCTGTATATTGCATATTTATCCTATCACCAAGGTCTGGATTCAGGTTAGGATGTCCCTTTACCTCTTCACCTTTTTCTTATATGTCTGCTCTTTGAAGCACCCATTTTCTCCCTTTCTTTATATAGAGTAAATATATTCTTGTGGTCCTTTCAACTTCTCTAAGACAGAGACTAACTTGCAATTTGTGCACAAATTGAGGATACTAGTAGGAACACAATCATTTCATACTTTTCCAATCACTAACTAACATTTCTCTTTGCCTGTCATACCTGCTTAATGGAATATCACCAGCACTTTATCTTTTTATCTATGTTTAAATTATCTTAGCTATGGCTGCTATTATGGTCAACTGTACTTTGGCATATATTCATGCTAGTGAATATACATTCTTTAGTTAGGGCTTATTTTTAGTCTGGGATCCAAGAGCTAAAAATAATTTATTTATAGCAGGGCTTGCCTGTTATCTGCATCAAAAGGAAAACAGCTATTACAAATAAGCCTAGTTAATAAGAGAGCTTTGTAATTGTTTTGCTATTATGACTGGATCTAGAGAAACAGGCTTGCTACATAGAGATAGGTAGGTGAAGGAGTGAATAGAATGCTAGACCTGAAGTCAGGAAAACTGAAGTTCTAATCATATCTTACCTGCTTCCTTGCTATATAACCCTGGTCTAGTCAATAAAACTCTGTTTTTCTCAGTTTCCTCAACTGAAAAATGAGAATGATGAGAGCATTCATCCTGCAAGTTTGTAGTAAAGATCCAATGAGATGATATTTATAAATAACTTAGCACAATATCAGGCACATATATGACTCCTAATTTCCTTATCTTTTGCTAGTCATAAACTAGTATATAATTATGTAGAAAGCAAGCTTTGCATCATCCAAGAAAAAAATCATCAATCAGACTTAATGTCTTTCAAAAACACACTCACTTTAACTTATCCTCATTCTTAATGTTTAAAATGTTGAATCATTCTAAGTCAGGAAAATGAGTGTCCCTTATCTACAGTTTTCCTGAAGTTATTCTGAAGGTTTCTACTGCCAGTGACTTTGAGCCCAGTAGTTTTTGCATAGTTATCATTAGAAAAGCTTTTTTTAAAGATACTTATCCTGGAGTGATGTAATTACATATGCAAGCACTGATGTACTTATCCATAGAGTGATTGCATTAGAAAAGCATATTTTTGATAGTCATGTAAGTTTTTGCCTTAATATCACTCTCTTAGCAACCAGCTTTGCTGTGATGTTTCATATTGATGAATCATCAAGTATGGCAAAAGCTAAAGGACAGTTATGTAAAAAAATGATTTAAATAACTTCCATGTTAATGAATATGAAATGAAAGTTTTGCATGTATTGGAACTTTACTCTAGCTGTCTCACTAATTGTCCATACCATGGAACCAAGGTATAATTAAAATTGTATTCTAGGAATTTTCATGTAGTGTCCTCACAGATTTTAATAACTACAAGGGAATTTATAAAGGATAAAGATCAAGTAGATATTAGAAAGAATGAAGATCAAGTAGGAATTCCAAATTTAAATTCAGTGAACATTTTGTTTTATTTTAAATGTTTTGACAGCTATTTCAATATAATTTGTTTCTTTTAATAGCATATGTATTACATTTTAGGAATTTAAAAGCATTTCTCTGTGGAGTTCATAACTTCCCCAGAATGCTCATGCAATCATGATACAAAACAAAGGAAACCTCACCAAGATAAACTGATATAGTTAATAGATGAGAAACTTTATGTGTCATTAGCTAAGGAAACAAAACTTTTATCTTCTTAACAACTTGATTTATGAAGTGATACACCAATTGCTCAACAAACCAGGAACAGACCTCATCAACTTAGGGCTAGACCCCAAATACAGGGTGAGACAGACTTTTATACAGTAAAAACTATTAATCAAATAAAGGCAATTAATTAAAATGAACCAATAAAACATTAGACAATCCAATTTCTAATTGGAGGAAAGATTAAGGACTTTCCATGTTGAAAAACAGGGAGTAAACAAGTGCAGTTCCCTAAATTTAGAAAAAAAGAGGTGTCTCAGTCTTTTAAGTGTCTGAAAAACAATCAAAGTAATATGGAAAAAAAATAACCAATTGATCACTATAGGGTCAGTTTTCAGATAAGACATATCTGTTGCTTGAGATATACAACTGAGAAAACTCCTTGCATCAATCTTTGGATCTGACTGAGTTTCTCATAAAAATAAAATAGGTCTTTTATTAAGGGTCTCTAGGCAACAAGGAGAGGTTGTCCAGTTTCCCAGGCATGAAGCTAGGTTCAAACCATGAAATAGATTTTTCTCTCACTTACACATATAGTGATTGCGATTCATTAATGATCACAAAACTAGCTAATAAAAATAAATGAAAGGTACCTAAAGTTATTTGTGGACATAGATTGCATTTTTTTGGATTGTAAACTTGCTGAAGGAAAGAATTGTCTCTTCTCACATCCTTAAATCTTAGCACTTAGGAAAATGCCTTGCACATTTTCCATAATTAAATATATCAAAAATTTTCATTTTGCCATCTTCCAGGTGCTAAATTATCTTTTTCTTTGCCAATGTAACTGTTGTAACCCACTTCATATTTTAAGTTACTGTAGTTGATGATATTGTTAGAGAAGCTACCTATATATACAATTCTACCTGTAGAAGAAAGGCTAAGTGATTCACTAAACCTGGATGTGGAATTGGATTATTAGTTGTGTCATTGTCTTATCAAATTATGTGTTCAAATATACACATACAGGCATACACACATATCTACTTAAGTACACATATGCTATACATGTATATGCACATATACACATGCATTCATACATATGTGAAGGATCCCTTCACATTTTTTCAATTATATGGAGCTATAACTTTATTAATTATCATGTATTATAACCATTAGCTTGCATGTTAAGAAGTAGTATGGATTTTTTTTTTTTAAGTATAGCCACTAATACATCAAAATTTGCATGCTGGGTCAGCAGTTTTCAGTCTTTTTTATTTCTTGGTAAGAAACTGAGTGTGCCTTTTCACCTATCCCCACATGCGTTTACACTGTAAGGTAAATAGTATCTTCTCCCAATGAATCAATGGAGATTCTCAGGATAATGAAGTCTTGAACTGAGCCAGCCTTCTATTTTTAAGTGATAGTCTTTCAAAAGAACATGAATATATATTATCAATAGTCTAATTATGAGAAATTGACCATCATAGCACTAGTCCCCCAAATAGTAGCCATCTATACTTGATGATACTAGGTTATTAAAGGTTAACCAAGGCAAAGTTATCTGAAATACCAATGAGGAGACCAGAAAATACCAGAGACCCAACTAGGCATGACGTCATTAATTGACGCAACTAAATCTTTTTTAAAATAATATTTTTTTAATAATATTTTATTTTGGCAGGCCGGGAAGGCAGGAAGGGGCCTGATCAACTCAGAGGGCAAGTCTTCCCATGAACCACAAGGTCCACTACCAGGCCTGTCACCAAAGGGCTGAGACTGGAAAGAGCAAGGTAAGAAGCAACTACAGGGGCCCTTGTCCTGGACAGCAAACGCTCCTGGGACTACCACTTCATAGCCCAGAAATTTAAAAAAAAAAAAACCCTATCAGGGCCTCCACAGGCCAGGATGACAGAGTGAACCTCACCTGCCCCAAACACCCCCTCTGACCCTGAAAACATAGTAACTCTTGCCCCAGGGCAAAACCCTCTACAGTAAAGGCTTGAGATCCTAGAGGAAGGGCATGGCTAGGGCCCTACCTCAAAATGGGTAGAAAGCAGACTACAAAGACAAAGACTCTGGAGTCCTACTATCCTTAGAGAGAGGAACCAAACTCAGAGGGAAACAATGTGGACTCCACACCCACAGCTGAAACATCAATAAGGAATGGGTCCCTAGCACCAAAGGCTCTCCTAGATGACATCAAAAGGAACTTTGAAAATCGAATGAGAGAGAAAGAAGACAAAATGAATAATTCTCTCAAAACCAAAATAGCAGAATTAGAAAAACATTATAATGAAGAAAACATCTCTCTAAAAAGAAAAGTGTATGATATGGAAAAGGAGCTCCAAAAATTAACCAAGGAAAATGATTTGCTAAAAACTAGAATCAACCAAATTAAAACAAATAACTCCATGAGGAACCAAGAATTAATCAAACAAAACAACAAGAATGAAAAATTAGAAAAAGAGGTAAAATACCTCAAAGAAAAAATAACTGACCCAGAAAACAGATCCAGGAGAGATAATCTGAGAATCATAGGCCTACCAGAAAATCCTGATGAAAAAAATGAGCCTGGAAAACATTCTCCAAGAGCTCATTAAGGAAAACTGCCCTGAGATACTAGAACCTGAGGATAAAATAGAAATCGAGAGAATACACTGGACACCTGCTGAAAGAGATCCCAAATTGAAAAGTCCTTGAAATGTTGTGGCCAAACTCCAGAACTAACAGATAATAGAGAAAATACTTCAAGCAGCCAGAAAGAAATAATTCAAATATCGAAGCTCCACAGTGAGGATCGCACAGGATTTGGCAACCTCTACACTGAAAGATTGGAGGGAGTGGAATACAATTTTCTGCAAGGCAAAAGAGCTTGGGGTACAACTAAGGATCACATACCCAGTGAGACTGAGCATATTCTTCCAGGCAAAGAGATGGTCATTCAATGATATAACAGAGTTCCAGAGCTTCTTGATAAAAAAGCCAGAACTCAATGCTATTTGATAAGAGCAAACTGGTAATAGACAAGTAGAGGGTATGAGTATAAAATACACAAAATGGCAATTAAAAAAATCTTATTAAGGGCTACAAAGGGACTGGAATGAAATAAAGGGAATGAATGAGTGGAAAAGGGTAAATTATTCCACACAAAGAGGCATAAAAACTGTATAACAGAGGAAAAGAAGGGCGGGAGATGGGAATCATATGAGCTTTGCCCTCATTGTTTGTGGTGCAAAGAGGGAATAACAACCAGTTAAGCATAGGACTATATGGAGAAGAAACACAAAAAGTATCATTTCAGAGGGAAAGAGCAGAGGGAGAGGAGCTTCAAATGAGATTTGTTCCTGTCACTCTTGGTGCGAAGAAGAAATAACATACTTCATTAAGTATAAAAATATCCTACAGGCAGTAGGAGGAGGAAAGGGCTATGAAAGGGGGGGGGGTTAATAGAGAGGGAAGAAGTAAGGGGAAAGGGGAGGTAAAGGGAGGGGGGGCTGATAAGGGAATACTGAGGGAGGCAGTGGTCAAAAGGAGAACTATTAAGGAGGGGAAGGGAAAAGGGGGGAAATGTGAACATTAACAGGGGTGGGAATAATATGGAGAGAAAAAAACGGATAACAGTCATAATTGTAAATGTGAATGGAATGAACTGTCCCATAAAATGGAGATGGATAGCAGAATGGATTAGAAATAATGATCCTACAATATGCTGTTTACAAGAAACACATATGAAACAGAGGGATACACACAGGCTAAAGGTAAAAGGCTGGAATAAAATATATCATGCCTCAGCTAAAGTAAAAAAAAAGCAGGGCTAGGGGTGGCCAGGTAGCACCGGCTCCAGTTTCAGGATGACCTGGGGATCGAATCTGGGCTCTGACACTTAGCACCCACCCAGAAACACCTGGCCATGTAACCTTGAGCACATTACTTAACCCCAATTGCTTAGGGGCGGCCAGCTGGCTCAGCAAGTAAGAGCACCGGCTCCAGTGTCAGGATGACCTGGTGATCAAATCTGGGCACAGATACTTAGCACCACACCAAGAAAAAACTGGCTATGTAACCTTGAGCAAGTTACTTAACCCCGATTGTTTAAAAAAAATGCAGGGGTAGCAATCCTTATCTCAGATAAAGCAAAAGCAAAAAATGATCTAATTGAAAGAGATAAGGAAGGAAACTATATCCTGTTAAAAGGCACCATTGAGAATGAAGCAATATCATTACTTAACATTTATGCACCAAGTGGCATAGCATCCAAATTCCTAGAGGAGAAGGTAAAGGTATTAGAGGAAGAAATAGATAGCAAAACTATACTAGTGGGAGACCTTAATCCCCATCTCTGAACTTGATAAATCTAACATCAAAATAAACAAGAAAGAAGTTAAGGAGGTGAACAGGATTTTAGAGAGGATAGGTATGATAGATCTCTGGAGAAAACTGAATGGGGATAAAAATGAATATACTTTCTAATTTACCAAAAAACTACTTTATAAAGCTAGAAAAAATAGTAACAAAATTTATTTGGAAGAATAAACCATCCAGAATATCAAGGGAATTAATGAAAAGAAATTCTAGGGAAGGTGGACTAGCTATACCAGATTTCAATCTGTATTATAAAGCAGCAGTCATGAAAACTACTTAGTAATGCCTGAGGAATAGAGGAGTGGATCAATGGAATAGATTAGGCACACGAGTTTCAGAAGTCAATGACTAGTAATCTATTGTTTCATAAACCCCACGACCCTGGTTTTTGGAATAAGAACTCACTATTTGGCAAAAACTGCTGGGAAAACTGGAATATGGTATGGCAGAAACTGGGCATACACCATTATCTAATACCATATACCAAAATCAAGATTAAATGGGTGCATGATCTAGGTATAAAGGTTGATATTGTAAGCAGTCCCATAAAACAAGGAATAGTTTACCTTTCAGACTTGTGGAGAGGGAAAGACTTTATGACTAAACAAGAATTGAGAGAACATTATAAAATGTAAAATTGACAATTTTGACTACATGAAATTTGTAACCAAGATTAAGAGGGAGGTGGGAAATTGGGAAAGAATCTTTACAACCTATGTCTCTGAAAAAGGACTCATTTCTAAAATATACAGAGAATTGAGTCAAATTTATAAGAATACAAGTCATTCCCCAATTGATAAATGGTCAAAGGATATGAACAGGCAGTTTTCAGGGAAAGAAATTAAAGATATCTATTAGCACATGAAGAAATGCTCTGAATCACTGTTGATTAGATAAATGCAAATTGAAACAATTCTGGGGTACTACATCTGAACAGTCAGATTGGCTAAGATGACAAAACAGGAAAATGACAAATGCTGGAGAGGATGTGGGCAAATTGGAACACTAATGCATTGCTGATGGAATTGTGAACTGATCCAGCCTTTCTGGAGAGCAATCTGGAATTATGCGCAAAGGGCTATAAACACTTTCATATCCTTTGACCCAGCAATACCACTCCTAGGGTTATATCCCAAAGAGATCATAGAAGTGGGAGGAAGACCCATATGTACAAAAATGTTTATAGCAACTCTTTTTGTGGTAGCAAAGAATTGGAAATTAAGGGGGTGCCCATCAATTAGGGAATGGCTGAACAAGTTGTGGTATATGCATGTTATGGAATACTATTGTGCTATAAGAAACGAGAAGCAGACGGTCTTCATATTTACCTGGAGAGGCTTATACGAACTGATGATGAATGAGAAGAGTAGAACCAGGAGAAATGTGTACACAATTACAGACACCACATATGTGTGATGACCAACTTTGAAAGACTGGACTCTTCTCAGCAATGAAGTGATATAAGTCAATTCCAAAAGGCTCATGATAGAGAGAAATATGTTCATCCAGAGAAAGAACTAGAAAGAACTGAGTTTATATCCAGGTGGAAGCAAAATACCTGATCTTTTTCCTTCTCTTGTTTGGTTTTATGTCCTCTTTACCATTTTTCATTCCATCTGATACAATCCGTCTTTATAACCTGACTAATGTATAATATGAAAGTTTTTACAGATCCTATACTTGACT
Organism: Petaurus breviceps papuanus; assembly: GCF_028583685.1. Classification (NCBI taxonomy): domain Eukaryota; kingdom Metazoa; phylum Chordata; class Mammalia; order Diprotodontia; family Petauridae; genus Petaurus; species Petaurus breviceps. The sequence goes on along the minus strand of NW_027186304.1, from coordinate 3,519,076 downwards.
ATATGCCGCCATGGGGGGAAGGGAGGAAGGGAGACAAAATGTGAAACTCAAGGAATTGTGGAATTGAATCCTGTAAACTAAAAGGAAACAAACAAATTAATTTTTAAAAAATAAATAAAAAATAAATAATATTTTATTTTCCCCAATTACATGTCAAGAAAATGTATCATTCATTTCTGCAAAACTTTTAGTTCCATATTTTCTCTCTACCTTCTTCCCACCCCTCTTCTGAAAATGGCAGGCAGTTTGGTAGAGTTTACAAATGTGCTATCATGTAAAACTATTTCCTTATCTGTCACAGTTGTGAAAGAAGAAACAGATCAAAATAAAAATTTTAAAAGAATAAAATAAGTGAAAAAATAAGTTTTGATCTGCATTCAGAGTCCTTCAGTTCCTTATCTGGATATGGATAGCATTTTCCTTCATGAGTGCTCTCTAATCAGTCATTCATAGATGCTCACTATACAATGTTGCTAATACTATGTACATTTTCCTGGTTCTGTTCATTTCACTTTGTGTCAGTTCATACAAGTCTTTCCAGTATTTTTATGAAATCTGCCCATTCACCATTTCTTATTGCATGATAGTATTACATTACATTCATATACAACAGTTTGTTCAGCCATGCTCCAATTGATGGATATCCCCTCAATTTCCAATTCTTGGCCATCACAAAGAGGGCTGCTATAAATATTTTTTCCCATGTAGGTACTTTCCATGTTTTATGGTCTCTTTGGGCTGCAGACCTAGTATTTCTATTGATGGAACAAAGTGCAGACACAGTTTGGTTGTCTTTTGGGCATAGTTCCAAATTTCTCTCCAGAATTGTTGGATCAGTTCACAACTCCACAAAGAGTGCATTAGTATCCAAGTTTCTCCACATCTCCTGCATGTATAATTTTCCTTTTCTGTCAAACTACCCAATTTAATATGTGTGAGGTGGTATGTCAGAGTGGTTTTAATTTGCATTTTTCTAACCAAAAATGATTTAGAGCTCTTATTCATAATCCTATAAATAGCTTTGATTTCTTCATCTGAAAACTGCATGTTCATAGCCTTTGATGATGTATCAATTGGGGGATGTATGCTTGTAAATTTGACTCAATTAAATATATTTCATGAAATATGAAATTCACTAAATTTCACTCAATTCACAATTGCTTGCTTTGAGAATATTTTCCATCTTTCTGCTGTCCTTCAAATTTTTGTTGCAATGGTGGTTGTACAAGTGCTTTTGATTTAATCTAATCAAAATTACCTTTTTCAAATTTTGTAATGCTCTCACTCTCTTGTTTGGTCATGAATTCTTCCCATCCCCATAGATGTGACAGGTAGACAATGACTTGCTCTGTTAATTTGCTTAATGTGTGTAATAGTAATGGAATTTAAAGGTCCCCCTGTATTGGCTTGGTTTTTGAGTTGATTGTTGAAACACAGAGCTTGTGAATCCCACTTATAGGATGGACTTGTTGATGTAAAAAAAGAGGGCGGAACTGGAAGGAGCTGGTGCCATGGATTTAGAGAAAGCCCAAGCAGAGAGAGAGAGGCAGAAGAACTTTGGGGAGCAACATTGTGGAGGATTGCTGAGGGCCAGTTGGAGCTGCCAAGAACTTTTGAGAACTGAAACCTGGAGCTGCCAAGGACTGAGGAGACCTGGCTGTGATGCTGCTATTTTGTCTGTCTGTTTTGATGTTGTTTTGCCAGATTCTTCCACTGGTGAAGGACAGTGCTGTTGTTGCAGAATATAGTTTTTTTGTCTCTTCCTGTAACTCACTTAACTTTTCCATTAAGAATTTGGGTAGTATTTTGACCTTATCTTGGTATATGGTGTAAGATGCTAGTCTATGCCTAGTTTAGGCCATATTATTTTCCAGTTTGCCCAGCAGTTTTTGTCAAATATTGAGTTCTTATCCCAGAAACTGAAGTCTTTAGGTTTATCAAAAAGCAAATTACTAGTCAGTGATTACAGTGTCATATGTACCTAACCTATTTCAATGATTTGCCACTCTATTTTCTTAGTCAGTATCAATTAGTTTTGTTGGTTCCTACTTTATAAAACAGTATTAAATATGGTATGTCTATGCCACCTTACCTTGCACTTCTTTTCATTAATTCTCTTGATACTCTGAAACTTTGATTCTTCCAGATGAATTTTGTTATATTTTTTCTAGCTCTATAAATAATTTTAGATAGTTTGATTGGTATGGCACTGAATAAGCAAATTAATTTGGGTAGAATTGTCATTTTTATCATATTAGCTTAACCTACCCACAAGCAACTGTTTTTTTTCCCAATTATGAAGACATGACTATTTGTGTGAAAAGTGTTTTTTAATTGTGTTCATATAGTTCCTGTTTTTGTCTTGACAGGAAGAGTCCCAAAAATGTATATTGTCTATAGTTACTTTAAATGGAATTCATCTCTCCATCTCTTGCTGCTGGGCTTTGCTAGTAATATATAGAAATGAAAACAATTTATGTGGGTTTATTTTAGATCTTGCAACTTTGCTAAAACTGTTAATTGTTTCAAGATTTTTAGCGGATTCTCTAAGTATGCCATCATACTGTCTGCAAAGAGTGGTAGTTTAGTTTCTTCACTCTCTATTCTAATTCCTTCTGTTTCTTTTTCTTCTATTATTGCTAAAGCTAACATTTCTACTACAATATTGAATAACAGTGGTGATAACAGACATTCTTGTATCACCACTGATCTTATTGGAAATCTTACTAACTTATCCCCATTACATATAGTGCTTGCTGATGGATTTATATAGGTGCTACTTAGCATTTTAAGGAAGACAATACTCCATTTATTCCTATGTTCTCCAGTGTTTTTAACAGGAATGAGGGTTATATTTTGTCAAAAGTTTTTTTCCTGCATTTATTGAGATAATCATATAATTTCTGTTAATTTTGTTACTGGTTTGGTCAGTTATGCTGATAATTTTGCTGCGTCTGAACCAGCTCTACATTCTTAGTATAAATACTACCTTGTCATAGTGTATTATCCTCATGGTAAGTTTCTGTAATCTCTTTACTAGTGTCATATTTAAAAATTTTATATCTACATTCATTGGGGAAATCAGCCTATAATTTTATTTTATGTTTTGGCACTTCCCAGTTTAGTTATAAAAACCATATTTGTGGGTGGGCTAGGTGGCACCAGCCCTGGAATCAGGAGGACCTGAGTTCAAATCTGGCCTCACACACAACACAAAAAACTATCCATGTGACCTTGGACAAGTCAACCCCAATTGCTCTACCTTCCCCCCTCAAAAAAAACCCCAAAAACAGTATTTGTATCATAAAAAGAATTTGGTAGGATACCTTCTTTGTCTATTTTTCCAAATAGTTTATATTGTATTGGAATTAATTGTTCTTTAAATGTTTGGTTGATTTCACTTATAAATTCATCTGTCCCTGGAGAGTTTTGTTTAAGGAGGTATTTGATGATTTGTTCAATTTCTTTTCTTTTTTGGGGGAAATAAGGTTAAGTATTTTATTTCCTCTTCTGTTAATCTGGCAAATTTATATATTTTTTTGTAAATATTCCCTCATTTCACTTAAATTGTCAGATATATTGTCATACAGTTGGGCAAAAAAACTCCTAGTTATTGTTTTCATTTCCTCTTCATTGTTGATGAATTCACCCTTTTCATTTTTGATACTGGTAACTTCATTTTCTTTTTTTTAATCAAATAACTGTATATATATATATATATATATATATATATATATATGTGTGTGTGTGTGTGTGTATACAAGCAGTTCTCAGTTTTACTTATTATTACAAAAGTATGGTTAATTTCAATTTTATTAAACTCTCCTTTGATTTTCAGAATTTCTAATTTAGTATTTAATTGGGAATTTTTAATTTGACCTAACACTCACTTTTTCAGTTGCATTCACAATTCATTGATCTCTTCTTTCCCTATTTTATTTATGTAAGCATTTAAATATATAAAATTTCCCCTAAGAACTACCTTGACTGTATTTCCTAAGTTTTGGTATTTTTGTCTCATTATTATCATTCTTTTGGATGAAGTTATTGATTGTATCTATGATTTGTTGATTGATTCACTAATTCTTTAGGATTAGATTATTTAGTTTCCAATTAATTTTAGTCTATTTTTTCCATGAACTTCATAACATGTAATTTTTTATTGAATCATGATCTGGAAAGGATTTATTATTTTTTGCCTTTCTGTATTGGTTTGTGATGTTTTTATGGCTTAGTTCGTGTTCAATTTTTGGATAGGTTCCACTTATCGCTGAGAAAATGGTATAATCCTTTCTATCCATATTCACTTTTCTCCAGAGGTCTTCCATATCTTAATTTTTCTAAAATTCCATTCACCCTGCTACCCCTGATTTTTTAAATTTCAGTAATTTATTCTGCTCAAACTTTTTACCTTTAGTCTGTAAGCATCTCTCTGCTTCAAATGGGTTTTTTGTAAACAACATATTGTAGGATTCTGGTTTTTGATCCGCTCTCTTACTCATTTCTGTTTTATGGTAGAATTCATCCCTTTCACATTACAGTTATGATAATTCCATGTTTATTTCCCTCCATTCTATTCTTCCTCTTGTCTCTCCTCTCTCTCTTTTCACCCTTTAGCACCTCACCAGTATTTTACTTTCGTCTCCCATTTCCACTGATCTTCACTTCTTTCTGTCATTCCCTATCCCCTCTTTACTTGATCTACCTTCTTGCTTCACTGTTGGGTGAGATAGATCTTTATACTCAATTGATTATCTATATGATTTCCTCTTTGAATCAATATTGATGATAGTAAGATTCCAGCAAGGCTCATCACCCACCCTCCCATCTTCCTCTCCACTGTAATAGGTCTTTTGCACTTCCTTGTGAGAAAGAATTCACCCCATTCTACCTCTCCCTTCCTCCTGCATCCCCTGTATTCCTCTTTATCATCCCCTAATATTTCCTAAGCAATTTCCTCCAATTCACCTTGTACCCATACTCTCTGTCTATGTACATTCCTTTAATCTGTACTGTTAGTGATACATTTTTAAAGAGTAACAAGTATCATCTTCCCCTGGGGGGATGTAAATGGTTTCGTTCTGAATCCCTTGTTTTCTTCTCCATTTTTACCTGCTTCTCTTGAGTCTTGATATTGGAAGTCAGATTTTTAGTTTGCTTCTGGTCTTCTCCTTATGAAAGCTTGAAATCATTCAATGGCCATTTTTTCCCTTGATGAATTATTCTTAACGTTGCCCGGGAGTGATTCTTGGCTATAGTCCTAGCTCTTTGCATTTAGGAATATCATGTTCTATGACCTCTGATGCATTAATATTGCAGCTGCCAAGTCCTGTGTAATCCTGATCATGGCTCTTCCCATATTTGTATTGCTTCTTTCTGGCCACTTGTAGTATTTTCTCCTTGACCTGACAGTTCAGAAATTTGGCTATAATGTTCGTTGGAGTTTTTATTTTGTGATCTATATCAAGAGTAGCTTGGTAGATTCTTTCATTTCCTCTTTTACCCTCTGGGTCCAGAATTTTGGGGCAGTTTGTCTTGATAATTCCTTGAAAGATGTTGTCCAGGTGTTTCTTTTAATGATTGTTTTCAGGTAGTCCAGTGATTATGATATTGTCTTTTCAGTATCTATTTTTATGTCCAGTTGTTTTTCACAAAGGGTATTTTACATTTCCTTCCATTATTTCATTTTTTTAATTTGTTTGATTGATTCTTGATGTCTCATAGAGTCATTAGCATCCACTTGCCCCATTTATATTTTAAGGTATTATTTTCCTTAATTAGCTTTTCTATCTTCTTTTCCTTTTTGTCATTTGTACTGTTTAAGGAGTTCTTTTCTTCAATGGATTTTTTAATCTCCTTTTCCATTTAGTTAATTCTACTTTTTAAGCAGTTTTCTAAGCTCTTGAATCTATTTTATCATTATCATATATCACTCTCTTTTCTTTTCCTATTTTTTCTTCTACCTGTCTTATATGATTTATAAATTCCTTTTTGAGTTCTTCCATTAATTCTTTCTGAGTTTGAGACCACTTCCTGTTTTCCTTTGGGCTTTTGACCATAGATATTTTGACATTTTTCTCCTCTTCTGAGTTTGTGTCTTAGTCTTCCCTGTCACGATAATAGCTTTTTATAGTTAGATTCTTTTTGTTGTTTTTTTGTGCTCTCTCTGTCTCTGTCTCTCTGTCTTTCTCTATCTCTCTGTCTCTCTATCTCTCTGTCTCTCTGTGTCTCTCCATCTCTCTGTCTCTCTGTGTCTCTCCATCTCTCTGTCTCTGTTTCTCTCTCTCTGTCTCTCTCTCT